>NW_028288749.1:3065059-3371565 GCF_059628265.1 Tinamus guttatus
TAACTAGTCCCTTGCACCCTGCCACAGCAATAGGACGGTGAGCAAACACCCAAGCAAACCTGCAGACACACGCACCCACAGCACAGCCATGACCTGCCTGACGTATTTATCTCTGCCTATAGGCCCGGGGGAGATTTATACCAAGCAATAAAAGGAGGTGACTGCCACCCAAAAGCAATGGCACTTGGGTCAGGCTCCTGCCATGCAGCTTGATCAGTCAACTCCTGGCTGAGAAAATCCACTGCACAGGGCTATGAAGCAGCTGGGGAGTCCTGGGGCGACGGAACACGGAGCAGACACGCTGGGAATCATGTCTGGGGTCCCACACTCTGCACTGATGAATAGCAAGGAAGCAGCAAGGAGGGGCTGGGCACTTCTGACCTCTCCCAGGCCTCCTTTTCAGAGCTGCTCTGTCCTATCTGGAAAATGGGGAGCTGGAAGATGGTCCCGGCTCCTCCAAGACAACCAGGCTCTTGGCAGAAGTCAATCCTTCTCTGGCTGCTGTCCTGCGCCCTGTCACGGACAGGAGCTCCTGCAGGAAGAGCTGCACACCTGTGATAAGAGCTACAAAGCTCAGCCACAAAGAAAGAAAGGGGTTCTCTGAGATCCCAGTCTTGGATTAAGCACCACTCGGAGAAGAGCTTCTACAGACCTGCTGTTCCTTGCACTATCCTCTCAAGAGGCTATGAGGTCTTTTCTGTGCCCACATTTCCGTGGTTGCTCCTTATCCC
Source organism: Tinamus guttatus (assembly GCF_059628265.1). Taxonomy (NCBI): domain Eukaryota; kingdom Metazoa; phylum Chordata; class Aves; order Tinamiformes; family Tinamidae; genus Tinamus; species Tinamus guttatus. Next base: position 3,065,791 of record NW_028288749.1, read on the forward strand.
CTGCCAATCTGGTGCTTTGGAGACTAGGTGTTCTACCATGAGCTAAAGGCTTTCTGCATCCACTGGGACCCACAGAGAGAAATAAATGGAAATAAAGAGCCTCACGCCAGTGCTCGTGGCACACCCAGGTGGAAGTGCCTATCTCCAGCTGCTCATTTCATGTGAGGGCAGCAGGCACAGAAGCTTGTTGAGAGCCGGCAAACAGGGCCCATGTCCTCAGCCCCTGCTCACCGCAACGATGAACTTCTGTCCCCAGGCTGTCTCCTGCTGCCCACTTCCAGCCCTAGGGGACCACAGGCACCGAAAGCCACTGGGACAACCAGCGACCTCTGCTCCTCTCTCTGGGCGGGAAGGGATCACCCCTGGATCAAGCAGTGCTGGGATCCTAGGCAACAAATCAAATGTTGGTGACAAACCTGGCCCTGTTCACACACAGGTCACCTCTGGAGTGACCGCAGGGCTAGAGCGGTCCCCTTGCACTCTGGGACATTTCTGCCAGAGCTTTCCTTCCCCAAGACTATGCTCTCTCTTCACCTTCATGCAGCTGACAGTAGCTTGCTAACCATTTTCCAACCAAAATGCCCTGCCCAGCCCCGTATCAGGCATGTCTACAAGAGCAAGGCAATTTCTATTTCAGTTGCAGCTCCCAAACTAATGATCTTATTCTTCTATCTCCTAAACCAAAAAGCTGTTTGAAGAGGGAGGAGTTGGTTATGAATTAGGACTCCAATGCACCAGGAAGAGATGCCTGCTAGCAAATACCTGCCTAAAGAAAAGGAAGAATAACTACCAAAACACAGGCACAGCCATGTTGTCTCTCAGCAAGTAAGCAATCCATATTCCTCTTCACAGAGAGGAACGAGAAACAGGCATTTGACAACACCCACAGTCAAATACACATAACTCTGCAAAACTAGACATGTCTCAGAGGTCCCCCACTTGCAGAAAGGCCCTGTAGCTTGTAGGGCTCACCAAGTGTGCAGGGACATCCTGGTTCAGATGTTATTTACATTGCATAGAGGAGGATCTCTTAGATTCTAAAATACATCATTGCTCAGAGCAAAAGCGCTAATTCCCCAGCTGTTGCCCTTGAACTAACCCCATCCGTTTCTAATCATCAGGAGGGAGCCAACTGCAAACCCAAACACTTTTTCTTGAAGGGAAAAAAATCTCACTAGAGATGCAGCAAAAACACCCTCATGTGTCTTGCGAAGCACGAGATTTCTTTAAAACGAGCTCCTGTGGCTAGCGCCAGCTCCCCCTGCCCAAAGGCAGAAGACGCACAAGAAGCTGGCAGAGAAGCTCTGTTGCCCATGAGAGGAGGGTGCTGAGACACAGTGCCCTGGCTGGGAGGCAGACACCACGTAGCGTCTCCAGCACACTCCAACAGAGAGCATTTCCTTCCCATCTCTCCCAGGTAGCAGACAGGCTGGTCCATCAAAAGGCAACCAGCACCAGAAAAGAAACCCATTTGTGAGGTAAAATCTTTGTGTACGGGGGAATCAAGCTGAGCTATAATCGGGCAGAGAGGCTGCAGTAACGTGGCAGCAGCTGGGACCGCCAGGCAGGAAAGGGCCTGGACTTTGTGGCACTCAGTGCAGCCAGGGGCCCAGCAGAACTCGATAGCGCCCCTTGGCAAGCTCATTCCCTCCCAGCTGCGTGAGGGGGACGCGGAAGGCTGGAAACTCAGGGGGCTTGGCTGCAGCAAGCAGCAAAGACAGCACAGATGTGCCAAAAGAAGAATGTTTATCTCGGAAAACAAACACACAAAAAAACACTACTTGAGTTCATCTTCTCTTTGGTTACCAAAGCAGCACCAGCTCTGACTTCCCTGCTGGGACTGAGAGGATAACTCAAGCTGGAGCCATCAAGAGTTGCAGCCTCTTAGGCGTCTCTTTTACACACAATAATGGCTTGTATAAAAATCAGGGCGGTATGCCCTGAAGGTGCCCTTTAGCAATAAAAGGGGAAAACTCCTGCAGAAGACAGACCTTGATAAAACAACACGATCCAAATGGGCACACATACAGAATCTACTGGGGTTCATAACCACACAGCCCAAGCGCTCCAGACAGGGTTGGTGCACCGGCTGCAGCCTGCATCCACTCAACAGCTGGGAAGAGAACCCGGGAAGGAACTGCTGCTGTACACAGATCCGGACGTGTCCACTTTCTACTATCAAATCCCTGTAAAAGCTGCAGTTTTCCCCCTCTCCCTTTGGACACCTACAAGGATCAGCAGCTGGAAGGCCCCTATCACTGCCAACCCCAGCACCAGAGGACCTGCCACCTGAGTTACAGCCCGTCTTTTGTACCGATTTGTTATGCTTTTGCCCCGATTGCGTGCCTCGGGCAAGCGACAGTTGCTTTGTGCAGAACTCGGAGGGGGGAAATTTTACAGCTTGGCTGCTGCCAACGCACAGATGTTACAGGCTGGGTCGCCACAAGGTGCTAAAGGCCGTAAGAAACGTTGCAAAGCATTAATTATGTTCCCACAGCTGTTCTTTAGCCCTTGCCTTCTTTTTTTCCAGCAGCTGCCAGAAAAACAACTGTGAAAAGGAAGTCCAAGCAGGAGGCTTTGAAAGGATGCAAAGCAGAGATGCTAATAGTGAAAAGAAACATCACTCTGTTTAGCTGTTTTAAAGTTGCTCATCCTTTTCCTTAAATGCCTCCTCCTCTCCCACTTGGTGGGATTCTGAATTCAGACGGGACTCAGGGTGAGATGGAAGAGTTCATCAAGTCCTGGTATATCAGAGTAGAGCACCGTGACATTAATTCACAGGCTTGGAAATGTTTTGTCCTGCAAGACTGGAGGAAATGCTTTGCAGGGGGGTTTCAACCCTCCACTTCGGGGAGAGACGAGTGGTCTGTAACCACTCGAGGGGGAAGCGAGCCCTTCCCCACAAACCAGAACACCCCACCGTGCCCCAGCTAGACAGTGCTGCCATGCAGCACAGCCTCTCACACCGCCTGGTGTTCAGCAAACCGCCCACATCTCCAGGCCTTCTCTGGGCAGCGTGGCTGGGGAACAGCCACGGCACCCGAGCTGCCTCATCTGCCACTACTCTGACGATCCTGGAGCACTGGGGGCAGTTCTGGGCTACCCAGGACAAGAGGGATGTGGAGCTTCTAGACTGGGTCCAGCACAGAGCCACAAAGATGATGAAGGGACTGGAGCATCTGTCGTGTGAGGAAAGACTGAGTGAGCTGGGCCTGTTTAGCCTGGAGAAGGCTGAGAGGAGATTTGATCAAAATGTTCAAGTACCTGAGGGGTGAATGTAGGGAGGATGGGGCCAGGCTCTTCTCGGTGGTGGCCAGTGACAGGACAAGGGGTAACGGGTACAAGTTGAAGCACAGGCAGTTCCATCTCCATGTGAGGAAGAACTTCCTTCCTGTGAGGGGGACAGAGCCCTGGCACAGGCTGCCCAGAGAGGTTGTGAAGTCTCCTTCTCTGGAGATCTTCCAAACCCGCCTGGATGCCACCCTGTGTCCTGTCCTCTGGGTGTCCCTGCTGGAGCAGGGGGTTGGACTAGATGATCTCTGGAGGTCCCTTCCAACATTAACCATTCTGCGATTCTCTGAAAGTCCTGATTGCTAATTCTACAGACCAGCTGCAACTGAGGCCCCAGCTCAAATGCAGGAATCTATTAGTAGAGCTGCACGGGCTCTGTTGCAGCTGTGATAGAGGAAAGCAAGAGATCTTATAAAAACCATCAGACTCCTGAATAGCTTCTCCCTCCCCTATTCCCCCTGCTTTAAGCTGCAGTCAAACAGAGCAAAACTCCTTTTAAGACTTGCAGATGTTATATTTCTGAATCATCTGGCTGTGCTGCTTGCGTCGGCGAGAGCAAACAAGATCGTTTCTGGAAGCCTTTGTGCCGTGACTCTCCGTGTGCAATAAGCTCCTGCACACTTCAGGCAAAATAAGTTTTTTACATTAGAAATGAAGGAGGAAAAGATATGCCCGCCACAGCACCAAACAAACTAGTGGAGACAGAAGCAATGCAAGTGCATGCAGGAAAAGCTACGTCCTTGGGCTGGACACAGGTCCCAAACATTTAGAAAGGCAGAAGACAATGAGGACAACAACTTTGTGTGGCCTCTCTTGGACAGGTCACCAGGGCTGGTTATCAGGCTGGGCCCACAGTCCAACAACACTGGGGAAAAAGCTTTCCTGAAGCATTGCTAATGTTAGCCACCACTGGAAACTGCCATTAAGTTTAAATACCAAGTAAGGAAACATCATTCTGGTCTAGTCAAACCTCGCATGAACACAGGGTCTAGCCTGGTTATTTTAAAGCAGTGCTCAGCTGAGACTTTTGTTTTCAACAGAATAATATAGCACCCCTCTCCCAGGGAGCATTTTCACCCCCAGATCTCAGAGCAGTTCACACTGGTGGGGTCGGTTATTTTACAAACTGGAAGAAAAGCAGCAACACGGCCTGCTGTCCCAGGACCGAAACTCCTGCCTGCCCAAACCGTCTTCCCCCAGTACTGGGAGCCAAAAAGAAGAGACCTGCTCTCCAGCAGCCTCTCTCGTAACAGTGTCTTTCCCTTGATCTTTCTGTTCCTTTTTCCTAGCATTTTTCTTAATCTTTTTTTCTGACTCCGAGTTCAAGTTACTTAAATTTCGCAGAGGGGCTGACAAGTTCTGATGAAGAGGATCCCGTCGGTGCTATTGTCTGGCTGCCAGCTCCCGGGAAACAGGCAAGGCACGAGGGTGGCTGCTGTTTTTAACCAGAGGCCATGTCTGACTTGAGTGTTCAGGGAGTTAATGAGCACTGTGCTGTGGGAGGGAGGGCTGCTTGCAAGAATGCAAACAGAAAGCTTCATTTTATATTTCATTATTGTTACAGGAAAAATACGTCAGGGGCACAAAGGGGGGGAGGGTTTTTTGGTTTTTGTTTTTTTTTTTTAAACAGCAGAATTACAGGTTTGTGGTTGGAACAGCTTCCTAGTGAACCCTGTGCCCAAAGAAGGGAGGTGTTTGGTCTCCATGCAGGATATTACTGGTTGCCTTTCCCTTCTAATCCTCGAGGTGGGCTCTCCCAGTCCTCAAAGGGAGATGCCCTTCATAGGGCACATCAGTGCTGCAGGCACTGTGGGGATGCAGTTACAATCCCATTCAGCCAATGAAAGTCTTAACTGCCTGCAGTAAGGGCCAGACACAAGGACCACATCCTACTCAGATGCTGAAAGGCCACCCCATCTTCGAGAAATCATGAGGTGCATCAGTTCACAGCGCACGAGGGGCAGATCATACCAGCCATTCCTGCCAACACGAATGCCAAGGGCTTCAAACACACACCACAATCCTGGAGGAACATCCTCCATGGCCTACTCCATCCACTCAACCCCCTGCCATGACCAGAAGGGTCTGCCTCTAAGGACCATCTGGAGCACCAGGCATGTTGAAGCCAAACCAAGTGCCTCTATAAAAGACAGGCTGCATCAGTAGACTTGACTCTAGTCCCCTTCCAGCAGTCGGGAAAAGGTTAAAAGCGGAGATGCTCGGATGTACATCTTTGCCAGAACCACCAGATGATCCATGTGTACACATTTCTCTAATATAAGACCTAATTTTCCGCCATTTTCCTTGATTTGCTGTTCTTTTTCTCCCATTTCCTTGATTTAGGGCCCAATTATTTCTTGTCCTCTTGCCAGTGAAACAAAATATTTCATAAGCACTCCTGCTGCCTCTCTCCCTTCTCTCCCTCCTTTAGAGGCAAGTTTCAGTGCCTGACTCATGCCTCATGTTCTGCAAAATTTAGGGTATTTTAGTGAACACCTAACAATGATTTTACCATTTTTCACCATGATTCAAATGGGATTTGGCACTAACAAGCTCGGTGTTGGAATTTAAGCGAGCCTGCGGCTCCCGCAGCTCTGGCTGGTCTTTGCACAGCAGTCCCTAGGGAACGTCGCCTGGACACCATTTCCTCCCGATAAGGCTGTTTGCTTCCTTCACTCGGGACTAACGACATGCCCTGAGCTGCATCAGCAGTGACACTGTGCAGACACAGTCAAATCTTCCACTCAACAGTCTGAGTACAGTCAAATCCCCTTTGTGGTCCATCACAGGAGAAGCCCAGCACCCCAGCACACAGCTACGGCACAGAGCAGACTAACTCACATCACTGAGCTGAGCACCAGCCCTTGGGAACAGCTCCAGGCAAACACTCGCTTTTTACAATTGCTTCCCATCCTCTTTTCTCTCCCTGCCCAGACTCGCCCAATCAACAGCATATAGCATTCCTATAGCATTCTCCAACCAGCTCCTGTTATCATTTCAAAACATGTCACTATACAACATAACCATGAAGACGACAGTTCAAAAATGCTACTTCATTACTGACAACCTTTTTCAGAGAGGTGTATCTGTAAAATTTGGTGAGGAAGATTAAGGGATCTACAGCCACAGACCAAATCAGAGATTCCTGAGCTTGGGAGCAGACAGAAAGATCTAAGCTTGCTCGGAACAAAGGAGAACAAAGGCTTAAAAACAGGTCGCTTGCACTCTGAAATCATATCTCAGGCCCCAGCAATCTCTAACTGCCTTGGCTGTTAGCTGCTCGCCTCTACCTCCCCTTTGGCTCGCCACAAAGGAAAACAACCCACACCGAGAGCCTTTCCAACCCAATGCCACCTGGGAAACTTCAAACCCTTGGAAGCCATAGCAAAATGAGATTGTGTCCATCAGCCACTTCCAACTTCAGCTGCTCTCCACAAGATGAGAACAGCTGTTCATGTCTACAGATTCCTGCTTCTGTATCAATCAGCTTGTGGCAATGGCATACATGAAACACCATCCTTCTGGCTTACTGTTGCTGTAAATCCTATCCTCCCTTCCAGGCAAAGTATTGGCAAACAAGGAATGGTAGAGGGAAGAACACGAAAGCAGGCAAAGTCTGCATGAAAGGAGGCAAAGTCAGGGCCTGCAGGGCCTGAACAGCCTCCCCTCCACGTGGCAGATACGGGGCTGAATGAAGGATCCAGGGAACTGCAGGCCTGTCAGTCTGACCTCAGTATCAGGGAAAGTTATGGAGCGGATCATCTTGAGGGCAATCACACAGCATTTGTGCGACAACCAGGGCATCAGGCCCAGCCAATATGGGTTCATGAAAGGCAGGTCCTGCCTCACCAACCTGAGCTCCTTCTACGACCAGGTGACCTACCTAGTGGATGAGGGAAAGGCTGTGGACGTTCACTACTTAGACCTTCAGCAAGGTCTTAGACACAGTCTCCCACTGCCTTCTCCTGGAGAAGCGGGCAGCTCACAGCTTAGACAGGTATCCTATTTGCTGGGTGAAGAAGTGGCAGGATGGCTGGGCCCAGGAGTGGTGGTCAATGGAATTAAATCCAGATGGCCACTGGTCCCAAGTGCTGTTCCCTAGGATCAGTGTTGGGGCTGGCCCGCTTTAATATCTTTATCCATGATCTGGATGAAATTTGCAGACACCAAGCTGGGAGGAAGAGTTGATCTGCTTGAGGGTAGGAAGGCTCTATAGAGGGATCGGAGCAGGCTGGATCAATGGGCTGAGACCAACTGTATGAGGTTCAACAAGGCCAAGTGCTGGGTCCTGCAATTTGGGTCACAACAACCCCATGCAGAGCTACAGGCTTGAGGCAGAGCGGCTGGAGAGCTGTGTGACAGAAAAGGACCTTGAGGTGTTGGTCGACAGCCGGCTGAACACGAGCCAGCAGCGTGCCCAGGTGGCCAGGAAGGCCAAGGGCCTCCTGGCTGGTATCAGGCACAGTGTAGCCAGCAGGAGCAGGGAAGGGATCGTCCCCCTGTGCTCGGTGCTGCTGAGGCTGCCCCTCGAACACTGTGCTCAGTGTTGGGCCTCTCACTACAAGAAGGACATTGAGATGCTGGAGCGCGTCCAGAGCAGGACAATGAAGCCGCTGAAGGGGCTGGAGCACAGACCTTACGAGGAGCAGCTGAGGGAGCCGGGGTCATTTAGTCTGCAGAAGAGGAGGCTCCAGGGAGACCTCGGCGCTCTCTGCAACTACCTGAAAGGAGGTTGCAATGGGGTGGGAGTCAATCCCTTCTCCAGAATAACTACCAAAAACAGGACAAGAGGAAATGGCATCAAGTTTCACCAGAGGAGGTTCAGGTTAGACATTAGGAGGAATTTCTACACAGAAAGAATAGCCAAGCCGGGGAAGTGGTAGAGTCAGCGTCTCTGGCAGTGTTCAAGAAACGTGCAGATGAGACACCCAGGGACACGATTTAGCAGGATGGTGTTGAAGGGTTTACAGCTGGACTCAGTCTTGAAGGTCTTTTTCAACTATAACAATTCTATGATTCTACAACAGTCGGGACAAATAAATAATGGGATACAAGCTAGGAGATGCAGCACTCGGTCAGAAATCAGGCCCCATAGAAACCTGTCAGAAACAAGCCCTCACAGCAGCGTGTCAGAAGTTGGCCCATGGAAGGCTAAAACAAGAGTCATGCACTCCAAAACAGACAGTGGAATCTAACCTTAGCACCCACCACTAATACTGTTCCTCCACACACTCTCCTCAGTCTGGAAAACAAGTCAAGTCACATGATGCCCTTTAATCTCATGAGACTCTTCATTGCTTTTATGGAATTCGGCAGATTCTCTCTGAAAACTTGGCAAAATAATTGACCACCAAATGCCACATGAGTGAAACCATTTTTCTCGGTAACAAAAAAAAAAAAAAAAAAGCTGATGAGGCATTTCCTCTTTATCTAGGGAATATAAAGAGTGAGATTCCTCTATTTTGAGCATTCCCTGGAAAGGGTTTCTGAGATCCTGCCTACAACTCTGTGAGGCACCAGATCTGCCCAGGGCTCCCTCAGAGGATCAACCCTGCTAAGGGCCCCTAGAGCCTCCATGCAGGCTGCAGTTTTAGGGGTTGCTATCCCAAGGACCTGCAAGAGCCCTCAGGGGACGCTAACAAAGCTAACTTGACACTCCTTTTCCTAACCTGGTGCGATCAATCCGCCATCTGTGGTAGCCTTGGGGTTGCTAGAATAGAGTCATCTGTAACTTTTCTAACTCAGGCTGGCTGGAAACGCCATTTGCAGGTGAGGCTGGCTTATCTTAAGCACCCTGTTTTCAATAGGGCTAGCCAAGCCCTCCACAGTAAAGCACCTTCTCTTCAAGGTGGTTCCTTCCCTGCCAACACAGCATAGGGTAGAGTGTCCCCAAACATATCACAGCTTGTATTCCCCAGCAAATACCATCAGAGAAGAAGCTCCCAGAATTTTCTTCCTTTATCACAGGGTTTAACTGTCCTTAAAAGTATTGGAAATATTAAAAATATTAAAAGCTGCCCGTTTGGGCAGTTTTATATTGGATAGAGATATTCTAAGTTGTAAAGTGTATTTGGAAGGACCATTACACTCCTTTTCTTGTCCTTCTCAGGGAGAAGATGATAAATATCTAATCAGTTGTTCATAGCCCAGGGCAAGAGATGTACAGCATCCCAAATAATGGCTAACAAAAAGACTGGAAAATAAAGGAGAGGCATACAGGGACTCAAGAGACAGTACATCCAGCCTGCCCAGCACTGCACCAGAGACAGACTGTGTTAGATCCAAACCATCTCCAGCAACCCCACGCCAGGACTGGTACAACCAGTCTCTCAGCAGCCCACATCTAAGATGTTCAGGAAAGAGGTGCTGATTACAGCAAGTCTTGTCCTGACCCTGAACACATCAGCGGTTCCAGTGACCAGTCTTGGGATAACAAGAATCCCACATGCAAGAAGCGGCGCCTCTGCAGTCTGACAAAAATCTGCTCCCTGACAAAACCTCTCCTGTTTGATCTGACCATTACACAAGCACAGGAAAGAACAGTGTTTAGTCCCTAGAGAGCTCACTAAGCTAGCATTTCTGTAGGAAACAGTTGCCTGTGCTACAGAAACTAAATATAGTCTTAAAAATCAGCCTCTAGTTCACTTGATCAAGACAGAAGTCTTCAGGGGGTCAACCAAGGCAGAAGTGTTTGCTCAGGCTTATGCAGAGCCTGAATAACAACCTGGCAAGTTGTTATTCTGATCCGTTCTTGAACAGATCAGAATCTTATCCCTCCCTTGAGTGGAAGTGTAACTAAGTCCAGGGGAAGACTGAAGTCAGGAGGAACCTCCTGAAGTTCTGCAGAGGGAAATCAAAGACCTGCACATAGGCAAGGATAGTGTCCTGCGCCAGCACATGCTAGGGGCTGACTGGCTGGGAAGCAATCGACCATAAGCCAGCAACGTGCCCTTGCAGCAAAGGCAGCCAACGACATTCTGGGATGCATCAGGCCAAGGAGCATTGCCAGAAGATTGCTGGAGGTGATTAAATCCCTCTACTCAGCACTGGTAAGGCGCTCCTGAAACACTGTGCCCAGTGTTGTGTTCCCCACTACAAGGGTATGGGCACACTCAAGTGAAGAGTCCAGCAAAGGGTGACTAAGAGGACTAAGGGCACCTGACACACCAAAAGAGGTTGAGAGAGCTGGGGTTATTGAACCTGGAGAAGTGCAGGCTCCAGAGGGGCCTTACAGAATCACAGAATGTTTGAGGTTGGAAGGGACCTCTAGAGATCATCTAGTCCCACTCCCTGCTTCAGCAGGGACACCCAAGGCACAGGGTGGCATGCAGGCAGGTTTGAAGATCTCCAGAGGAGACTCCACAGCCCCTCTGGGCAGCCTGTGCCAGGGCTCTGTCACCCTCACAGGAAAGAAGTTCCTCCTCACATGGAAATGGAATTTCCTGTGCTTCAGTTTGTATCCATTACCCCTCATCCTGTCACTGGCCACCACCAAGAAGAGCCTGGCCCCATCCTCCCTACATTCACCCCTCAGGTACTTGAACATTTTGAACAAATCTCGTCTCAGCCTTCTTTTTTCCAGGCTAAACAGGCCCCGCTTGCTCAGTCTTTCCTCATTCGATAGATGCTGTAGTCCCTTCATCATCTTCTTGGCTCTGTGCTGGACCCTCTCTAGAAGCTCCACGTCCCTCTTGCCCTGGGGAGCCCAGAACTGCCCCCAGTGCTCCAGGTGCCTCTCCAGAGCTGAGCAGAGGGAAGGATCCCTCACTCGCCTGCTGGCAACACTCCTCCTGATGCGCCCAGGATCCCCTCTGCCTTTTTGGCCACCAGGGCACGTTGCTGCCTCATGGTTAACCTGGTGTCAACCAGGACTCCCACTCCCTCTCCGTGGAGCTGCTTTCCAGCAGGTCAACCCCTAATCTGTGCTGGTGCCTGTGATTAATCCTCCCCAGGTGCAGGACATGCACTTGTCCTTGTTGAACCTCATGATGTTCCTCTCTGCCCAACTCTTCATCCTGTCTAGGTCTCTCACATTACCACTGTTTATAAACACCTGATGGGAGAGAGTCAGGAAGATGAAGCCAGACTCCTCTCAGTGGTACGCTGTGACAAAACAAAAGGCAGTTGGCACAAACCAAAACAAAAGAAATTCTGTTTAAACATAAGGAAGGTCTTTTCTACTATGAGAGTGGTAAAACACTGGAAACTGGTTGCCTAGAGAGGTTACAGAGTCTCCATCCTTGCAGTCAGTCAGATGCTAACGGGATACGGTCCTGGGCAGTCTGCTCTAGTCTAGCTTTCAGCAAGAGACTAAATGATTTACAAAGGTCCCTTCCAGCCTCAGCTATTTTGTGATTCTGTTGGCCTCAGGATTCATTGCATGATATTTTGATGCTGGGAATAGGAGGGATGTGGTTAGCACCACAGCAAATCTCCCATGCCCTGCCCCACCTCCTCCGACTTCTACGGAAGGGCTGGATTCAAAGAGCTCCAATGCTTTCCTAAAAAGGAGTGGTTAAAAGTCACAGTATTCAGCCTTGGGAGAGCATGTGTCAGAGTCCAGGCTTTTTCCCACCATTCCTGGAATGCTGGAGATCAAAGGAGTAGGGCAACATCAATCCTAAAGCATGCATGTCTTCTAATTCTAAGGCATCCCTCAGTCCTTTCCCTGTTAAGTAGAGCAAAAGAAGACAACATGAAACTTGGTTTAGTGGACCCTCCTAACCAACTCTAGTACCCAGGATCAAAATTAGTTGATTAAAATCCAACTTCAAAACTTAACTTTTGAATGAGAAATACTGCTGTGTCGAGCTTGCTCAGGCAGGCTATTTCTAGCTTGGTAGAAGTGACTGCAGGGGGCAGAGGAAACAGGTCTCTGCTGATCAGCATCTAGATCCACGTCCATTAGATCCAGATGGGGCTGGAGAATTTGACCTCCCCAGATCTCTGTGCACGCATACAGACAAAAAAAAAAAAAAAAAAAAAAAAAAAAAAAAAAGAACAAAGAGGCTTCCTATAACCTGCCTATTAAATGGTTGGTTCCCTCTCCATGACTCCACAGCTCCTTTGAGGGCCACACAGATCTGGGAAACAGGACCCTTGTCCTAGACCCTCAGGGTTGAGCATGTTCCTTACCCCAAAAATAAACTTGGGGTAAGCACTGTCCTTCTGGGAGCCAGTTCATTCTATCCCCTCTTGTATTCCAGTACTGTTGTTAGGAGGTTTCCCTGCTTGATGAGGAGATAAGGAGAACCAAAACAAACAATATTCTAACAACTTTTGCAGATATCAAAGACACGTTTTTCTCTCAAGCAAGAACCTTTTTGGAATCCCTGTCATTGGGGGAGAACATTTAGTTTGTGTAAGCCCAAGTGATGAGCTTTATCACCTCCTCTGCCAAGGGACTGAGTTTATCAGGCGAGTGCAGCAGTAGCTCTCTAGATCAGCTATTGACAGGGACTCAACACATGTGGCAGGGGCAGCAATTCAGAGCACCAAGGTCTGTGGGTCTGAGCTGCATCTTCAGGAAACATCAGAACAGGCATTGCTTTAGCAGAGATTAACACTGAAGGGAAACTTACTCACACTATTGTACACAAAAGACAACAGGTCTGGGTGACCAAGTTTGCTTTGAACACTGGTTGATGACAGCTACAGGACAAACATCTCTTCTCTGGGATGCATTGTGGCTTCTTTTCTTTCTCTTCTGCTCCAAGTCAGACAAGTTGCTCAGAAGAGCATGGCTGAGAGAGAGCTCAACTTTACCACAGTCCTTTGAGACCCAACCCAAAATGGCCATAAACCCATTAGGTACCACAACAAACAGTCCCTGGTTCAGCTAAATCTTCCTCATTCAACTAAGGAAAAGCAGTCTTTTACAACCTGCCTTCTGTGTGCAGATCAGCACAATAAAGGCAGGAGCCATTCTACCTTGTCTAGGGTGGACTTGTATGAGCTCTGCCACTTGTTGGCTTGGAGTAACTTCCCAGCGCTTTGATGTGAGGCCTTCATCAGGTCAGGTTCAGGCTTTCAGAAGAGAGAAATCATTTATTTTCATGCATCTTGTGGCAATGACCAACCATGAACCCAAGGGCCGTTTCCCACCATGCAGAGCATCTCTGGAAAGGGAGTGATTTGCAGAGTACAGCCCAAGGAGCAAAGGCCTTTCCCATTCCTGACACATGGCTCAGAGCAGAGCTGCTGCTCCCCAGGTGATGCTGGAAAGAGCAGGGTATTGTGACTTACCTCATCCCCATGGACACCAGCAACCCACACCTGGGTCCAAACCCTAAGGTCAAGACTGTAAAAATCCTGGGTATACAGGAATGCACTACTACTAAAATATCATATGATATTGCCCCACTCCCCCTGCCAAGCAAAGAAACAGCTATTGCACTGCCGAAAGAGCAGGGAGAACATTTGTTTCTCCCTCTAAGAGGGGCAGTGAATGGGAGTGGGATGGGAGAACCATTTCTATAAACAACTAATTTTTATTTAAACAAAATATTTGATTCCCCTCCTGCATAGCCTGTGCCACTACAGCGGCATTCCAGCTGCACACCCCCATGAGCAGAAAGCAGAGGCCCAGCTTTCTGCTGCAAGCCCCACGGTGTTGCATACTCCAGTAGCAAGTTACAGCCAAGCTGCAAAACAACACTCGGGAGCGAGGACGACACCAGATCACCGAAGAGCACGCTAAGGAGAGGTGACAGCAACAGCGAGGGTTATGTTTAGCCTCGCATCTGTGCTGTTTGGAAGCTCTTCTCGAAAAAAACACTAAGAATAAATCTTTCACTTGAAAAAGTATCCAAGCTGGGAAGTGAAAAACAGCCCGAAAGCATGGGTAACTGCTGCTGCTTCTCACAACCTCCTTCCTTCAGCAGTGGCAACTCTGTTGTTCCCTGAGCTCTTGCACCTCTAAGCCTGGCAGAAAAGCAGGCACCAGAGAGGAACCGGACAGCTATCAATGTAGGTAGACACGCGAAGTCTCTAGATCAGGGCCTCCAAGACACATCTAACACCCCTTACCCAACAGGGCACTCCTGCACCTGCACCCAAAGGCATCAGCATCTCTCCAAGCCTCCCTCACTGCAGCACAATTGACCAAAACCAGGGACTGGTCTACATCCTGCTGCAAGTACCAGCAGAAAGGGAAGGCGGCACAGGATGCTGGTTTGGGATCAAATCCAGCACATCATAGTGCACATGCTTGGGAGCATGTGCTCACCAAGTCCTCCAGTGATCCATCTCTATCAGGAGTCAATTAATTCATGGTAGCAATAGGGACTTCACTGCCTGCTTCACTCTGGTCCCAAAAAGCAGCACCACATTGTCCAACCAGGTACCCTCCCACGCAAGCAATTGCCTGGGCTGTGCAACCCGAACGCCAACAGCCCCACTAGGGACCTTTCCTCATCACCACTTCAGGACAGAGCCCATTACACGTCAGGGACTTGTCAGCCAGACTTCCTCCAAACCCTGCACGTTTCCATCTGCTGCTGCCCCACTTGCACCCAGCTTCGGGATGGGAAGACCAGATCAGAGATCAGTTGAAGCCCCACTAGCATTACTCCTGCATGCTCAAACCAGGAACTCAGACCTCTATCTGCTTCATCCTAAGGTTGCTTAAATTTAAGCACCATCTCCTGGTGCTGCTGCTTCTGTATTTTTTTTTGATGGTTGTATTCTAATTGTTGTATTAACGGTATGCTAGGTGTTATTATAAATGTACAAATTCACATGCCTATAAGATACATGTACAGGCACGCAGACACACACACGCACTTCTGCCTCTTGAGAAATGGGCCCGTTCCGCTTTCTTCTGCTACTGATAAAATATTGATTAGGGAATTTGAAAATTTGAAATGATTTAGGAGTCCCTGGATGGGAAACGTAATGTACTGTGCCGGTCGCATTATGAGCCATCCATCACCTGTCAGCAAGCAGCAAGAAAGTGACAGAATCAATACAAACGTGTCTGAAGATGGGTTTAACTCATTTCCCTTCCCCCTCGGGCAATAACCGGGGCATCCCAGCTCCAGGAGAGGGGAGGCTCAGTAAGGAGTGTAAGGCCAAACTCCACCTACGCAGAGCGCAAGGAGGTTAACTCCTTCCTCAGCAGTCCATCCACACCAGAGCCAAGAGGAGACACCTTAGCCACATTCCCAGAACACATTCAGGGCAGGCAGCAAGGAATTCCAAATTCCAGCCTTGAGAGTTTGATTCAGTTACCCCACCAGCAACACACGCTGTGTTTGAGATGGCCCGTGGTACCCAGGCCCTCCACACGTGCCCACATACACAACACCTGTAACTGCTGGAGAAAGGCCAGTACCCGAGAGCCTCCCTGGGGTCACTACATGCTGCTTTGCACAACCAGCTGTTTGTCCCTAAAGCCTCCCATGGACGTTAGACGTCTTCCAGCTCCTGCCTCTCCCAGCACTAAAAGACACTTTGCCCCAAGACACGTCCCTGGAGTGCTGCCCTGCGTTGGAAGGCAGCGAGCAGGCTGGATGCTGCCACGTTATGAGTCTCGGCCTCCTCTCCTGGCGCACTGCTGCCCGTTCCCTCCCCAGGCACATCCCGAGCACCACCTTCCCTTGTGCACTGCCTGCCTTCAGCCAGCAGGGCCTGACCCAGTTCTTCAGCTCATTACACCATGGAGCTCGTTTCATAAGCATTTGTTGTTCTTACTAGGTCCAAGAGTCGTTTAAAATAAAAAAGAAGGAATAAAATCCATTGGTGGGGAGACATATTATCCTCCCATACTTAGCAGATGGATTCAACTGGCTTGTGATCCTATTTTGCAGATTTCCTTAGAGTGCTGTAATTTATCCTGCAAGACATTTCAAATGAGACTGGACAGTGCACTGGAGAAATGATGGGAGGAGAGCGCCCTGCCCTGCTCCCCAGGAGGGCCAGGGTGACCAGCCAGGCTGTTGCTCACACATTATTAGAATTAATTAGTCAGAGGGCACCGCAGGAGGTAGCAGCAACGCAAGGGCAGGTCAGGCAAGGCCAAGAGAGCAGCCGGGTCCCGAAGAAGCTGTTCCCAATATCGCCTCCAACTCGAACCTCCCAAGGAGGCAGCTCGGGTCAGAAGACAGAGCGGGGCCAAGGGGTCTCTGCACAGCACCAGACACATGCTGACCGGCCAGGTGGGAAGCAGAGAGGAGCAAGGATCCCCACGCAGGCCTAGTCCACCCCTTGCCATGCTCTTCTCAGCAATGGCACAGGGCTCAGGGACCCCTCCAAGGCCTTGCAGAGGTAGCATGGGCCAGTAGCACAGGCCAGCAAGCACTTGTCTTCTGGGTGGCTACTTTTATTCTCACTCCTTTTTTTCTTAAGGAGTGAAGCTTTAGTCTTCTAGGCAGAGTCAAAACACTGAATGTGCTTTATGAGGCTTAGCCTTGCTACAGCTAGCAGCAGAAGGGTGCAACAGCCCAGCTCTGCTACTTCTGCTGCTGCGCCTGGAGGTAAAGCTTCTTATATACAATTTTCTCACTTACTTTGCTTTTAATTCCACTCTTTAATAGACTTCAGAAACCTGAATGTGGGAGTTTGAACTACTGTATCTGTGCAATTCACTCTGGATAGGTCCCTTCTATCTTACCATCCCTAATAGACTCTATAAATGGTTTCCAAATCCAGCAGAAGTGGTCTATTTGCTGCCTAGTATACCATGTAATCTTTTGCAGAGGTGGTATTGATCTTGTTAAACTTGCAGCCATTGAAGCCTCAGATGTGCCTCAGCATTTGCTTTCCTCTAGCAAAGCAAAACAACCTCTTCATTACAGCAGCCAGGTAGCAACGTGCAGGTGACAGCACCAGCCTCCCCGCAGCCTACGCTGACCTGGGGACGAGCTGAGCAACACGTTTCCAAGGGCAGTATAGGCAGCCAGCAGAGGCATGGCTGTACGACACTTAGGAATAAACAACAGTGTTCCTGTGCCACGTGCTCTAGGTGACCCTGCGTGTGCAGGGGGGTTGGACTAGATGACCTCTAGAGGTCCCTTCCAACCTTAAGCATTCTATGATTCTATAAACAGCCTCCCAAAGAAATGCCCAAGTCATTTGAACAGTAAGGGACAGAAATTAAGGACTCTGACTCAGCTCATAACAGGTACTAAAAGTTGAGCCCAGAGCAGTTCCACTGGCTGCCAGGGGATTCTTTTCAGTACAGCTGGCTCATGGCTCACTGCTCCAGGACGTTCACAAAACCCATTTACAACAGCCTTGCCAAATTCCACTCACTCGCCCACTGAAGGAGAAACCCATGTGATTATCTGCACAAGTCCTCTCATTGAGCCTGGAGCACACTCAGATATCCTCCCCTGCGTAGCACAGGATGGCCCAGAGCTCCGTAACTCCGTGTGGGCACAGCTAACCCACCCCATGGTGCACGGGGGCAATGGGGTGGGAGAGGAGATGCGGGCAGGAGGCAGAGAAAGAAGAGGAATTGAGCCTTAAAGCACAAAACTGGGGCTCTCTAGAGACACATATGCATGTATGTGGGAACAGACACATGAAGCTGGCCTTCCTGGAGCGAAGGCAGCAACAGCGTGCTGGGGAGGGACGTGGAGGGGTAGAGAATCATCTAGGCAAACATTCAGTATGACAGAGCATCAGGGAGAGGTTGTTCCCTGTGTTGTCCTGGCAGCACCAGTTAAGTAGAGGACAGAAGCAACTCCGCAGAGCAATACTCAGACCAGGCGTAGCATCTTTCCTCCAGATGAGGCTCTTGCCACTTCCCGCCTCCTCCTTTGGTTGGCACTGTAACCTGGCGGCAACTGCCTGGCCCCGAGGCGCTGGGGTGCCAAGTGGAGGGGAGGCAGACGCAGCTTTCACCCCTTTGACATTCACACTGACCCAGTTGTGTCAAGGCTGCTTGTCAGCCTATCTGTCACGGTGCTGGCTCCTGCTGAGGCCCCAGGACCTGCAAAGGTTGCTGCACATGTTGGACCATTTATCTTCTCATGTTGTTGGGACAACAGGACTGACAGTTCTATTAGTTATCCTGCAAAGCAGAGCCCAGACGGATCCTCGGAGAGAAGAATAGAAAGTAACCCCAGGAAACAGAAAGGGAAGAGGGGGAACACCACAAGGTACGTGGCTCTTGGCTCCAAGGGCCTTGGGGAAATGCAAAGCAGCAGCACGATATCGGCAGAGAAACCTCTGCAAGGAAGTGTGCGGAAAGCACCCTGGAAGCTGAATTATGCTCTAGCTCATCATCTGTCATCCCTCCTTAGTCAAGAATAAATTACAGTTATTAATGTGCTGGGCACAGAGTCATTCCCACTTTTGGGCCAACCTTTCAAGCCCCTGCTGGGGATGTGACCAGGCTCAAAACCAGAACAGTGACATTTTCAAAAAAAAAAAATAGTAAAGGAAGCCCAAATGAGACGGTTTGCCAGCAACGCCAGAGCTCTTCCAGGAAGCCACACAGGTCCATGATTCGTGTGAGCAAGGACCAAGATAAAGATGTCCTCATTAGAGCTGTACCATGAAGATTCAGACTCTTCCCGCCCCAGCCTTGACTCACCTACAATCTCCAAGACGACAAATCATTTCTCTGGGAACCAGCCACCTCCATTCACCATCCCCTGTCTATTAAGAGGAACAAACATTGCTCCAAAAAGCTGAGACAGTCAGTCAGGCCACACAGCCTAGAAGTAGCAGTGGGGTACCTGCATCTTTCTCCACCCCAGGAAAGGATGGGGATGTGTACTGGCACTGACAGAACCAGGACAGGCCACTGGCATTAGCAGACTAAATGGAAACGTTCTGCAGTTCCTCACCAGAAAGTGGTGCTTCAAGAGGCCAAAGAGGTGCCCTGCTCCCAAAGCTGCCAAAGGAAGAGGTCCTCTGACCAGTACCAGCACCTGTTTCCAACAGCATATGCCCAGGCAACCCACAGAAGCAGCTCCTGATCCTATCTGTGCCAGGTTTTGGGTATGTGTCTCACTGGCACCCAAACTGCCCACCTGCCCTGTTGACATCCCTGGCAAAGCAGCAACTCAACCAACGTTAGGCCCAGCACCTGCCCTAGCAGCTCAGAATGAGACCAGAAGCCAGAAACCAAGCAAAAACTTAGTAAAAATGGAATATGGTGGGTAATTAAAATTAATTAATCTTTTAGCTGATTACTTACTGTTTGATAACCCAGCTTGTCCAGAAGAATTGTCACCAAGCAACCCCCCAAGCACAACCTCAACTGCACAGAAAGGATGTGCAGCAGAGGAGTCACCCAAGCATTTGTAACTATGAACACCCTTTTCTAGGATTGGAACCGAAATGGCTTTTGACCACAGCCTCCCCAAAAGAAGAATCTCATTTCAGAGTGTTCAGGAGAGTCAGCTGCCCAATCGGTCACTCAACAGTTCTGAGCCAAGAGACAACAGGTCCCTCCAGTTCAGCATCCAGTCTCCAACAGCAGCCAAACCCAGTGCTAATACAAAGAGTGTAACAGAAGGTGGGACACGATGGTCTTTTCCCGGTCATTGCTCCAAGCTCGTAGCAGCCCAGGCCCTATAAACTCCCAAGCTATAAGTTGTTCTAGGGCTGTGTTTAGGTCCATTATCAAGGAGTTACCTGCCATGAAACTGCCGAATTCCTTTTTAAAGGCTCGTGATATTTTTGGCCCCCATAACACCCCAGGGCAACAGGTTCCACGGCTGAATTAACTTTCGCCATACACACAGCATGCAATGCTGTTTGTTTTAAACCTGCAGCCTGATGTTTCAGCAGGGAGCCCCGGCGTCTTGCACTACAGGAAACAACAAACAATCATTTCCCAATCACCTTCTCAGCACTGCTCAGCATTTTATAGGTCTCTCACAAGCCCTCCTCACTCGTGCCTTTTCCAAGACGGTGAGTCCTGGTCAAGCCTGTTCTCACATGGAAGCAACAGCTTTCTCACATGTTTAGGACATGGCACAGCCCTGCACACTTCTCTGTACTGCAGTATGCCAGCGTTGCATAAAACACAGCTCCCTACTCTAGCTAGCACCTCCAGCACCCATGGCAGCATGAACGATGCACTGCCCTGGGACAGCAGCTCCCCTTGGCTCCTCACCGGAGGTCAGAGCTCTTCTGCCAGTGAAGAACCTGAAGGTCTCTTCATTTTAAGCAGGGCAGGAGAGAGGACAGACAGTAAGAGATGCTCGGGGTAGGCAAGGGGCATCCCTGACCCTTGCCACAGGCCACTGTTTCTTCAGCAGAGACTGATGATTTTGCCCTGAAAAGGCCCACGCTGGAACCCTGGCACCCTCGGGCTACTGAAGCAGGGGTTGTGCCTAAGGGAGAGTCATCATGTTGATGCCAGATCCCCAGGGGCTTTCACAGCCTGCATGGCTCAGCCCAAAGAGCAGGGCACCACCAGCCCTCCTTCTAGCAACCCTATCAGGGTCACAGCAATG
The DNA here is from genome assembly GCF_059628265.1 of Tinamus guttatus. NCBI lineage: Eukaryota > Metazoa > Chordata > Aves > Tinamiformes > Tinamidae > Tinamus > Tinamus guttatus. The sequence goes on from NW_028288749.1 coordinate 3,086,499, forward strand.
TTTCAGCTAGAAATTGCTCTCCAAATACAGGAGAAGCACAAAGATGATTGCGTGGCCTGAAAACTTCACCTGCCACAGAGATCAGTCAGTCCAAGAGCACATTTCGTTTTCAAAAGGAGCAAAGTGCTGCTGAAACCCTGGTGTGCCTCTGAGTCTTGGATTCTTGGTCATTATCACCTTGCTTTAAGACCGCACACAGCACGGCTGGTGTTTGCAAGAGGAAATGGGAAATGGCCCTTTCTCCATACGTTGCTGTTACAAAACACTTCATCAGAAAGGTAGAACCAGCAGGGTTCAAAGCAGACAGGATCACAGGTACAAGCTGACAGGCATGATGTATCCAATAGTCTTCATTCCCTGGAGATTGTCTCTTATCAGTTCAAGCACTGAAAAAAGGGCTGCAGCTTTCTATATACAGAAAGGACATCGCCTTGGTCTGGTTACAGCTTTCATATCACCAGAACAAAGACACTGGGTCACACAGCAAATAGGCATGTTTGGCATCCAAGCGCAGGATCCCCAGAGCACCTGCAGCACCTCTGAGGAGTCCAGATTTGCAACTAGTCTCTTTGCCACAAAAGCAGCCCCTACATCACCTGTAGGACAAATCCAGGTTTGTCTCCTGCCATACACATTCCCTAAACCCCTTCTATAAAGGGACTATATTAGTCCTAAAATATTAGGACTAAAACCACACACCACCACATCCTATGCAGTTCAGTCCAACTCCAGCACTTGCAAAGCCCAAGAGCAACTATCACAAAGCATCTCTTTCATCAGCATCCAAGCAGAGCCTGCACATCCAAAGCTTTGGGCCTGCTTATACAGCCCATGCAGTATTTCAAGAGCAGAGATGAAACAGCAGCATGCTTTTTCCACAGACACAGAACTTATTCCTCCCTCATTGCAACTGTGAAGTCCCAAGGGTCTTAATTAACAGGCAGGCCTTCTCACAGGGAGCTGCTCTCTTGGAACATTTACATGTTAAACTCCTTTGGACAAGTTCACAGCCAGGCGGATAATCCTCTCCCAGGTCTCAATGTCATATCAATTTCCCTGTTCGAAGTTGAGCTCTCTCCATCAGAGTTTTTAAACTAATGAGATGCACTGAGGCCTCCAACTCTGGGAATATCAAGTGCAGTGGGATTCAATTTCATTTGATTTTTAGGTGTTTTTCCCTTTGTAATTAACACCAGGCAGCATGCAACTTCTCTTCATCTTACTCAGTAGATACAATCTCCTTCTCAAGGCAAACATGTCAAGAAATGTGATGCTTTTACCCTACAATCTCCTTCTCAAGACAAACATGTCAAGAAATGTGATGCTTTTACCCTATACTGTCATAGGCTTCTAAAGTTCTTCTTTGCTCCCCCCACTGCCCCCGCCAATGAAGATAATCCACAGCCTCAAATCCACAGCCACAAATGCAGCGCATGGGATCTCTGAGAGCAGCGGCAGATGTACGCAGGGTGGGCAGGTAGTGCAGCCCCTCTGGCTTCTGACTTGCATGAATTATGTTCTAGAAGGAAAAAAAAGAAAAGAAAAAACAAAAAAGTGCGTGGTCACAGGCCTAGAGAGGATTTGTAGGTCAGTCCTTCCTACCATCATTAAGAGGTTACAGATCCTCCATATTTCTGTGCAAAGAGCAAGTATGAAGCACGCTGCATTCTTTCTGAATGCACCTGGTTAGTCTTCCTGCTATGTCAAATGCCCCTTTGCTTCTTGCTTCTGCTGCTGCCCACCCAGGCCACACTAGCCAGAATACAGAGCTGACTGTGACAGAAAGAAGTGAGCAACTTCACAGAACACGCACAAACTTCGGGAACTAAAAGCTTTCCATACTGCTAAGACACAACAGCCTGAAACAGCCATAGCTTGGAGAAAACACAGGCCAGCTTTCACTGGTTTTTAAAAGCAAACGAGCACAGTTTTGCCATAGCTGGCAGGATACACAGGAAAGGCAATGCTCCTTTTGATCATAGATGGGTTTCCAAGCCCCTCTCTGCAGCAGGAGGCTGTCAAACATAACCTGGGGAAAAAACCAATTCAGCAGGGGGGAAATTCCTACACCTGCTGATGCAAGAAGTTTTTGAGGGAAGATGCTCAATAGCAAAACCAGTGGCCCCAGGACCTCTATGGGCAGTGAACTGCAGGTTGTGGGGGGAAAAGGAATTGCTGCAAGTGAAGAAGGACAAGGCAGTTTTGCTGAACTCCCCCCTAGTCTTCTCTTTCTCCAGGAGTGAAACAGCTACACTCCACAGAAACATGATCGTGTCACCAAACATCCACCCCAAACTGCTTACCCCGGGCTCTTGCTCCCGGAGACCCAGCAGCATTCTGAGCAAGAGACCTAGATCTGGGGTCATCTCTTCAAGTTCATCTTTTGGGTAGCAATTTTACTGCCATTCATGCCATTTGTAGAGCATGTGTATTAAACATGCACTGTTTAAAGGCACAGGACACAGTTTGTCCAGTATATTCCAAGCACTAGGCAGAAGCCTAGTTTTTCTAAAGGTATGTATTTTATATGGAAGGTCTTAATCATTACCCCTACTTTTCAACACAGGAAAACAGGAGTAGAAAGGGGCTTGCCCAAATTAACACAGCAGAAGGCTGCTTCCCACAGGCTCAAAATTATGCTCTTTCCTCGTGCATGCAACAGACAACAGCCAGGAATCCCAAAGCTTGTATTTGATTCCCAGCTGGTTTCAGCAGGAAGAAGATGCCAGTTTAATAGATGTTGTGTTGCCTCTGCCCCTCTCCTTCCCGATCCCAGTTCAAACCCTCACATGGTGTTAGCTCCCATTAACCAGGCCATTTTCTACTTGACATTGCAGCCAACAAACAGCCCCGTGACAGGGGTGTCCAAAGCACCCTGTGGGCCTCCATGCTGTTAGTGCTCACACTGCTACACAAGGGCCTAGTCCAGGCCAGCCTGGCTGTGCCAGGAGCCGGCAGCGTCAGAGGCCTGAGCAGCACCTCAGAGAGCGGAGTTCATGAACACTTCATTAAAGCTCCACCAGGGAGCTCCCTGCGCTGCCCAATGGGGCCTCCATGGCTGTGTGACAGCCAGCACCACAGGATAACCAAGGCTTCATTAATATTCATGTTCCATTGACACTTGAGCAAGAGACAAAAGCTGATTTTCTACAGCAGATCATTAAGTGGGGAAACATGAGTGACCTCTTAAGACCAGCCACATCACAGGTGTCACCAAGAGCTGAAGGGGCAGAGACAAGGTCATCACCCCGCACTTCTTTCAATAAATAACAAGTCTAAATGAGCGTGGCCTTGCCGCACCCGGCAGGACACACAAGGGACTGGAAACATCCCGGAAGTGGATGCCAGCACTGCAAGCTGGACACCCACGTGACTGTGCTCAGTAGCTCTGCATGGGACAGGCTGGGTTGTTGCATAGGGCAAGCAGTGGGAGGGGATGAAGCATCGCCACCACCAGAGCAGGTGTGTAATTCTGCAATATGTCCAAGCCAGTGTTTTGCCATAGGTAGACCCCAGGCCCAGGGCAAAACCCTCAGCCCACCCCTAGAGTGGTGGGTGTTTAATATAGACTGCCTTCACTGATCCTAGAGGATAAAATCTTCCTCACAGCATCCTGGAGAGAGGAAGACTTGCCCTGGATAGAAGAAGATTGGGTCAGAGAGCAGCACTCAGGGAAACTGTGCCCAGTTCTGGGCTCCCCAGTATGAGAGGGATGTGGAGCTACTGGAGAGAGTCCAGCACAGGGCCACAAGGATGATCAAGGGCCTGAAGCATCTGCCCTATGAGGAGAGGCTGAGGGAGCTGGGCCTGTTCAGCCTGGAGAAGAGAAGGCTGAGAGGGGACCTGAGCACTATCTACAAATACCTCAAGGTGGGCAGTGAGGAGGATGGGGCCAGCCTCTTTTCACTGGTGGCCAGCAACAGAACTAGAGGAAATGGTCACAAACTGAAGCATCAAAATTTCCACAGGAACTTAAGGAAAAATTTCTTGACAATGAGGGTGCCAGAGCACTGGAACAGGCTGCCCAGAGAGGCTGTGGAGTCTCCTTCTCTGGAGATCTTCAAAAGCCGCCTGGATGCCACCCTGTGCCCTGGGTGTCCCTGCTGGAGCAGGGGGCTTGGACTACATGATCTCTAGAGGTCCCTTACAGATTCTATGATTCCTTGGGTCATCTCAACCCATCAGACAAGCAGCATCAAATCACTACCCAATGGCATCACTTTAAGATCCTCTAAGCAGCATCTGCAAACTTGGGGTGCACACAGATAGGGAAGTGCATGCCCAGAAGGCCCTAGCTGGGGGATCTACCTTCTCCCTCCCATGAGCCCAAGGACTGGGCCTGCAGTAGAGGTAAAGTGACAAAGAACTTCATCAAGAGACACTGGAAGAGAGGGCTTGTCTCTCTGGTGCTCAGTTCTTCACCTCCCCTGTTTAAGATACCCATCTCCTCGGAGACGGGGCCCTGCTTTCCCCAAGCGGGGCCACAGGGGACAGTTACACGCTGCTGCTCTCCAGCCATTACTCCCCTGAAAGGGGGACACTCATCCCAGGGACAGAGAGTATTTGCATCTGGCAGTCTTCAGGGTTCACCACTCTTACTGATCTTACAGCTCCCACATCCCAGCTGGCAGCTGTTGATGCGTTTCCAGTACCTCTAGACTGCACTTTTTATTTCTAAGGACCCAGTGGATCGTAATGAAGTTTTACCAAGAGGAGCAAGAACAGGACTCACCTCAGAGGGAGTCACAGACACATAGCCAAGGTGCTTTGTTGCCTACAGAAACTTCCAGATTTTGTGGATCAAGCAAAGACAGACATCACAGGCTCCCCCTAGCATCTCTAGCAGTTTTGCATCCAACCTACTGCCACTCTTCACCGTGTCAGTCTGCTAGAAAATAGCCCCCACAAGCAGGTCATAGAGAACCACAGAAATGCAGATCAATGTCTGAGCATGGCCTCGATTAGAGGCATCTTCAGCTGCCTCTTCCCAGGCTCTCAAGGGTCCTCCTGAAGACACAGCCACTGCAGAGACACAGCAAGGCCAAGGTGAAGCAGCCAGCGCCCTGCACCGGGGAGCCTGGCACACGCTCACCCCTCCGGAAAGCACCTCTCCTTGGGGAGCATGGCTTCCCTTCACCTCCCAGCTCAGAGCTCCCCTAGGCAGCACGTACAACACTCCGCATAGCAGCAACTTCATCTCAGATTACAGGCCCTAATGGCTGTTATCAGTCAGAACAACAATTAGTGTCAGGTTTATGTATTTCTAGTGCTCTCAGGAGAAGGTGAGGAAGAGAGTCTTAGTCCCAGTTTACTGCAGGTTCACTGGGAGACCGTAAGAAAGCAACTCATGAGCAAACTCTGAAATGGAGATATTCCTCTCCAGCCACCCAGGTGCTAAGGTTCCCCAAGACATTCCACGTACTTGCACAGGTCTATGAATTCACTATTCCCACTGAAAGGCTGCACCCCAAGAGCCCTCCCAGAGCACACACCAGTACCATGACATCAGGCAAGAGGATGCCTTGCCTACAACCTTCCCTGAGCAAACTCACATGGTTTGCTTAGCACAGAGATGGTCTCACTGCCTGTGGATTGCCCAAAGCAGTACAGGAAAAAATAAACTCCTCTCAGCCCAGGCAGCCAGCCTACCTCACCTTTGCACAAAAGAGTGCTAAGAGACAACAACTTCTCGCCCTTAATGAAGTACCTCCCCCTTGCAAGAGGCCATCATTGCCCCCCAGCCTTTCCCTTTTTAGTTCTTTCCTTGAAGCCCCACACCTGAGTCACATATACCAGCTACACACCAAATGAGACAGATTCCACCTCTTCATTTCCTCACCCTTAATCCCCATGCCCCCACGGTGTTGAGGCCAAACAGTGCAACGGACCAAGTGCAAACAAGTAAATACCCAACTCCTGCCTCCCCACCTGGCTGCAGCAGAGGCCGGGCTGCCTCTGCTGCAGGCATCCACAGCCTGCTCTGCTTTAGCAGCTCACAGCCCGACTCGCAGCAACCCGAGGAGGTCAGGAGCGGAGCCCCGCGCAGCTCACTCGCTCTGAGCATGTCTCGTCCTTGCAAGCCGGGGCACGCCACGTTAACCCCGTATCCCATGCACCGCTATCACGGTTTGTCTTGGCCAGACCCAGCGCAGGCAACGCTCCTACAAACGCAGAGGCGGCCGCGGCGCGGGGGCGTGCCCTCATTAGCATGCGGCGGCGCGGGGGCGTGCCCTCATTAGCATGCGGCGGCGCGGGGCGCGCTGGGTGGCGCCGGCACCTCGCCGTGAGCTGAGCGGCGCGCTGCGGCAGACCCGTATATAGACGGCGCGCGCGGGCGGGCGCTGTCCGGGGGAAGCTCACCGCCGAGGCCACGCACCGGGTGCGCGTCACCCTCCCCGCGCCTCGGGGAAGGTCTGAGGGAGGGGCCGCAGCGGCCCTAGCAGGGCCCCGCCCGCGCGGGCGGGTGAGCCACCAGCAAGGGGGGGCGCCGCGGCGGCCGGCCCGGGCAGGAGAAGCCGCGCGCGGGTGGCGCCGCCCCCGCCGCGGCGGATGCTCATGGTCCCGCGGCGCTGTGAGACAGACTCACGGCCGGCACTGCTGAGTCCAATGGGTGAGGTGGGGCACTGCCCCACAACCCAATTCAGACTACTCTCCCCCGGACACTTTTATTTTTTACCTCCAAACGTTAAAATAACGGCCCCATACTCCCGTTATAGTTGCATGCCAGGGCTTGGCACATCACCACACACCTTGACACACTGCACATCTCCAGCGTGCTTTCTCCTAGCCAAACTTGTATTTTTCCACCAAAAAAAGAGGAAGAGGAAAAAAAAGGGGAAGAGGAAGAGGATGGGCACAATGCCACAGGGTAAAAGGAGGGCAGGTGGCTTCTGCAGATGTTAATGCAGGCAGGTCGAGCTCCTCGCAAGCACATCTCCGGCTCTTCGTGATGGCAACGGTGGTGCCACGGGGTCACCGCTAGCCCCAGTCACAGCAGGTTGGGGTAGCGCCGCTGGGACAGCAGCCGGGGCTGGCTGGGCCTGGCAGCAGCAAGCTGGGAAGGACAGAAACACCCTGAGAAGACGGTACATCCCTGCGACACATCCCCAGACCGCCGGCCATCCCCTCGTCCCACTGCCACCAGGACAGCCCGCATGGGGCCAGCCCTCCAGCGGCAGCCTGGGAGGACGCTCTCACCTGAGGGACCTGGATGGGGTTGTAGAGCGGTACAGCCCCCACCGGTGGGGCAGGCGGGCAGCTGCCGGGGCCCCACGGAGACTCCTGGAAGAGCAGATGGAGAGGAACTGAGCAGCCACCCCCGCTTTTGGAGTGGACTCCTCACATACGCATTGCTCTGCCCCACATATTAAGGGCTCCCCACCAGAATACGCTCAGGAGGGACGTCTTCCATCCTCCCCCAGACAGAGCAGAGGGAACCAACCCGGGGACCCATATCCTTGTCATGGATCCTCCGAGGGGCAATAAGCTGCAAACGGTGATCAGGGTGCTTTTCCCACCGCAAGGTTAGGCTGTGGCTTGGTGTCTGTTAAAACTACCAAATTCATCTTTATGAATTTTGTACAAGCACAGCAATTTTAAGGCCTTTGTCCCTTAAAATAGGCTAATGGCTTTGAAGACATTATGGGGAGAGATAAGAGTTTCTGCTTGTGATTTTGCTCTGAGAAAAGAGGGCAAAAGGGCAAAGACACCCCAAAGCACAGACACACACATCAAGCCCCATGCTCTCCTCACCTGATCCCCAGCCTCAGGAAAGGATCCCAGTTCCCTGCCATCCAGGCCCCACGAGCCTCCCGTTTCAACGGACACTGGGGTGACAACAATGATATCGGCATCATGTTTCATTCATTCCAGGATGTGCAACCCTTAAAATACAAAGGAGCAGCTTCTAAAAGGCCAAGCATGGGCAGGAGAGAGATGCTCTTAGCCACACTTACCTGGGATTCCAAAAGAAGGGCTGGGCATGGTGGGAGACGGACTCCCAGGAGGCTGAGCTGAAGGCCTTGTCCCGGCCTCCGGAAGAGGAGAGGCTGAGGGTGATGGCGAAGATGATTCCTGAGGAGGGAACCACAATCACGGTTTTAAAGGCTCTGCATTGTCAAAAGGGAACAGCTCCACACTGAAGAGGAGTTGGGTGTGTCCCAGTCCTGATGAAGATCTCCCCTGTCCATAGTAACCCCAGAGCCGGGCACGTGCAAGGTAAGGGCATTGATCATGCAGCTGGTCAGGGCAAGTGACCCCCCTGTGTCAAACCTAAGCCCAAAAGTCATTAAGAGGCTGGGTACCAAGCCTGTTGGTAGAATGCTGTGCTGGGGCTATCGGGGCTACCTGTAGCCCTTGATTCCTTGTCTCTTATCATTATGGGAATAATGTCCCCAGATCTCCTGTTATGGGTCATTCTGAATGAGGAGGAGACCTCCTTGCCTCTAAAAGCAACAATCCTGGCCACAGGGACATGATGTGCATGTCTCGAGAAGAATGTGGCCAGGATTAGGGATAGCTGCATGTGGTTGCTCCCCCATCTCTGCTGTATTTCTAATTAAAGAAGTTATTCTTCAGCTCCTAAAAACTACTGGAGCATTGCCATTTGCTGCTAACAGCTGCTGCTTTCCACTTCAGTGCAGGGCAAGCGATCCCTGCGGAGTATGCTGAGCACTTTGAGAACCTTCCAGATCAAAGATGCTTTATAAATACACAATTATTATTAATAAAGAATTCACTTCCAGACTGAAAGGGTTCCCCAGTCTCCTTTGTCAATCCACCCCTGGGCAGGGCAGCACAGCAGGCCTGCTACAGAAGTGAGAGTCTGTCCTATGGGCTGAGTCAGGCATGCGAGAAGGGAGATACCAGCAGGTGAAGGCAGAGTTACAGTACCCCTTTTCTCAGGTGTCCCCCAGGGTGTCACCCTGGGATGGGGCAGCCTGCATTAGTTTTCCTGTTACCTGAGATTTCGATGTGTCGGACGTGGCTTTGGAGGGCTTCGCCCGAAACCAGCCAAACCATCTGAATCCCGAGCTCTGGGAATTTCATAGTCAAAAAGAAACCAGCAGAAGAACAGTGATAAATTAGAGATACCATAACCCACCAGAGCCCGCTCTCAGCCTCGCTTCTGCCTCCTGAGCCCCAGGCACGGTGGGGGGGAGAGCAAGCGCCCAGCCACACTAGGGTGGGGGGTCTTGCAGGTGCCAGAGAAGAGCACCCGGGCCAGGGTGTTCTGCACTAAAGCAGCCCTCGTTTCTGGCACACCGCTTGTGTGGGGCACGGCTGGACAAGGGCGGCCAGGGAGAGCACTGAGTGGTTACATGGACCCGGCCAGGCACAGAGGTAAAACAGCTTAGCCTCGGGACAGGAGGATTCAGGCAAACTAGGAGCACTTGTCTTTACAGCAGCTGCACACTGCTCACCTTAACCTCATCTGGCTTCTCCTCCTCCTCCGATGACTGCTCTTCACTGACATCCTTGGACACGCTTTCCAAGGAAGGCTGAATGTCCTCTTCCAGGGAGATGGTAGAGCCCTCCGAGACTGTCCGGCTCCTTGCATTTAACTCTTGCTGGTGTCAGAGAGAAGGATTATAATGAAGCAGACAAGAAAACTAGGCAGAGGATGATTTACAGAAAGGCAGTTGCAGTCAAGCTAATGGGGGCCAGTGCCCTTCAGGACCCAAGCTCTCTGGAAAGGTTTGAGCCTTTGAGCAAGTCAAGCACATGGAACAAGATAAATCAGTGAGAGTCCTCCAGCTCTGCCCGGGCCACTAAGCAATATCTGATGTCTTTGGGCAAGCCACTTGCATCCTTCTCCACCTCACCTGCTCTCCTGCAGGAGTCTGCAGCACCCCAAAGGGAACTGGGGAGCCCTGGGGCTCCCTGGCATCTCCTAAAGAGCAGAGAGAAGGGCACAGTCAGGATTCATTGCTGGGAGCAACTTTCCCACAAGCAGTATTTTTGCATCTACTAGAGGTATTTATAATGTTGCCATCATTACGGAATCCAGGCAGCAACTCAGCTGGCTTCTCTGCTGCAAGATGCTTCAGCTCACATTAGAGGCCAAATCAATCTAGGCACATGTCGACATGCTCTGCAAGAAGCCCCACATGCAGCCAGAAACCGGCCTGGTTCTGAGGAACAGCCAGACCCATGCAGCAATCAGCTGCTTTTCCATAACAAGAACAAAACCACCAACATCAGGAGATGCCTCTTTCCCCTCTATTCCTTACACTGCTGGAACAGGCCAGGTACCCCTAAGCAACTTACCTTCTGTGTCATGTCACTATCCCCGAGCAAGGCTACGTGGCCAAGAGTCTTTCCCTGATACATGCAAAAATCCAGGCCTGTAGCTGTGCAGGCATCAAGAAGGCAGTAAGCCAGAAGGTTGCACCAGTATCTCCCAAACTAAGATCTGGTTTGTGCTGTTGAATTTGAAGCTGTCCTTCCCACCCAGCAGGGATGCAGTACAGCTGCCAACCCTAGGGTTTCTTGTCACTTGCTGTTTGGACAAGGTCTTGTAAAAATTAAGAATCAATGACCCAGGGTGGCCAATCCTGATGGGAAGTCGTTTGCCTACAGGAGGCATCTGGGTAAACATGATGCCAACTTTGAGGCAGTACTGGAGTGCCTTTTTCAGGGAAACAAGTCACTGAGGCGGTCAGTGCCAGTAGAAAGTGTTATTCAAAACGAAGCATATGCCTCAGGACACCAGATATGCAGGGATTCTTCACAGGCAGTCACTCTTTCCCCAGGGCAAATACCATGGAATTGTTATGAACTGGGTACAGGCACTTTTGTAGAAATCCATGGAAGAAAAGGTGTTTTTCAGACCTATCTCCAGTTCATTTATTCCCGTGAACGCAAAAGAAGCCCAAAATGTGGCCCAACATGCCCCTAGACCTCCTCTCATAGAAATGCTCCAGGCAGGCTGATTTGAACCAAATACACCCTTCGCCTACGCCATCCTTCCTCTGCTCCATGCACATGCAAACATACACTGCCTCTCTACTGAATTCTCCTCCAGCTTGTTAAAGACAGCGCCTAGAGATCCACCCGCTCACCTGGCGGCTGGAGCAGCTGTGGGGAATGCCCATAGCGGGCTTCTCCTGGAAGGGCATTGGTGGCCGGGCTGAGCGCTGCTGCCTGCTGCTCCAGCCCGACCCTGGGCGGCAGCGGAGCTGCGAGCGGAGCGGATGCTGCTGCCCAGGGAGGCGCCAGCGGCCCGAGGCTCGGCTCCTCCTGGGCGTTCGTTCCCTGCAGCAGCTCAGGGGTGCTCTGCTGTTGCCACTGGTCATGCTGGTGGTCGTTGTCCCGGGCAAGCCCATGGCCAAGCTCTCCATCTGGAAAACATACCTCAGGAAATTACTCCAGTATTTACAATTTCAGTGCACCATTGCATAGAATTTTCTTTTTCCATTACACATAAACAGGAGGTGAGGAGGAATCCCAGTGGAATGTGTGTGGGTGAGGGAGGAGGTGCAGCACAGCTTGATAGCAAGGACCTTTCAGATGCCTCAAGGAAGGTGGGTTGTGAAAGATGGGGAAAATCTCTCGGGAACATGCCTGAGGTTGCAAACAAGGACTCAGAATGGGAATATTATGGAAGCAACGAGACCAAAAGAGAAAGCAACATGTGCTTAGCAGTTCAAAGGATCCCAGTGCCTCCAGCCTTTTCTTTCACTCCTACCCCATGCCCTGGGCAGGAAAGAAAATTCTCTGATTTTGAGGAGCATCTGTTAAGCTCTATCCTTCATTCCTACTCCATAGGAATGCACACTGTTGAGTTTCTTGCTTTAGGCAGATTTGTTCTGTTTTTCTTGCGTGAAAGACAGGTTAGGAAAGTGGTAGGGTTTGTTTTATTCAGCAAATGCTCTAGCTGGCATTCGAGGCAGTGCAGCACACTGCTGTCTGTCCCAAGCAGGGCTGCATAGCATTTTCTATTGACTGCTTGTTTCGGCTCTGGGGCTGGCCCCTGCTCTGCAGGGATAAGTTTCTGCCCTGCTGCTGACAGAAGCTTCAGCCAGGATCTAGACACTGCAGCTCTAAGCTGCCCTGGGGACTGACTCTGCGGCATCACTTCTGTCCTGCTAAGGGTTAGCTTCAGCTACTGCTTTTCCATCTGTAAACCACTCCCATAAGTTCCTGGAGATGCTTTTGCAGTGTCAGTGAGAAGCCATGAGGAAAAGGACGGACAGAGCCACCCGACTCCTAGAGCTGCTGTCACTTCTCTCTGCTGCCTGACAAGTAGATTCAGGAAGCATGAACAGATGCCGAGGAAAGCCAGGGAGAAAGCCCATTGCTTGGAGAACTGTGAGGATGGAGAGGAAGACTCCCATGATTGTACTGGTCCCATACTGGTCATTGTCAGGACCCTCCTCATTTTCCCCACTGATCCCTGCAAACTAGATTTGTAATAGAGTGGTCAGGGCAGAGCAAGGCCCTTCAGAGTTAATCCCAGAGCACACAAGTCCTTCAGACGGGAGATCAAAAGTCAATGTCCAGTGTGGCTGGTGACTCTGAACAGCCTTCTTGATGAATGAAGGCACCAAACATGAGGAAAGCAGGTTTGCTGCTGGTAGCTGGGTACACATGGAGCCGTCCTGACCTCTGAGAGAGGCCTTCTATCATACCTGTGTTTTTTGTCAGAGCTTAGCCCCGACAGAAGCAGAAGGCAATCAGAACTGATGATGCTTTTTACTGCCTGAGAGAGATCCTTGAAGAGGGATTTGGCAGCATCAGGGAAAGCTGATAGGAAGAAATGGCTCGAAGTTTGTCATGTTTTACCCTCTCTGCCTCGGCCTTCGCTCTCCACCAACTCTGCTGGCCTTTCTACCTCCACTGCTCTGCTACGTGGTGCCAGAAAACCGGGCAGGAGCAGGCAGCAAGGAGTAAAAGGCTCTGCCAGGGCCAGCCTACTGACAGAGGAAGCTATTAAGCAACACTGGTGAGCCAGAGGCTCTGCAGGACTGTCCGACTGATGTGTTGTCCAGAGAGGAAGTCCTCTGGCCTCGCACTGAAGCCATCCCGGGATGCCTGCATCCTTCCTCTCGGTGTCTCACCCGAAGGCTACGGCAAGGATGTGGTCTTCCAAATGGCTCAGCACTACAGGGACCTCAGGGTCCCAGAGAGACAGAACAAAGATGAACCTCATGTGGGAGGAGAGAAGGTCTATGTTGAGGCTTAATCAATATGTATGCTGAATTACAGCATGCAGAAGGACAAGTTCTTTCCTGAATCTTTCAGTCTATGAACAAGTATAAAATCCTGTTAGTTCAGCTCCAATTTGTGTCCTCGGAGGACTGTCTAGGAATGAGGCCATCTCCCCTGAGGCTCCCTGGAGCTGGAGGCTTGGCGAGGAGACCCTGGCTTTGTCCAGCTGGCTGCCTGCCAGACCAGCACTGTGACCCGCCTTCTTCTTCCGTGGGGCCCACAGAGACTCCTGAAGCTGCATTAATTAGACCCAATTATTCAAGCAGACTTTGTTCCTCCATGGAGAGCAAGCGAGCCTAACTGGACTGAGCATCCCCTGCCACCTTCTGCACATCTTGGCTGGTTGCCCTTATTCACCAAGCTTCCAGGACATGCTGGGATTTTGCAGAGGAGAAAAGAGAACTAGCCAGTTCACTGTCACCAACGTCCCCCCATTCCTCCTCCAGCCAAGACTGGGTTGCTCTAGCTTTGTTCCCTTCCCCTTTTCCCAGCAGAAGGAAACCAATGAGTAATATATTTTCTTAGAAGAATGGGAGGGGAAGGAATCTCTAGAGACAGGTCTTTGAGGAGAAAAAAGGATGTGCAGTCCACGCGAGACCGTACTAGAACGCTTCCCAGCATGGCTCTGGGTCTTCCCAGCTGCCTTGGGACAGAATTCCAGGGCCAGTGTGCAGCGTGTCCCTGGCTGACCCCTCACCAGGGGCAATCACACTGCACGTGTTTGTTTTCTTCTTGTGCTTTAGAGAGATGCAAGGGGCAGAGAACGGCTGCTGAGAAACACCAGCTGGCTCTGGAAGGCTGATCATGTAGACAGCGAGGCTTGGGATCAGCCTCTCTCAGGCGTCTGGCCATATACCTGCATGTGCTGTGCATGCGGAGAAGCCCTTCCAGGGACACACCATGCCCTGCTCCATTTCTTTACCTGTGGCTGATCTGCTGGCCATGGCAAGCTCTGGCTCATCTGATGCCAGCTCAGGAGGCAGATCCTCTTCCATCTGCGCAAAGACAAAGGTGACAGACAACACAGGAGGAAAACTGGACAGGACGAGGAAAACCTGGCAGCATGGGAAGGCAGGCATGACTGGAGCAAGCCTAAGGCCAGCGCAGAGGAGATTGGCGAGCTGGCAAGCTCGCTGCGCGACTCCTCCACAGGCTTTGAGGGCCTGAGGGGCAGGAAGAGGCCCCACACGAGCGTCAGCATCTCAGTCACCCCCAGGACAGCGAGAGCACAGAACAGACTGCCCAGGAGTCGGGACGGGCCCTGCAGCGTGGACGAGGCTCCTCGAAACCAGGAGCAGCACAGGAAGCCCGGAGCCACGGGCTCGGCTGGCACCAGCACAACTACAGCTCATTTCAGCAAGACAAATGAGCGTGATCACCACTGTGCCAGAGCAGGCAGGGCACAAGCCAAGGGGAGACAGAAAGGTGGGCAAGAACAAAAGCAGAGGTGAAATGTGAATGAAATGTGTCAATGTTAGCTCCAGATTTGGTGAAGGCCTTTGAACCTTGACACTTGCCCTCCCATTTAGGATGGAGGAGGAGGAAGACACCCTGCAGACAAACCATAAAACAAAGCAGCTCCATTACAGCTCCCCAAGCCACTGCAGCCAAAGCACAAGGCAGGCGGTGCCCCCTCCGCTCATCCTTACCTCCCACTGCCGGCACTGGGCTCGGAGCTGAGCCAGCCAGTCAGGCCCCAGGGCCAGGTCCTCATCCGGCATCTCCAGCAGCAGCGGGTCGGAGAGCCTCAGCCGCTCGGCCAGCTGCAGAGCCAGGAAGGAGAAGCGGGAGAAAAGCTGGTTCTTAACTCACTTAACGTGATTCCCTAATGCTTTAAAATAAGCATTAACATCATTAACAATACAAAGTAACAGAAGAGTGGGAGGGTCATTTTGAGATTACCTGATCCATCTGCCTACTCTAAAAGGATATCCCATATGTCCACATCAGCCCTTACAGCTGTTTAACTGCTGAATACAAATCTCCACGATTTCACAGCCTCCCAGAGCTGCCCTGATATTTAATGTCCTTAGAATTAGAAAGTTTTTCTTAATATCCAAGTGAAATTCTTGCTGCAAATTAAGCCTCTTGCTCCTGAGGTAGATGGGGGGAATAGCTGGACACCAACTCCCTTAAAAACAGCCTTCGACATATTGGAGGACCGTTATCACATCCGCCATCTATCTCCTTCCTCCCCTAGGATATTTTCGCTGGTGCAAATAACCTCAAGGCCTCCAGAGGTCATTCTTTGCTCAATCTCTTATCATCCTTGCTGTTCTCCTCCGTACCTCTTCCAATTTGGCACTTTCTCAGAGTGCAGCATCCCAAGAGGGCCACTGCGACCCAGCCAAGACCCCGCAAGGCCCAAGCACAGGGTGTTATCACCTCCTTGCCTCACATGTGCTACTCTCCCACTTTGACCCCGGAATAACTTTTCTTTTCTTTTTCTTTTTTTCTTTTTTAAACAGCATTCTGTTGTGGTGCTGCTTGGTATTTCTTCCATGTTCCGCTATCTCCCTCAGGTCCTTCTCTGCAGTACTGCTACTGTGTGTTGAATTTCTCCTACAAGAGAAGGGTCTGCATCCTCGACTGCAGCCATCTAAAAGACATGGAGCTCCATCTACAGAAAACAGAGAGGGAGAAGTACTCCTGGGGTAATCTATCCCATACGTCTCAAGGTGGCATGAGTGGCTCTCTGGAGAACATTGCTCCTGAGGCACTATGGTGACACTCAGGCCAAATTGCTTAGACGAGAAGCCATGTTTATGACAGCTGGCATGAGGGGGGATGACTGTCACCCAGAACACTTGGTTGGTGTCACCCACTTCTTGGGATTTGCCACATTGGCTGTTTCTTCTTATTCACAGTGTTTAAAAGCTGATTAAATAGCCTAAAATGAAATCCACACCTCCAGGAGGTTATGGTGAGACAAGACCAGCAGGACTGGTCCCCAGACGGGGACAGGAACCAGCTGACGTGAGCTGAGAGTGCTTCTCCTGGAGGACGGAGCCGGCTGCCAGGAGGCTACGGACATCACCAGATCCCTTTGGAAAGGCACATGTGTGCATTCGAAATCAATGGCAGGAAAGAGGAAATTATAAGCATGATTACTCCTAAACGGGGGGAATGTTTAATCCAAAAGCTAATACACACTTTGATCTAATATTAATGAACCAACACCTGGTTGTATATCGTCCCCAGCTTCAAAAGAGGGGAAGTCTTAATCAAACACTAATGTGTATCATAATTTGTAACACAGTCTAAAACATCAAAGACAAGAGTGTCTATGAATGCACCAGTTTTTCAGATGAAAGTGTTTTCTCCCAGGAGAAGCATTATCCCCAGCAGAACTGCAGATCTGAGAGGCTGTTAGAGTAAATAGGTTTCTACGAGGGGGTCGAGGGGCTGCGAGCCCAGCCCAGTGTTGCATAACGCCAAGTTTCAGGCCAGACCGTCGGGCTGTTTTTTGCAGCCTGTTTCAGACAGCATCTCCGCGGCGTTCCTGCTGCCCCTGCTCCGGGGGCTGCACCAGCCAGCGCGGCTGCTGCTCTGCTCCCGGATGAGGTCAGCTTTGAACAGCCTTGGCGCTGCCCAGCTCCAGGGAGCACAGAAACCAATGCTAAAAACACGGGACATGCTCACTGCCACCCTGAGAGCACACTGGCAATTCAGTGCCTTGCTGGGATGAGGTACAGGAGAGGAAGGGCCATGCAACTTCTAGATTTGTGGCTTCTTCAATCTGTGCCATTTATAAATTCCAAAAAAAAAAAGGGAAAAAAATCCTTTGCCTCTGAACGCCTTTTGTCCTATTTATCCAGCAGCATAATTCCCTTCTTGTCCACCCCAAGAGGCTGGGGCACTGCAGATAGCTCATGCTGCTTTTCCCTGGGGGCCGGGGGCGCCGACACGGCTCCAGCGCAGGCGGACGCTGCCCTGCGCTGCTCCTGGATGTCTTGGCTTCACCTGCTTGTGCACACGGCAGCCAGCAAAGCTTCGGGGCTGCTTCCCGGAGCTCTGGGTACCCATACCCGTGGGAGATGAGGAAAAGCTTCCTCTAGAAGGTCACAAATCAGCACTATCTCATCCAGGTTGCGTACAAGCATCGCTAGCTACATACATGTGAAACCCCGGCCTCAGCAAGTCCCTGGCAGTGCCCCAGGGAAGCCCATGGGATATCCGTCCCTCTTGGGCACAGGGCAGCCTGACGTGTCTCACCTCCATCACTTGTCTGGTCAGCGCAGGGTGGCTGGCAGGCCCCTGCTCCAAGACCACGGTGGCAATCTTCTCACAGTAGTGCAAGGCCTGGGCGGGCAGCCCGTAGTCCACCAGGCGAGAGGCATAAATGAGCTTGTACACCTCGGGGAAGGAAAGAAAAACAGCCGTAGGCCTGGAATGTGAGTGAGGAGGAGCCCGTGAGCTCATGTCACAGGGTGCCCATTAAGGTCTCTTAGGACCAAGCAGCACCAGATCATCTTAGTGTGACTCAAACTGCCCTGAGTCACAGGTCCTACCCCAACAGGTCATTTGGACATCTCCCTCCTCCTTACCTCCTCCCTGGGCAGCCTGGTTATGCTGCGCTGAGCACCAGGCCTGCACCATGCCTGCAGATCAGCATTGGGGAAGGGCTCCAGCCGCAATTTTCATTTATCTACCCAATTTGTGCAGTGCCCAAGGCGGCAGCAGCTGGGTGCTTATTTACAATATGAAAAGCCTATCAATTACACAGGACTATAAGAGAACAGGAGGGGAGCTAGACCCAGGCTAACGCAGAGCAAACCCAGATGGCACCAAGCCCCACAAGCTGCCGTGGCTCAGGCTCCCATGCGCTGCGCTCAGAGGAGGATGCAAAAGCCCTGCCTTGGAGAAACCTGCACGGAGCCTAGCAAGCAGAGCCTCTCCTGCAGCCAGAGGAGGGAGAAGCCTCCAAAGACATCGGAGAAGAGCCCTGGTCCAGCTGGAGCACCTGCAGCTCAGCTTTAGGGGACTGGAGGGACATGCTTGGCAGGGATTTTTTAGGGCGGGTCTGAGCTGTCGTTGGCCGCGCTTGCAAGTCTCCACTACCTGGAAGGGGAGCAGGAAGGCTCTGGGTTGTCGCAGCTGCTGGCAGTACTCAAGGATTTCCATGCGCTGGATAATCTCCGTCCTGGCAAACTGGGCAAACGCCTGACTGTAAAGGAGAAGGAAGAGGGCAGTTCAGGGGGCACAGCAGACACACATCTCTCTCCAAGACAGCCCGGTATGCAGGCCTGCTCCTCTTCTGCACTGCCAACCTGGAGCAAGCTGGAAAGGCCCACGGTAAAACCAGACGAGGAGCAATGAAAGCCCATGATTTTTACTTTCCAGAATTTTACTTTTCCCTTGCCAGAGGGCAAATATGACATCCGAGGCCAAAACTTGAACAAGCACAAGAAAGCAAAGAATTTGCAATATTCCTGCACTTGCTGGGAATTCAAAGCAATAGTGAGCAGAAAGATAAGGTTTTTGTCTGTGAGACTCCGATTTTTTGGAAGCTGCCAACCCATTTTGCAGAAAGATTTGAGATCACAGGGAGAGGAAGAAGGCAGGAGACAACTCTGAAAAAACAGCTGGAAGAGCCCGCAGGGCATGGGCTGCCTGTGCTTCCTCACCGGTGACTGCTGCCCAGCAAAGCCATGCGATTCGCTTTCTCTCCAAAGTAACCAAAAGGGATATCTGCCATCAGGTAGCAGAAGTGAGCTGCTTCTATTAATCCCCTGCCAGCTGGATGGGGAAGGAGAGAAGAAGAAAGAAATGTTAGCCTTCAGAGACAGACCTCAGTGCAATCAGTGCTGCTCTGAAGACAACCAAGCTCATAGAAAATATGACTAACCAAACAGTCCCATTTTTTTCTCTGTCCATTCAGATCCCATAATCTCCCTTCTCACCCACACCTTTTTTCTTCTTTTTTTTCAGATTGCTATTTTCTGTGCTTAAGGAGTGGGCTGGCTCAGTGTTGAGAGCAGGGCAACTCTACCAAGGTGCATCTCCAGTTTCACTTCTCTGGGCAGATGTCATCAGCCTGAACCTGCCCGAGGTTCTCTACCACCAGTGGTCCAGATGGGCCCTCAGAGCAAGCCTCAGCCCCCATAGTTACATGTGCCACCCGTGCTCCATCACCAGGAGAGCAGATAAAGGACAATGTTCTCTCTCCAGAAAGGAGCACGAGCACCAAAGGCACAGCAGAGCTGCGAGTCTGCCTCCGAACGAGGCCCCAGCTCACCCAAGGTATCTCCCATGGTGACGATGGCACGGTGGTTCAGCTCTGCATCTCCAACCTTGTTGGACAGCATCACAGCCAGGTGGGGCCTCCAGTCTCCCCACTTGGCATCCCCACAGCACTGCGAGGGAGACAAGGAAGGAGACAAAGCCGAGCTGAGCCCAGCAGCCCAGGCCACAGCAAAAGGGTCTCCATGCCACACAGTCCCCCGTGACATTCTTCTCACAGTGTCTTCTTGCATCATATGACACAGGTGTCACATAAGAGCGTCGCAGCTTGAGGAGAGAAGTCTCCCCACGTGATAGCAACCCAGAGGGCACTGCCAGGGTAAGGAAACTCTCATACACCCACCTGTGCTGCCTGGGGAACCCTTCCGGACATGAGCTGGAAGAAGGTCTGTAGCGGGTCATTGACAGCCAGCGTGTTGGTGAACCTGCAAGGAGGCAACAGAGACAGTCACCGCGGCACAATCACAGCACGAGAGCCCAAACTCGCCATCGCTCCCAACGTGGTTGAGCGCATCTCGGAAACACCCCAGGAATGCCAGCTCCTGGGGTTTTAACTCAATAGTGTAGCCAAGGCAGAAAGGAAAGACAAACGCCAAAAGGCTGGTGATCTGTCACCTCCAGAGAGAGCAAAAGGACAATGTTAGGTAACCACCTTAAAAGGATATTGGTTTACAAGACAGCTTCTGCTTAATTCCCCCAGAAAGAATCAACCCAGTTCAGCCCAAAGAAATTGTCCACAAGGGCAGTCCAGTGGGAATCATTTTGCCAACTGAGGTGCTGCGGTCCAGCCTGGGCTACCTGGGCTGCACCACTGCCCCAACGGCAGGTTTTGCTGATCTTATTGATCTCTGCAGCTAGAGCGAAGCAGAGGATCACAGCAAATCCACACCACGTCTCCAGACAACAGCTTTCCTTTCGCCTCCTTTCTTCCTGCCTAGCAGGAAGCCTGAACAATTTAACAATTTGGACCCATCCATACAGCTTATCCCTCCCCATTCCGGCCAGTAGGAAAAATAACATCAGACTGAAAGAGTCTGATGGAAATTGCTGCAGGACTGCACCAGGGTGAGGGCATCTGAAAGGCTACGTGCTCAGCAACATGAGGCACAGAGAGGGTTCTCAGGCATCACACCTTGCTTTTCCCTCTCCAGCTTACCCGCCGAGCACCCAGCTGTAGGTCCGAGGGTCCATCTTGCTGGAGAGGAAGAGGGCATGGCCCCACAGCTGGTTTCTCATGGCCCAGTCCAGAGCTTCCTGCAGCCAATATGAGAAATAAAAGGCATTTGTGCTATCTCCACTCCCCTGCCCTCTGCTGTGGGCGGAACATCTGCTCATTCAGCTCAGACTGTCTCTGTAGCCTTTCTGCTGCAGTGTCCCTTTCTAAGAAAGGTTTCCCTGGGACACCTCTAGCCAACAGCATGGCTGGACCATATGAGGAATGAACTGATTTTCTGGGGTCTCTGCTTATTCCCAGGCCGTGGACTTATATAAGCCCTGGTGATTATACCAGGTTTACCCAAACCACTCAAAACCAACCAACCAAAAAAAAAAGAAACAAAACAAAAAACCAACAGCAGTGCATCACTTGGGTCCCATCACAGTGCCCAAAAGTGGGTAACTTACACTTTAAACCATGTTCTACAAACTCATCATTGAGTCACTCCACAAACAAGGCATTTCTTGACTTCCCTTTAAAACCTTGCTGACGAGGCCAAAGGGGCTTAGAAAGAGGCATCCCTATGTTTCAGATCCCCCCTCACCACTTACTTTCTTTCTGCCATAGTAGAGGAGTTTGGTGAACTTCTCAACTGTCTGTGCCAGTGTCTCCACAACGGGAGGGACCTCCCCTGTAAGGAGGTCCACTGTCCCCAGCCCGTGTGCCCGCCACTCATCGTCCGACGAGTTGGTCGCAGTAGCCACAGGGTTTTGCCTCTTGTACTTCTCCAGGCGCTTGCAGTCTTGCATCAAAAGCTCAGCTGTGTCTGAGCCCACCATGGACTGCAACAGGGAAGGGGAGGCACAAGGCACATGGGGACTGTCCTTTGAGCAGTGACTGAAAGCATTTCTAGTCCAGCACCCATCCTGAGGTGATGACATCTGTCATCAGCAGTAGCACCCACTCACTCTTGCTCAAACTGCCTCTGGGTAGGGAGATTGCAAGCTCTTATCCTTGTCCTAGCAGGTGTCCCCAGCAAGACTAGCCTCAGTCCCCAGCATGCAGGCTCTGAGGGCAAAGGAGTCAACACAACCAGCATGACCTTGCAGGACCACCTAGACTGAATATCCCCACCCACTTCTGACAAGAGGCCACTGATTAGATCGGGTAGGTTTCATTGGATTAATCTCTTAATCTCCTTTTAGGCATAAGTGCTTGCTCTAAAATGAAGATGGTACCAGTCCCCTTCAGAGCTGCTCTTCCACTGGAATGTTGGTATTTCACAAGGAAGAAAGCAACACAAGGGCACATCTTCCTCAGGGGCTCTGGGCAGTACCAAAGTGGTTGATGGCACTGTGGCAATGGGATAAATTTAAGATGCACTGCCCCAAAATAGCAACTGTCTCAAGAGGTGCAGAAGTAGCATATAGCTGACCTGACTCCAAAGATTAAAAGCCCCTTCCACTGGACACCTACCCCATTCTGCCGGCAGAGGAGGACCAGCAGTTTCCAGAGAAGAGCTGAATCTCTGCCCCTCTGTGTTGAGAGATCACAACTTGTGGCTATCTTGTGCTGGCAAAACGTCATCACATCCACCTTGTGCAGATCTTCCCTTCATCATCAAAGAAAAGGATCAGAAGAAACCTAAGCAAATGTAAGCTTGGACACCATGAAGAATCAAGTGGTTCCCAAGTTTGCTGACAAGCACCCCAAAGATTCAAAGAGATGGAGGAGGGAGGATCTTCAATGGCCCCTGCCCACGTGGTTGAATGTATGTCAATGACTACCCGCTACACTGGGGGCGCCCAGCTCAAAAATGCTTAACAAGGTTGACCATTATTATAACTTTTTGCAGATATCCATGTTTTAAGGATGCAGATGACACGCCAATCTTTCTCTGCCCTCCTGATAATATTTTCTTTCAACCATCTGCAAAGAACCTTGGTTCTGTTTGGCAGCAGAGCTGTTACAGCCGTAACTGTCCTAGGCTGTAAGAGTAGATGTGCATGAAGGCAGTATCTTTTATTTAACCGAGACAGTGACAGGGAGAATGACATATCTGTGATCACATAAATCCTTCTAGTTTCGTGCAGACTGGACAGAACTGCCCTGCATCCTGCAGTGCCAACTTATGCAACTGGAAAGCTGTGGGATAAAAGGAAGAGGAGCAGGGAGCAACCAAGGAGACACTGATCTTGATTCCATCACATCATATTATTTGGACTCCGGCAAAGTCCCCTTTGGCAGACTTGCTAGTCTCCAGGCCCTCAGATTTCTACCCAACTTCTGAGCTTGCTCAAATCTTTTGCTGAGTGCAATTTTCCTTCTGCATACTCCTGCTTCAATTATGAGCATAAGCTATTCATATGATTTACTGGTATAACCAATATATTGTATTGGTATAATTGTACTGGTACAATATATCCTTTGTGCACACACACACAAATACCCTACACTCCAAAACAACCTACATCTCAGAAAAGAGGACATGCTCCCGGTACGAACCCATATCTACCCTTTGCAATGCCCTTATCTCCCAGAACCCCAGGGACTCTCGGGTCTGTCCTGGGCTCATGTCTTGGCTCCCCACAGCCAGCTGTCCTGGACCTCAATGCAGGCACCTCAGAAGGGACCCTCCCCTGGGTCCCATGAGGGAGATATACCTAGCCAGAGGCCCCGGGAAGACTTGTAGCTCCTCTTGCTCTTTGGTGTTGTGAAGGATCGCCTGAAAAGCAAGAGCAGACTCAGCAGCTGGACTGGCACAGCAGTCAGGCCAGGAGGAACGCATGCGTGCGTTCCCTGAGGCAGAGGAGCCTCTCCTAGCGAGGTGGGAGGCTGTCACGCCAGGGGCTGTGGCATACCTCCAAGCTGTGCAGCTCCACGAGAGCTAGCTGCCCCTCTGCAGGGAAGTGCGGACACGCCAGCACCAGCTGCCCTCCGGCTCCGAAGCACACCGGCACGTGTGGCAACAGGAACTTCTGGGGTGCCAGCGGAGCTGGCGTGGATGCTGACACCCTCCCTGAACGACACAGTCAGTCCTCTTGCCCTGGCCCCTCTCCACCTCTGCTACAAATGACACAACCGAGGTCCCAGCCTGCCCTGGCCCTGCACAGCCCATGGCTGCCTGGGACTGTCCACGCAAGGACAGTCCCCTAAAGCAGATGGCAAGTGTGTGGCACCTCCCTGCACCCACCAGGCTAGGCAGAGCCACCCAACTGCACGGCAGGTCCTCAGACATGCCTTGCACCCACCCACTCTTGTCAAAGAAAGGGTGCCTGCACTCCAAGGCCTGTGCTCTGGAATGGCTTCAGTTGGCAGTGAGATAATAAATCTCAAGGCCAGGAGACACTGGCCATTCACTGTAGCAGTTTGTGCTACAGCCCCGTCTCACCTCATCTCACCTGCTGGCACCGGGCTCCAGGGCCCGCCGGCCCCTGGCTCGTAGCGGTCAGCGTCGTCGCGGATGTACTGGCTGAGCTCGTAGCCGCTGGAGCTGAGCCCCGACTCGCGGTACTGCAGGAGAAGGCTGGGCCTGCTGGAGGCACGAGGCTGTGCGGACAGAGGAAAGCAGGAGGCCAAGGAAGAAGGGAGAAAATGCTCCATTTCAGGGAAACAGGCCCAAATGAGTCATCTGCCAGGGCCAAGTGAGGCAGCTGCCCAGCAGGAGCTGAACAGGCTCGCGCAGCACAGGCCAGCCCCATCTGAGCACTCCGAGCACGTCAGCATCTTAGACTCAGCATATACTCTGGTCACACCAATAGCTCTCAAAATACTTAGCTGTCGATCCAGCCCAATAGCTTTTCTAGGCCTATCACAGGGTCCCCAACACAGCCTGTACATGGGAATCACCTAAAGCATTGCCTAAGAGCAAAAACACCTTGAGAGCTGCTCCGATTTGATCTCTTCATCTGCTCTTTGGCAAAACATAGCAATGGGGACACAAGTAGGAAGAAACAGGCCTTCCTAACACGTGACAGCCATTCCCTTCCTTGGACAGAGGTCATCACTACGCAAGGAGGACACAGGAGGGGAAGAGAAAAGCAGACATCACTTGAGAAGAAAAGCAAGCCCTTGAGACGGCTTTCTGTGCAATGCTTGGCACTGCGCAGGACAGAGACGCAGCCAGATGTCTAGAGGAGTGACAGCCCAGCAGACAGAGATCTTATAACTACCGCTAACCCATGATAACAGTTCCCAGGCCATTACAAAGCCTCTGAGAGACCCGGGTGCCACCTCCACCATACCCTGCCCCATGTGAGGTTACCTCTCGAGCAGGGCTGCTGCCCTCCCCAGAGGAGCTGCCCAAGGAGTCATCCCCTCCCCGTTCCTGCCCGGAGCCCGAGCGGCGGCTCTGCTGCAACGAGTCACCAGGCTCCGATCTGCAAACAGAAGAAAAGGAAGGAGCTGGCCAAGGTCTTGGGACCAGCTGCAGGTTTCACTGTGGCTCTTCCCCATGTCTCCCAGCAGTGGAGCCTGCACTGCCACCTCCACCCAGGGCATCTCCAAGACTGCTCACGTGGGACAGCAGAGCCATCGTGACCTGAGAGATGGCAAAACTGCCTCCTAGGTAGTCCAGCCCTCCCACTGCAGCCCCTTACCTGTCCTGCACTGGGGACGGCGTTACCAGGTTAGGATGATAACCCCGGTAGTAGTGTTGGTCCCGGTAACTAGTACCATAAGGCTCTCCCTGTCTCAAATCTACAGAGAGAATGAGGATTTAGTCTTGCTCCTCCCAAGCAACAAGCCTTAATGAAGTTACAGAAGAGCAATGAGTCAGACAATTTGCCACACACACCCCATTTGCTTCCAAATTAGCCTGGTGAGTTAGAAAAGTACGATAAAGCCATGTACATGTTGGCAGACAGCACGGACATCCTTTCCTCTCTCTTCACGCTTTCTTTAGTCCAGGAATTCCATAAACATGGTAAAAATTAGACCCCCTTATCTCTAATCAGTGAGATCAACATGAATGAGTCCAGGCCACAAGCAGGAATGAACCACTTTTTTAGCCAGTAAGATGAAGATGGAGTGTTCCCTAGGTGCACCTAGTTCCTGCTTGTGACTTCATGTGGAAACTCAAGGCAAGGCTGCACTGTGAGAATGATCCATGACCTGGGAGCCTGGACAGGGAAAAGCCCCTTGAGCTGGGTCCTAGCAAGCCCTCCTAGCACAACAGGTAGAACAACACATCCCAGAGCAACAACATCCCTCTCTTCTGTTGGAAGCAGCAAGCTGGGGTGACAGTCACACAACACTGAGGTGGTGTGCTTAACACAGGACTCCTACCACCAGCTGGAGCTGGTCCGACCCCTGGGAGGCCATACCTCTCTCCTTCTGCCAGGCTGTGGGCTGCCCCTGGAAGTTCCAATAAGCATAGTCATTCCCATAGGTGGGGGCTGCATAGTTCCAGCGAGGGTCTTCATATCCTTGCCTGAAACACAGTATATGTAGTCAAGAAAGAAAGAAAACTGCATCAGAGTCAAATTCATGATGGACATCTCACGAGCAGAGATATCCAGCAGAAAGGCCCAGTCTGGATCCTCCAAGTGCCACAATTCACATACCCCAGGGCACAGCTAAGGTCCCCAGGGCAAGGGATGAGGTCTGGAAATACATCAGAGGGGAGATTTGCTGGTTAGATGGAAATCCTTGAAGGCAGAAGGGGTAATGGACACAGGACACAGACTCAGGAGCAGATCCAGCAGATCCAGCAGATCCATCCAGAGGGACCTGGACAGACTGGACAACTGGGCGGTGAAAAACCTCATGCAATTCAACAAGGCCAAGTGCAAGGTCCTGCACCTGGGGAGGAATAACCCCAGACACCAGTACAGGCTGGGGACCGACCTTCTGGAGAGCAGCTCTGCAGAGAAGGACCTGGGTGTCATGGTGGATGACAAGTTGACCATGAGGCAGCAGTGTGCCCTCGTGGCCAAGAAGGCCAATGGGATCCTGGGCTGCATTAAGAAGAGCATCTCTAGCAGGTCGAGGGAGGTGATCCTGCCCCTCTACTCAGCCCTGGTGAGGCCGCATCTGGAGTACTGTGTCCAGTTCTGGGCTCCACAGTACAAGAGGGACGTGGAGCTGCTGGAGAGAGTCCAGCGCAGGGCTACAAGGATGATCAGGGGCCTGGAACATCTGCCCTACGAGGAGAGGCTGAGGGAGCTGGGCCTGTTCAGCCTGGAGAAGAGAAGGCTGAGAGGGGATCTAATCAGTGTCTATAAGTACCTCAAGGGAGGGAGTGCAGAGGACGGGGATGGTCTCTTTTCAGTGGTGGCCACTGATAGGACTAGAGGAAATGGCCGGAAACTGAAACATCAAAAATTCCATAGGAACTTAAGGAAAAATTTCTTAACAGTGAGGGTGACAGAGCACTGGAACAGGCTGCCCAGAGAGGTTGTGGAGTCTCCTTCTCTGGAGATCTTCAAAACCCGCTTGGATGCAGTCCTGTGCCACGTGCTTTAGGTGTCCCTGCGTATGCAGGGGGGTTGGACTAGATGATCTCTAGAGGTCCCTTCCAACCCTAAGCATTCTATGATTCTATGATTCTATGAAACACAAGGAGCAGGTGGGAGATTTGGAGCCACTCCCATTCCGTCGCTAGGAGTTGTGCTCTGCATTTTCAGAAGCCATCCAATTTCAGATGCCTCAACCACCTCCAGTATCAAGCGCTTAGAGGAAACAGTTTCCATGGATGCTTTAGGAGAGACCTCCAAAAAGCACCTTTCCTGCCAACCTCGGAAACCGCTGTATCTGCTGCAAACCTCAGCACCAGTGTCCTCCTGTGCTGGAGCCCAGCCAGCACATAAGCTGTCCACCCCATACACATACACCTTAACCCTTCACAATTTACACAGTAATTCAGTTAGTCCTGCACAATGCCTAGCCTTCCTGGCCAAGCAACTCACAAGCTCAGCAGAAAACCCTGTGTTATCCGTGCACTTCTCCTCACAACTCTCAGAGGACAATAACTCAGGCAAATCAACCCAGATTTGCTGGAGTATTCAGAGCTTTCTCCTTAGTGAGAGACAGCCTTGGTCCCACATTTTATCCTTCTCCCCTGCGCTGTCTCAGCAGCTGAGCTTGCAACCTTCTTTGGATTCCTATATCATCCGTTTTATGTTTTTATTGTTCACCTTGCACCTACCAAAAAAAAATCTCTAATGAAACTTCAGGAAAAATACACCTTGGGACAGGGATGTTCGGCTGCGCAGTAACCAAACAGTGAGCAGGTATCGCCTTCCGGAGCCTGTAGCTGTCCCTGCCCCAGATGTCACCACAAGGTGACAAGGAGGGACGCAGAGGTCAGCGCGAGCCTTGCCCGGCGCTAGGCAGATCCTACCTGGAGAGCGGCCTGCTGGAGTAGGTGCCTTCATAATGCTCGGCCCCGGGAACAGGTCTGTGCCGGTCACCATCGCGCTGCGGGCGGCCGGTGCCGTGACGCTGCTCCGCGGCATCGGGCCCCGCGCGCCGCCAGGGTTGGAGGGCCGGTGCGTGGCGGAGCTCTCGCTGGGGGCCCTGGCCCTCCGCGTGGGCCACGCGCCTGTCCCAGGGCCGAGGCGGCCACGGCGGCGCCCGCGGATCCATGGCAGACGGCGCTGGGGGTGCTCGGCGGGTTGGGGGCGCCGCGTGTTGTGACTCCCAGGCAGCGCTGTGCTGTTCACACCCTGTCAGGAGATCACAGTGGGTTTGATCAGCAGCCCTAAGCGGCCTCCAAACCAGGCGGCAAAGCCATCCCGTTTTACGCAGGGCGAAGGGAGCGCTGCAGGGCAGCACCAAGAGCGCTGCTCCCAAGGAGGTCCAAGGCAGGGAGAAGCAGAGCAGGGTCCGCACAAGCTATGAGCCTGGAGGCCGAGGGGGAACCCGGAGCTGCTGGGGCCGGTTGTTCTAAACCCGAGTTGTTTCTTGACGGTGGCACCTGCGTCTCTGCTCTCCTACATGCAGCCAGGGCCAAGCACTCTCCTCAGCAGCTGGTGCAAACGAGGCTGGTTCCACTGACAGCCACCACAATTTTAGGAGCCCGACACCCCTTTTTGGCCACGCACCTTCTCAGGAGAGGCCCCTGCTGCTGTCCAGCCGCCGCTCCCGTGGCCAAAGTCCTCCTGCCACGGGGGCCGATGGCGCGGGACAAAGGGCGGCCCGCTCCTCCAGCAAGGCTGCCGCCGTCGCGGCGCACGGGCTTCAAAGCTCCGGGCAAAGAGCAAGACAGACCCACGGGCAAAGGCACCTTTTGCTGAGAACGAGCGCGACCAGCTCTGGCTTTCCTGCTCTCTCCACTCCCTAGACAGATGTGCCAACAAGTGTCGGTGTTCAGATGAAGCGGAGGTTTTTCCTGTTACTCTTGCAGCATGGAGTCCTGTGCCATGTGCTCTAGGTGACCCTGCGTGTGCAGGGGGGTTGGACTAGGTGACCTCTAGAGGTCCCTTCCAACCTTAGGCCTTCTATGATTCTATGAAGCAGGGATCCTCAGCTGCAGCTCCTAGCCCCGTTCCCATCACCGCAACGTGAGCAGTTCCTGCCCCAGCCCCTCTTCCTGCACAAGGGATTGCCAGAGAAGCAGCAGGGTTGATGTGAACCCCAACAGGGCCCCCATGGTCCCTCCTGGCACATAGGGTCCCTCTCCCGGGCTGCTGCCAGGCCCAGCTCTGTGCAGGAGGCGGCCAGTGGCCCTTTGCACCTCTACAGGAGCCACACGAGCCACCTCCGAGGTAGTGACACCCTGCCAGCTCCCAGGGAAGTCTGGTCTGACCTTGGAGGAAGACTCCGCTGCACCACAGCTTAACGACATGGCCAACTCATGCCGCAAATCTGGGCTGCAGTGGGACTCTGGCTTCCGGACATGCCATGATGTGAGCCCACCTACCTTGCCAAAAAGCCTTATTTTACCAACGCTGGAAAATTACACATTATACTTTGAGCTTGCAACTTCCACCCCACTGGGACAGTAAGTAGTTTTTCCCCAATGACTCTAAGAAATAAGCTTTCAGCCACTGCAGATTTCAAGGTTTCAGGTAAATATATATACGCATCTTTAGCACTCAGGTCATACGACTGAATATGGAACAAATGCAGACCAGGGGAGCGTCATCTCCATGCTGAGCAGCCACATCAGCAGAGTGAAATGAAGCTCCTATCAGTTTCACAGCTTCTGCTCAAAACTTTGTGAGGCCGCGAACAAAGGAAAGTATCGACTACGGACAGGACAGGCCTCCGAGGAGAAGGAGAAAGGAGCCACAGAGGCCCTGGGGACGCTACTTTTTTCTTTTCCTAATCAATAAATCTCCTTTTGGAAAGGAGACATATATTTCCTGAAAGAGATCTGGGCCATAGGAGAGCCAACAGGCTTGCAAGACAATTTTAAGGCAGACAGCACAACCCTGGTAACATTTTTTAGACAAAGCTAAAGAGGCAATCTCTTTAAAGAACACTTTTTTTTTTCTTTAAAGGGTTTCTTGCTGTTGTCACAGTAACAAGATTAGGTGGAAAACATTTTTCTTCATGCCCTCGGGCTGTTTGCTGAGCGCCGAGCACTCAGCTGCCTCTTCCGTGCCCCTGACTAGCAAAACCGCCTTGGACGACTCAGCAGCCCAGCAGGGAAAGCCAGGCAGCTCGAGGACCTCAAGTGGTTTCTAGGAGCCTGAGTTCTTTTTCATAGCTCTGAGATAGAGCTCTTCTAACGGCATCAGGGAAATGAAAAGCTCGTTTTCCACCCCTTCCTTAGCTTTAGCCCCTTGCAAATATAATGTATACGCTTTGTGGAGAGGTCTTTGACATTGTGACATGGCACAGGAATTGAAAGGTCTGGAGGAAAAATAATTTTTTGCACCTAAAGGCAAAAACAGTAATTGTCTTCTAGAAGTTTTCAGTGACCTAGGGAAAAGGCATCCCCTCTTTAGCACCATATCAAATGGAGAAGCAGAGCTGGAGAAAGCTCTTGTTTGCAGACATCAGAGCTCACTTGCACGAAGCCTGGCCCATTCCCAGGCTGCCTGCTCATAAAGGTAACTCCAGCCTTCCACCAGGTCCTATTACAAAGCAAGCCCCAAATATTTGACGGCCTTCCTTCTTCCATTTGCACTGCAGGTGAAGTTGTTACTCTTGGCCGGGGATGCTAAGAAGCTCCTTGCAATGTGCAATGTCCCTCAAGGTGTTTTGGAAAGTGTGGAGAAGATACTCGCATTGCTCCTGAGGCAGAAGGGGAGGACAGCGGCAGAAACTGCCCCCCCAAGGCAGCACCACAGGCAAAGTCAGCTGCACCTTGTGCTGCAGGTAGCAAAAAGATAAAAAGGGGAAGGACATGAGGCTCTGCCTCGAAGGGACAGTGCAGCCAGCCCCACAGCAGGGCTGGCCACCACTAGTCACCGACTGCCCAGGAGCAAGTCAGAGCAGCGCAGGAGCAAGCGCCGAAGTGAGAGAAGCGACGGCATGGAAATGCTGCGGCGGAGAGGCTCAGCAGTGCTGTCCTTTTGGAAAGATTGCCACCTTGTGTCTTTGCAGGCACTCAGCTGTCTGCTGTCTTGGTGGAGTCTGCAGGCCTCATCGGGAGCTTGGTCGTGCACAGCAGGCAACAATAAGGACCCCTGACAGTTACAGATGGCTTCTCTATGTCCTGCTCGGTGTGCTACCTTGTGAAGTTGGACAGTAATGCTCCCCTCTTTTTTTTTTTTTTTAATCTCAATTTATGGCTCCTCTACCATGAAGAGCCTCTTATTCCCGCCACAGTTACGTAGACTATATCCTTCAAGGCCAGTAAATCACAGGCTCAAGTCATGTCAAATTTTGTGAAATAGAACTAAATTGCACTTGTCCTTTAAAGCAAGAAGCAGCAAAACTGAGAAAGAGAGAATGAGACTATAAAGGCAGAAATCTGAGAGGAGCCCCTCATGGTGCATGGGAACAAGGCCCACCAAAAATGTCCAAGTGAAAGAAAAGCCTGGTAAAAGTGAAACCAAGGGGCCCCTTGCACCACACCAAACAGGGTCTCGTGGCTATTTTCATGGTCTAGTGGCAACCTTGCAATGTTCTGACTTTTAGGACACTGAGCCTCCCTCTTGGGCCAGCCAGGACGCATAGGATGGCACCACACCAGAACCTGGCCCAGCAGCGTTTGCTCGGTGGGACCTTCAGTCAGAATGCTGGCTACCACAGCAGCAATTGAGGAAACTGAGGACAAACAAATACAGCACCAAAAAGCACTCGCTGACCCCAACCCATGTATCATGTTTTCTCCAGTGGCTTGTCTATCCTTTTTTTATTTTTTCTTTTTTGCAGCAGAGTTAAAATTTCATGATAGCTGAATTAACTTGGTGACGCACCAGAGGCAAGGCCAGGCTGCAGCGCGCGGTGTAAGAGTGGGAGGGCACGCGGAAAGGCCCTGCGTGCTGACCCGCGTGCCGCAGGGACGCTCTGCGGACGTGCACGCCGCTCACAGCACTGCAGCTGCCGCCCTGGCACAGCGCAGTGTGAGGCGAGCAGCGCCGCGCATGCCACCAGCGCCAGGCCACGCTGCCCCAGGACGGCCCCGTGCAGCCCTGCTTAAAGGCTTGTTCCATAGCCTAAAGCGAGGGGGCAGCAGTGTCCTTGCTTCACAAAGTGACCTCCACTCAAACCACCCAGAGCACCAGTAACATCTAGTTTCTTCAGGTGCAACATCACCACAACAGAAGTCAGAAAGATGCAACCCTCAAAAAAAGGGAATTATGGGCAGCCGAAGCAGAAAGACAGGGAAAAACGCAGAACATCTTGGGTCAGCTCTTTGGCCGATACAACCCAACGTGCATCGCATCCAGCTCAGAGCCGGGATAGCCTTACCCCTCTCTGAATCTTTAATGCCAACGTACATGGGAGCTAATCAGCAGCATGAGAGACAGAGCAGCTTGCACCCGCCATGCCACGTGCTGCACAATTAAAAGGCTTTGCATTCAGGCACAGAAAGAAAAGTCAGGGGACTTCAGCTGTGAAACATCCATTATTCAGAAGTGCATCCATTATTCAAAGTTTTCCTTAAAATCTTATTGTCAGCTTGAAAGGAAAAAGAAAATGAGTTTTCTAAGCTGCGCTCAGTTGATATTCCACTCCAATTTTTGCTGATTATATATATTAAACTCCAGACGCCTTGAAGAGCTGAGGAAGTCTTTCATGGTTCCCAGTAAAGGCAACACCCCAGGGATAGGCCCCCAACCCTTCACTCTACACCACAGGGCGGCAGGACACTCTACTTTGTCCCCAGGTCCCCATGCTGACCCCATGCCAAGGGTGACCACTGCTGCTCAGAGGACGACAAGTAGCAAGAGGGAGCAGATACTTCTGAGCTTGTTGCTATCCATAAGCATGGTTCAAGGCTACTAAGTGGAGTCTAGATACAAGGCCCAACCTACCATAGCACCTGAGGTCTGTGGTGTTGCTATGGGGTGCTCAGATCAGGCTGCAGAGCAAGTTCATAAGCTCCCCTGAACTGTTCCCCTGTAAAACACAGCTTCAGATCCCAGCTTATCCTTCAACCTGCCCCAAGGGAGGCTTAGAGATAGAGATACCCCCAACTTCTTAGCAGCATTTTTCCTTTTATTGCCCTGTGCTCTCAAAGAATTCCTGGCCAAAAAGCCACACCTAGAAAGTCACATGGCAAAGAGCCCACCTGGTAACTTCTTTCCATAGCCCAAGTGCCAGGAGACGACCCACATCACAGCTCTTGCTGTGGAGGAAGCACAATAGGCCCAAGTGCATCCCTCCAGTGGGGCAGGCCCAGCCCTGAGCATTGCTATAGGGATGCATAAAGAATTAGCAGAGGGTTTGGGGCTTGATCACTAGAGCTAGGCAGAGCTGGAGGCCATCGCTGGCCCCAGCAGAGCCTGGCTAAAGGTCTCCAGCTGGGCCCAAATGGGCTCCTGGCCCATAGCAGGGGTGGGCTGGAGTGCCCAGGTAAGGCTGTGAGGCGATGTTTAGGCTACAAATGCCTTCAGCGGCCCTGTAAAAGGAGGGGGAGCAGAAAGGAGGAGTGTTGAGAGAGCAAGAGTGTCTCTGCTTGCTTGGCTTCAGGCTTATCAAAGGAGGAGGGGCCTGCATGGGCACCCGCTTGTCCACTAGCCTAAGGAGCAGCAGCAAGACTAAAGCCTGAAAAATGATCCAGGGCTGTAACTTACAAAAGGGTAGAGGCTATTTGGTCTCTTTTGTAGCTATTTGTGAGTGAAAAGTCAAAATCCTTAAAAGGTTTTGGTGATTCTGAAGAGCTAGACTGTAAGCTACCAACCTCCCTTAAGGCTTTTCTACTTGAGTAAAAGAAGATTAAGGAAGGCTGCAGCAGATGTAACTAAGGGGCCAGCACAGGCAGTGGTGGTGGAAGGGGTCTTTAGTACTTCTTGTAGTACAAGAGGTAATAAGTAACATACTACAGAGACCTAAAATCAACTTTGCTTGGACTTTCTGTATATAGAGCGCATAAAGAAATTGTAGAGTTCCCTGTAGTGTAACCTGAAGAAGCTGGGAGTAGTAACTATTTTAACAGTCCCATTCATGGGAAGATGGGGTTTGAAGCTTGGAAAGCTGAGAGATAGATGCAAAACAGGACCTGAGAAGTTTGATGGAAGACTAGTGGCTTTCTGGATACAGCCTGAGCATGCAAAATGAAACAGTTATTTATTGGTTCTTCTTGAACTAAGACTTGGTTTTCTTCACTTCCAGCATGGGAATCTAATACCATAATAGTAGACATTTGTAGAGTGCCTCTGCTGTGCTAAAATGAACTAAAGGCTGCCTACAGCATGAGTGTGGTCTGCAGCTCATTTGAACGAATTCTCCATTGAAATGGTCCATTTTCTGCTGTTACCAGTAAAGTGTGCTCAAAAATACCAATGTTTTGTATGCCAGGAAGGACTTAAAAGGCTTTTAAAGTGTGGAAAACATTTTTTTAACCCATAGACCAAGGCATGTTTTGGGCAGAAGCTGCTCTTCACAGTGTAGCAGCAGGCATGGGAGCAAAGGAGCACTGGAATCACTGCTCCTATAAAATCCTGCTGAAAATCCAGGAGTTTTATTGCAGCAGAGGAAAATCTTTGTAATCTGCAGGGATGCTGAAGGGGCCTGGGGCAGTGTTGGCATCTGGAACGGCAGCCCCCCAACAGAAAAACGTAAGTACTATCCCATGAAAAGCTTTGAGCATTGCATCTCTACCGCCCACTGTAGCTTGGGCTTGATGAACCTGAAAGACCATACCCTACCTGTTCCTAGAGTTTCAGTCTCCTCCGTTTGCAGTGATGTGGACAAAGGTAACTATAACTGCCCCTCCTAGGACCAAGCTGCCTTGGTGCAAGGTCAGGAGCTTCTGTCCCTTGCACCAACACCTGGTATGCTGGTAACATCACGGGGGAAGACGCAGGAGCTCTCTCTATTCTTGCTGCTCACTGCTCAGGACAGGATGGCTCAATGACAAGAGCCTTTGCCCTTCCACCCATGCCTTATTTTGTTCTACATCTGAAAACTCACTTTTCTCTCAGGCTGCTTATAGGATTTGTGCTTGCTCTTTTCTGGTCTCCTAGAACAGCTCTCCAAACAGCAATCAGTGGGGCCCCAGCTAGACTCGATTGCTTGTTGACTTACTCAAACTGCATTAAAAGAAGCTGGATTTTTTTTTTCCTCTGCTTCTGTGAGCAGTAACTATGGCCAGCATGGGATATTAGAGTTCTTATTGTCAATAAGAGAAAAGCAGTCCATATACTCCCACTGACAAAGCCAGAAAAGCTGTAAGAAGTCAGCTTATGTCTGAGATATATATATGTGACTTTTGTCACCAAGAAGTGTTATTGGATCAGATTTTGAGGGCAGTGCAAGTTTATTCAAGCTTTTGAAAAGCAGGGCAGCTTGGTCAAAATTATACTGCTCCTAGCTATATAAGCAACTATAGCTATAAGGACAATTGGGGTAAGCTGGGCACTGAGGAATCCTCAGGGTTACCATGCTGTGTATAAGCACAGTCCTGTGAGAAATCCTATACGGTGCTACCAGGTGCCCATGGCTGCTTGAACGCACAGAGCAAAGGCAAAGCCTCTGCCCCACGAGTGAGCAGCAGTCGCAGGAGTTGTCCCTGCCCGCGCGGGGCACGGGGTGGCTCGGCCGCAGCCACAGGCTCCACGCGCGACCGGGACATGCTCAGATCACACACACGTGTCAACACACCCAGCTGTTTGTGCAGCTGACAAACAGCTGCTTGTTAATACACTGTCACTTTATATGTCCCTGATTCATTTTGCCTGTTCCTGTTGGGGGAAGGTGGATTGGAGAGTTTCCTCTACATGGCAGAAAAAGAGCAGGAGGCCAAGTCCCACGGACAGTGCTGATTTACTTCATGGAGATGATGACCTTTCCTGTGGACTTGCGCTGGAGCACGTGGTTAAAAGCTTCATTTACCTGCAAACACAAAGCCCCAGGTGAGAGACAGTGGGAAACTGCCTTGTAGGGGAAGGAAAGGGCAGAGGGAGAACGTGGGGGAGAACTCTGTTTACTTGTAGAGACTCCTGATGCTTGCAGTGTTACCCAGCAAAAATAATAATAATAAAAAAAAACTTAAATACATTCAGGCACTTAGTCTTGTGTGGATTTACAATAGACTGTAATACAGTTTGTTTGACATAAACAAAGAGCCAAGAGTTCACGTATGAGTCTGGGATTTCTGGTGACAGGATTGAAACAGCTCAGGACTGGAAAAGCTCCTGCATATTTGACTGCCATACATCCCCAAATTTGCTGCATGTTATGTCAATATTTCTGATGATTTGAGCTGTTATTTAAAAAGTAAAATACCATCAAATCAGGAAAAATGTGTTCTGAGCACCTTCAGAGGCTCTGAGAAAAATGCAAGTAAAGACATATCACAACCAGCTAATTCACTTCTAAAATAATATCCAACACTTATATGTCAAGAAACACAGCCAGAACAGAGCAGTGCTGGTCGCTATTCAGATGCTTGCATAGCTTGAGCAATGGCATGACCTGTGCGGAGCTGGTTTCTCAGGATTACTTTTTATGAAGTTCCTTTTTGTGGGTAAAATTTTGTGTGAAATTAGCCCATGGTACAGAAACCTCCAGAGTCCTAGTTCTCTAGGAAACAAAAAAAACATTAAAATCAAGAAATCCCATTTTCCTTACCCTTTCTAATCTTCCTTCTTTGGGTTTGAGGTAGGGAGTCATTAACTCTGATTTTGGTACAGCAAAGCCAGAATTGCAATGTGCTAAAGGGTAAACAATCATGAAAAATGCATACTTGATACCGGAGTATTTACAAAGTTTTACCCACAAAAAGGAACTTCATAAAAAATAATCCTGAGAAACCAGCTCCGCACAGCTCATGCGAGTGTTCAAGCTATGCAAGCATCTGAGTAGTGACCAGCA
The DNA here is from genome assembly GCF_059628265.1 of Tinamus guttatus. Classification (NCBI taxonomy): domain Eukaryota; kingdom Metazoa; phylum Chordata; class Aves; order Tinamiformes; family Tinamidae; genus Tinamus; species Tinamus guttatus. The sequence continues at coordinate 3,123,490 of NW_028288749.1, forward strand.
CTGCTCCATTCTGCCTGTTTCTTGACACTAGTGGGATATGAGTGGGCCACACACACTCATGTCTCTGGCTCCTTAACCCATAAGATCAGGCTCTGAAGAGCACTGCAGACTTGCAACTGATCCAAGAGCCTCTTCATTCCAAGGGCCTCCACTAGAGAAGCCTGTGTTGCATGAGGACATCACCAGCACCTACCTCTTCCAGTTTGAAGACTGCTCCAATGTGAGGATGGATCTTTCCCTCCTGGCAATACTGAAGAGCAGAAGACATAGTGGAAGAGAAGACAGGGAAGTCCTCCTCCTGGTACCGAGTCCAATACACTCCCATGGCAGACACATTCTTCAGAAGCAGCAAGTTAGCAGGAATCGAGGGGATTTTTCCTCCAGCAAAACCCATCACAACAATCCTGCCCTCCCAAGCCAAACTGCAAGGAGGAGAGAAAGAAATCAGCTTTATTAGAGGTCTCAGATCCTCATTTCAAGGCGGTACTTGCATGATGAAGATCTGCTGAGGCTAAGCATTCTCCCAGGCTCAAATGAGTTAGTGCCCAGAAAAGTTTTGCTTTGGACAGCTATACTTCAGTATCAGTCTTCAGAGAACATAATTAAACCCTAAGAATGCACACAAAGCCAAGGCCCTATATCATCCACACCTCTTCAGCATTCCCAAGTTTTGCCTGAGAGCTGATGAGGTACACAGGGACTTCAAAGAAGTATCCCAGGGGACACCATGCTTGACACCTAATCAGCCCTCCATGATCAGAAAAAGGACCTTCAAACGTGCCAACAGCATCAGCTGGGCTCCTATGGCTTTGCCCTAAGCTACAGCAAGGTGCAGGGCTCTTATTTCAGCACACCTTTGCAGGGCTGCCTTGAAGATGTCCCCGCCAACAGCCTCGATGGCCACATTGGCCCCTCTGCCATCTGTGAGTCGTTTCACTTCATCCCTCAGGTTGCTCCGGCTGTAGTTCACGCTGTGGCTCGCGCCTCTCTTCAGAGCCAGCTCACATTTGGCATCACTGCCAGCTGCTGCTATCACCTGCAACCATGGAAAAACACAACATCCAGCACAAAAGCAGCCCCGCTCAAAGGAGGGCAGAGTGTTTCAGATGCCCCATTGTGATCTGTGGGAGTCAGAAGCTTTAGCACTTGTTACTTGTCTCAGAAAAGGCCCCACAAACCCTCTGCAGGCTGAAAATGAGACACAAATGACACCTCTCCTGTTTCAGCTTTCCAGAAGCAGCAGCCACCCTGCGTGCAAGGCAGCAGCAGCCCAGCAGAGCTGTGCCACCCAAAGCCATACGCTAGAGACGGAGGAGGAAAACTCTCTTCCATCAGAAGCCACAGGGAGAGTTGCAGCCTGTTGCTCACACGGGAGTCTTGAAGGCACCGTAGGTGCTGTGGAAGGTTTTGCGGGCAGCGGTGACAGGTGGCACAGCCCAAGATGAGGTGTCCCCTACCAGGGACAGGAATAACTTCCAAATCAGTTAAGATTCAGTGCAAGCTGGGCTGAAGGTATCTCAGCACAGAAGTTTCTGGGATTTTGCTTAGCATCCTGGTGTGCTGCCTTGTACAGACGTTGTATCCTTAAGTCTTACCTTAAACTAAAGAATCTCGGGAATCTGTTTCCCTCTGTTTGTACAAAGGTAGAAGTTGGAACTAGAATGCCAGCTCTTCTTCCTCCTGACATACATAAATGCTGGGGTTTTTTTTTGTTTTGTTTTTTAGCTGTGCATTTAAAGAACTAAGTTAAAATTTTCACAAGTGCCTGAATGACTATGAAACCTGGGGCTGCAGACTTCTGCTGAAAACTACCCTGAGTATCTAAACTTCTGTGGAAAACTATGACACATGGGTGAAATACTGAGCACACTGCTCAAGGGGAGCTGGAGGAAGGTGGGGGGGAAAGGAGGGATATTGCAAATGACAGAGGAAAGCCAATTAATCACTTGTACCTCTGACCCAGCACACACCTGGTTTCAATGCGCTCCTTGACCACTAAGTCACAGAGACACTAGGGCCTGCTCTGAGCCCACACGGCCACTGGTAGTGGGCCCAGGAAGCAGAGGGCAGGAGCACTGGCTTGCCTGGAGAGGCTGTCCCTGCTGCCACCTGCGAGGAGCTCTGTGTCCCCACAGGAGGGAGGGCCCTGAAGCAGGGTAGCGTGTGACATGATAGAGAGCACCCGAGGACAAATAGTTTATTAGAAAGGAGAATACCTTTGCCTTGAAAACATTGACAGCCAGATCAATCAGTGCAAGTCCTGTAGCCCCAGCTCCTGCCGTCACCAGAACGGTTTCCCTGAGAGAGACAGGATAAAGCGTCAGTGGCACAAGAGATAAGCACATCATTGATTTCTGAACGGGACAACAGCACGTTTTCAATGCCACAGGAATTCCCTCCATCACAGGGATGCACTGGGCATCGCAGCGGTTTGAGGGATGCTCCTCGGAAGGAGGTTTGCCCTCTCGCCCACACCAGCCTCATCACAAGGGCTTTGACATTGCAAAGTGAAAAGATCTGATAAGCAACATCTGCATGTGCTGAAGGACTTTACAAGCAGAAGTACATCTACTGCAGACTGTAAAGAAAATGTTACTCCTGCACCCTTCAGATAGGCCGTAGTTGGCTCCGCTCTTGGGCAGGGAGGAGGGCTGCATGAACCAAGGTGTAGCAATGATTCCTGCATGCCGTGGATTTCTGTACTGATGTCAGGAAGTTGCTTAATCTCTATGGCTTTCTTGAGTGACTCTTCCCTATTTCAGAGAAGGCAGCATTTCAGCTGACAGGGGCTACAGAAAAATCAAGTGAGTTAAAAAAATCCCACGCTACAACTCTCTAGCCAAGGTTCAGCAGGTCACCCAAGGTCCAACCCTGCTTCTCCACAATGGAGAGCTGCTGTCCTTGTGCCCCATCATTAGAGAAGTGTGTGGCATGCAGTGACAGGGACAGCAAGCCCATCTACAGTGAAGAAGCTATGCCCACCTGGGACACCTCCCAGCCCCGAGGAAGCAGGATTCTCAGGGAATTAACTTCATCCCTCCCAGCTGCGGGTGGCACTTACCCCAGCTGGACGCGCGCCCGGTGCTGGAGAACCACCGTGGCTGTGCCATAGGTGATGGGCATCACCGCGGCATCCTCGTGGGACACCCCTTCGGGGACCCGCCACAGCATCTGCATGGAGACACGAGCAGCTCAGCGAGCGCCGAGGAGCAACAAGGGGAACCGAGCCCGTGGCAAGACCTCCTCAGGGACTCAGCATGGAAAAAGGGTTGTTCCCCACGGCTTCTTTATTGGCCTCTTTTACAGCTTCTTTTTATTACTGGCAAGACTCTGTCAGGCACCTCCTGTTCTGCCCACAGGACCAAAGAAAGGGAGGTCTGAAGTAATCCAAAAGGAGCACAAAGCGGCAACCCAAGCTCTGAACAGAGAGAGAAACGTTTTTGCGGTGTGGGCAAACGCTCACACCATATTCCTCACCTTCTGGTCAGCGACACACTCCTCTGCCATCGCGGCTGTGCCAGTCACACCAACGACTTGGCATCCCTGCCAGAAAACATTGTCAGATGGGTATCAGGAGACTAGCTGTGCAGCTTGGCTCCTATCTTGGAATTGAGCATTTGATTCTCTTGCTTTTTCAGACAGAACTGTGGACAGCTCAAGTTGTGGCAGATGACACCCATTATTATGCATTACACCCATTAAATGCATTAACTGCACTTATTTCCTCCCAGTTTTTTGAGCCAGGGGCCATAGGCAGTGCCCTCTCCCTCCCAAGCAGAGCTCAGCACTTCTCCTTTGCTTTCCCACTGGGATGCAAAGGATTAGAGATGACCTCCACCCACAACGACCAATGAGGTCGCCTGAGGCCATTCCCAAATTCTGGCATTCCTGTGATTTTCCTACCTCCTTCACGGTGCTCACATTTTCTCCTGTCTCCAGGACTGTCCCTGAAAACTCCATTCCTGAGGGGCAACAAGGACACACATCCGCTGCTGTCGATAATGTACCCACCTCCCTGATGCATCCAGCAGCCTCCCTTGCGGATGGCCTCCAGAGGAAGGTCTCATCCACACAACCCCTGCTTTGGGGAGAGACTACGCAGCAACAGGCACCTCCATAACCCTCAGCCCTGCATTGCAGAGCAAGCAGCTCTCACCATTCCCTACAGCACTGGAGCACTAAGAAAGAAGGGAGATACTCAGTATTTTCTAGGGACGAAGCACCCGTGGCTGGGCTTGCACCCCTAGAGGGACCTTGCGCCAGGTGCGGGGATGCTTTTGGCAGCAAAGAGCTTGGTGGGCAGAAGGTGGCAGCATCAGCACAAGAGTCAGCAGCCGGTCGGTTAACCGGCTGGGGATTTCATTTCATTGCGAATACCCACCAACTTCAAGGGAAAAGAGATGTTTTCACACCATGGCATTTAAGCGCACTGGGAGCCAAAAGTCAACTCCGCACCCAGTGCAGGTCAAAGGAGATGAGATGGCCTGGAGGCTCTGGTGTGAGTACCCTAAGCCTCACCTGCCTGTAGGATGGTCTCAAAACAAAGTGGGGCCTTTATTTGCACATGCTGCTATTCTCTGGGTTGCCAGTGGGCTCTGAACACAACCAGAATTTATTGCAGCAGTCAGTCTGTCCCTCCATGCCTCCTGCACAAATCAGCCACCTCCTACTCACCAGGAGTGAATGGAAGAGCATGTTTTTCCTGATACAAACCCTGGCAGGCCAAAATATCTGCAAAATTTAACCCACAGTAATGCACACCCACGCGGACCTGCAAGAAGAGAAGGAGACAAACATAAATCTTTCCATTCAAGCAACAGCAGAAGTGCTTTAAATAGAGACATAAACGCTCAGGTCCCTGGACTAAGCACTGTGCTGTCCCCTTTCCAAAGATCTTGGTGCTTTCTAACCCACAGCTCTCAGTCTCAGCTGGGGAAACTAGGGACAGGCACCGGCTGTGCTGGGGCCCTGTGGATTCTCCCTCTCCCAGTGAGGGATGACGGAAAACAAACAACCCTCATTGGAGACCATCTCTCATGCAGGGATAGTCTTGTTTTCGCCTCCTTTAGGGCTATTTGTTCTTTCAAAGTGTGTTGATCACAACAAGAAGCTTCTATATATCTCGTCTCCTTGCCTGGGGACACAGGTATGGGAGACCCTTTGGATTTTAGGCCTGCTGCCGCTCTCCCCAGAACCTCCTAGAGACGAGCGGAGCTGCTGGCTCTTCTCTTCCAAGGACACTGCAAACGTGACCTGAACCTGCCACCGCTGTGGCACGGTGGCATTGCATGGCTGGCAGGGCACGGCGGTGACATGCAGAGCAGGACGGGATGCAGCCTTGCATCCAGGTTCAACCTTCCTCCTCCCTGCCTTGCTCTCCATGTGCAACGCAACCCCACCTGTCCGCACGTCCTCCCTCGGCTGCTGGGAGCACCCCTGGCCGCAGCAGCGCAGGGCACGTGTGCCCCAGGTCACCTGCAGCGCAGGGCACCCACAGTGCAGGGCACACGCTGCTTGGGGACATGTGGCCCGGGTCCCCACAGCGCAGGGCACATGCTGCCCAGGGCACTCGCAGCGCAGGAGACGCGTGGCCCAGGTCACCCACAGCGCCGGACACCCACAGCGCAGAGCACATGCTGCCCAGGTCCCCACTGCGCAGGGCACACGCTGCCCAGGTCCCTGCAGTGCAGGGGGACACGTGGCCCAGGTCCCCGCAGCGCAGGGCACACGCTGCCCAGGTCCCCACAGCGCAGGGCTCTCCACGCTGCAGCCCCCGTACCTCGTGGGGCCGCAGGGGAGGCGAGGGGACATCCCGCAGCTGCAGGGGCTGGCCCAGCTCGGTGCAGAGCGCGGCGCGGTAGCCCCGCACGCTGGCGCGTCCCAGGATGCCTACCCTGGAACACAGGCCCCCGCGGCCGCCTCAGCTGCCGGCCCCGGGCCTCCTCCACGCTGCCCTCTCTGCAAACGCCCCTCGGGGGACACTGCGCTGAGCGCTCCCCCTGCACAGGCGGCGGGAAGGGGAAGGGGGTGGAATGGGCCAGGAAAGGGAGAGATGGGGAAAATGAAAGGGAAAGGGAAAAGGACATGGGGGGAGGGGAGGGAGAGCAGAGGGAATGGAAGGCAAGGGGAGGGAAGAGAAGGGCAGGAAAAGGCCGAGAGGAAGGGGCTGGGGAAAGGGAAGCGGCAAGGAAGAGGCAAGGGGAAAGGGCTGGAAAAAGAGGGAAATGGGCCTGAGAAGGGGAGCGGGGAGAGGAAAGCCCCCAGGGCAGGGCAAGGGCAAGGCCCTGGGGCAGCGCTCGGCAGGGACAGGAGGTGCCCTCCCCCCAGCCCCGCACCGCCGCGCTGCCGCCGCCGCCGCCGCTGCCGCCGCCGCCATGATCCGCCCAGCTCCACTGCACCCGGCCTGGCTGCGGCGGTCACCGCGGGGCTTCCGGGCCGCTTCCCGCCCCGGCCCGCCCCAAGCAAATGGCTGCTGCCGCGCGCCGCCGTGTGCCGTCGCCACAGCGGGTCGGATGGGAAGATTGAGCGGGAACGAGGCAAGCCCAGAGAGCCAGGGCTCGAGGCGCCCCAAGCTGCTGACTCCCCATGCCATGCTAGGCCACAAGCCCATCCTTCCCCCCGAGGGACCCCCCATGCCAAAGCTCCCTCCCCTTTGCTTATAATTTCCAGAAGCGACTCTTTTCTGAAGCTGGAACATCTCATAGCAACTCCAGGTCCAACATGTGCAGGGGCAGGAATAAAAACACAGGGCTCCTGTTTCGCTCTGGCAATGGCAGCACCTACGTGTCCTTGTCTGCACGGGAAGGAGAAGTGGCGTGTGCTGCTGTGGCCTCTGCTTGGCCGTGGGGATGCTCCATAAAGCTGCTTGCTTTTAAGAAAACCTTGAGAGACCTGAAGAGTGCGATGCTAGTGAGGGCACTGCTCTGGTGGCCTCAAGGTCCATCCAGGGCTGCACGGCACCGGGTTCCCAGCACCTCACGGGATGCGAGAACAACTCCACTCTCCTCTCTGTCCTGTTAGTGTTAGCTCCAGCAGACAGCATGTTAAGTGATCCCGTATGGAGGACGAGTGCCTCATACGGGGCTCATGTTGAGCACTAGCTGGGGCGCGTTGTACCTGCATGAAGCGGGAGAAGGGAGCGGGTGCTGGCTGGCTGCTGATGCCATTTTTAGCTATGCTGGGACGTGCTGTCACAAGACATCGTGCCTGGTCTCAGTTGGAGTCCTGCTTGAGGCCCACGTACTCGCTCTTCTCTGAGGCAACTGGATTTTTAAAATACCAGCTGTGGCCACAGAAGATGTGGTGCTCCTCGATGGGTTAGACCATACTCTTCCTGAAAAGTCCAGTGGAGGCGGCAGAAAGAGCCTCCACATTTCCCAGACATGAGGTATTTCTCAGGCAAAAACGCACACTTATGCACAGAGTGTGCCAAAGTTTGGAGCTGTACCTGCACAGACGGCTAGGCAGAACATGCTCCGGAGTGTGAGCGGTGCTTCAGGAATTTGGGCTCCTGGAATTAAAGCTGTGTATCCATATTAGAGTCACAGCCTAGACTCTCACCACGTAAGCATCCTTCACGTTACCCCTACTTGTGAAATGAAATGGGTGCCTTCAAAACCCTTTGGCCACAATTTGCCAAAGGGAATGTCAGCTCCTTCCACCTAGCAAATAACCCTGCGTCCAGGAGAAGCAGTTCCTTGTCCCTGCAGAACGGGGGGGATTAGAAAGCAGCAGCAGGACTGAGGTGCTTTGCGATATTTTGTATTATTACCTAGTGAAGAAAATGATCACGGCCTCCCAACAGCTTTGAGCTTCCCTCCCGTGAGCCAGGGAAGGTCTCACATTGACGTGCTCACTGCAAGGGCAGGGGCGGCCGCAGGAAAGATGTGCGAGTGACTGCGCCTGCCCGGCACGACTGCCAGAGCAACGGACCAGCGTTCCTTGGCTGGCAGAGCAGGAAGCAGGATGGCCAGTGCTGTGTTTTCCTGCTTGGAGCAACTCACATTCAATTCAAATGAATCCCTAGTGGAGCCCCATCGGCTTCTCCCGAACCCTGACACAGACAGGTCTGGCTCATTGCATGCAGCAAAAGCCACCTAATTAGAGCAGTAGCTCAATTTATTTGTTTAGTATCGTCTTTATTAGCCATCACTTAAACTCGTAATTAAGGGCAGAATAGGGACTATGAAAACAGCAGCTGGGCTGGGCTGAGCTGCCCAGAAGTGTCTGGCCGAGCATGTCTGTTGCCTGGAGCTGGAGGTGCTCCTGCCTTCCTGGAGGCCGGCTCTTCCTGGAAAACTGATGCCTAACTACTAACAACCTTGGGAAGAGAGCACCAGCATCTCTGGGGACACTAGCGGGTGACACAAAGCAGAGGGACTGGAACCCCACACGGTCACTGAAAACACGTGGACCTTCTCCGCAGGAGTGGGTGCTGCTCACCTAACGCTGCATGACTGAGTCACTGGGGCTGTCCTGCACATTGGGTTATACCCTCGAGTGTAAGCGAGGGATTTCCTTCCAAAATGCCTTTTGCAGTCCTCTTCTGTATCACTCCAGGGTCCTGTATCTCCTCCTGGTAACTCAAAATCCTAGTTACGTTCTCTGGCTGAGGGCTGCTGGGACCAGTCCTGCGCTGCCGTTTGGTAGCACAAGGCAGCTCTTGCTCTGGGACCTCTTCTCCCCCACCCAACTCTGGGATTCCTGTGTTTTCTGTGAAGTACAGCTGCAAGCAGAACCCCGCTGTGTTTTCAATGGCATTAGGGTCCACGACAGCATGGCTGTGTCGCACTGCAGGGCAGTGTCTCACCCTGCCGTGGCTGGTGACGGCGTAGGGAGAAGGACAGACAGGCACCGGGGTGTGCAAGATGTTATTAAGCTGCTCTCTTGTGCTCTAAACAGTATTTGCCTTTATTTATTTATACACCTGGGGTTGGAATACTGGGACAGGAGGAGAGACACACACATTTTGCTCCTCTTTTTAAATTTTTTTCCTTACATATGCCATCACCTCACAGTGTTCTTGATCAGTTCTGCTTGGAGAGATGCTGCTGCTGTAGCCTGCTCCAGTGCTACACAATGACGGGCAGAGCTGGGGACCTCACGGCAGTATGTTTAATGAAGTACATCTCCAGTCTGCATCAAATGAGCCTATTTGTGTCTTTGTGTACCCTTTGCTTGCAGACAACCATCTCTCTAGGTAACCGCGCAACAGAGCATAACTTGCTATTTATTAGCCTCTGTCTCTGCTCAGAATAGCAAAGGAAGAGAAGCCACGTGTTTGGGCAACACAGAACAAAAATACAGCAGAGAGAATCCAGATAAATTAGTAATATAGGCAGCCTGGGAGTAAGAAGCTTGTGTTCCTTCAGCTGTAGATAAATCTAGTGATTATTCGTTTCTCAAAGTTCAAGCCATCTAACCTGGAGTCTGACAGGAAAAATAGAGCTAAATAAACCATTACTTCCCTGTTGACCTCACTCTCCTTGCCCAAAGGAAAAAAAAAACATTTTTTTTTGGCTGAGCACAAGCTGGTAAACGGGCCCTTTTGTTGCCCCACGTCCGTCCGAGAGCCTCCTTGGCACATGACTCCCACCGTCGTCACAGCGTCGGCTTTGTCAGCTGCCACCTATCCTGGGAACCAGCTCTATCGCCAAAAAAAGACCAGTTAAAAGACTACATTTGGAAATGCCATTCCCATGCTCCTTGAGGATGATCCAATATCTGAAGAGGAAACTGCCGAGTTTGTCGCCGTCTTGCCTTGGCTTGTCAGAGTCAATCCCAGAGCTCTGCAGATCTCTTCCGAAGGCAGCTGGAGGCTGCTTAGTTTGTGGTAAGGGAAAGGCAGCAGCATTCCTCCAGACAGGCAGCAACCACTGAATGAAGTGAGTCCTTTGGGCTTTAAAGCCAGTTAACTGCTTTTGACAAGCTGTTGTTTTCTTGTTGCTGCTGTTTTTTGTTTGCTTTTGCATCTGGATATTTTTGACTTGCAGGATGAGGGGCTAAGTTGTCCCAGCAGAAGGTCCGAATCCTTCCAGCAGAGAGAAGGGAACCTCGGTCCTCACTAACAAGGACCCTGCGGAGGTCTTGGAGGGCCCATGCCCATGACCTGGGCAAGGTCAGTCCAGCCGCTCTTGAGCCCGTCTCTAAAGCTTTGTGCCTGACCCTCACCACCCAGCGCTGGAAAACTAGACACCCAAAATAAGAACTTCATATTCTGGAGAAACTTCAGATTCAGATTCTTCAGATTCTCTCCATTTCCCTCCTCCCCACATACCGTGGGAGAGGGAAAAGCTCTGTGTTGAGCACGCCTCCAAACTTGTTTGTGATAAAAGGGGGTGGAATGAGGACAGATTTCACTCTAAGAACATCCTGCTGGCAGCTCCTACCCTGACGTAATGTTATCTTAGGATACTCCATTAGTCTCCTTGAGGTAGTTTTGTTCAGGGAGAGAGAGAGAACATTTCCCAGCAAGGAAACAGAAATGCAGCCAGCTCAGTAAAGTTTTGACGCCTCATATAAAGGTACCCAACATACTGGTTAATTAAATGTATCCAAAAAAAGAAAAAAAAAAAAGATGTTTCCCAAACAACAGAGCCCTGAACGATCCTCGTGGGTGCCCTGACACATACAGACCCAAGCGCTGCAAGTGGAGAGCTCACAAAGACTCAGCGTCCCCCCTCCGCCCCACGCAGCGTTCGCCGAATCACCACAGATATATTTGGAGCAAGTTCTCCCAAGCCTGACTCATATTTCCTTCCTCGTAGAAGCCCAAACAGAGTTTGTCCCTAAAGGGCAGCGTTTGAGAAGGGGTGAAGATTTGCTGCCCACGCGTCGCCGTCAGCCAGGAGGCGATGGGTTCTTTCTGGGGTGACTGGCACGGCGGAACGAGCGTTCCGCTGGTTTTCCAGGGACTCGGCCGCTTGGCCAGGGAGGTTTCACACACTCCGAATGGGACATGATGCCTTGCAAGTGCTGAATGGAGAGGGCTGACCGCACTTCTTCCGTGGAGATGAATTAAAGCGAGCCTTGTTCACGAGCAGCATCTTCGATGCTCACGTGTCTTTGGCAGGTCGCAGACGTGTTTGTTGGCACCTTGCAGGGAGAAGGGGCCAGCCAGGCTCTCCTGATGGCCTGAATTCTCCAGTGAGATTCACTCCACGATTTCCTGCTGCTGCTCACTGCCGGCCTGATCCCAGGCCAGTCTGAGGGACGGTTTCTGCTGAGCAAATGGCGATTATTTTCCCAGTCAGACGGGTTTTCCCCGTTTTCTCGCCATCAGCACGAAGGGTAGGAACAACCTCCGGCACGGTGTGAGCTGCCTGGCAGGCAGAGCGCGCCAAGTGTTGGCCGAACAAGTCCCCACAAGTCCACATTTTTAGGAGGGGTTCCCGTTTCATGGGCAGCAGCCCGGCCTCGACCCTCTGCCCACCCCAACACGGTGGGACTGGAGGGGAACGGAGCGGGAGCAACAGCTGAGAGCTACAGTGATCCCGGCACGGGTATAAATAGAGACGGAGCCGTTATCCCGATGAAATGACACCAGATGTTTCTCTGAAATCCCTCTCCGCTGCTAGCGAAAATTATAGTTTAGTTAAAACCTGGGCTAAGCAGGCGGCAAAATGTTTCGGACCCTCCAGTGCCTGGAGGTCAAAGGAAGGAGCGGAGGGGGAGCCCGGCGGGGGGACCTGCGTCTGGGCCGGGACCCTCCACCGGGGCTGCTCGGCGCAGGCTGCGCCGGGGCCAGCAGCCGGCCTGGCCCGCGCTGCCTTTGTTCTATTTTTCTGCTTCCTATCCCGGCATTAATAGCCGGAGTTTAAAGCCGCTTTTGTGAGGCAGAAATTCTGTGTCAGCATATGTATCCTGGAGGCAGTTGGCAGGAGATGAAGGAGGGACAGCAGCAGCAGTTAAAACTGGGCCTTGGTTCTTTAATATTTAACTTTCCCTAGCGCTGGATTTTTTTAATCAGTTGATGAATTATCTGCCCTCCCAGTTCAAAGAGGGTTTTACCATGGAGATTTCAGCGCTTAATCCCAGGGGCAGGAAAGGCGGAAGCCTCTCTCTGAAGGCTTCAGGCTCAACCTGACCCCAATTACACCCGTGGGGATCAGCAAAGGGTGGCCACCCCTGGCTTTGCTGGCACCACATCGGGCCGAAGGGAACAAGAGTGCCTTGGATCAGGACACAGGTGTGCAGTCCATGAAGCCGGGCAAGGAGCATCCCTGGGGAACTGCCGGGGGGATAGGGCACCACTCAGGAGGCTCAGGATGGCTGTTGGCCGAGGACAGGAGCACGGCTGGCCGTGGCCAGCTGCGGATGCTTCGGAGGGGATGTCGGAAGAGGGAGAGTATGAAGTGAGCCTTCCTCCGGCATCCCCTCCAGCTTCCGCTAATCAGCAGCGGAGAGATTTCCTGAGCTGGAGCTTGCGTGAATTTGTCTAATCCTTTTTTTGAATTCATTTATACTTTTGGCCTCTGTGACATCCTGTGGCAGTAAGTTCCACAATGTGATTATGTGTTGTGTGAAAAAGCACTTCCTTCTGTCCGCTTTGGCCGGGGGTGCCGGTAACTCCTCTCCGTGCTGCTCAGCTCTGTGCGTGTCCATACCACGATGGCAGACACGTCCTCGAGGCCTCTCTGCCTCCACTTGCCCAGGCTTTGCTCTTCCAGCCCGGGTGTCTCTCTACTTCCATAGTCTCTTCCCACGCGGCACCTCTTCCAGCACTTTGCTGTCTTTATCACCCTCCTCTGCGCCTTTTCTTGTTTTATTATTGCCCAGTTGAGATAAACTCACTGAGCTGAGACTTGCTCACCCCAGAAGATGTGAATTCGCTCTCCTGAAAGAAGGACAAGTCAGAAGCTTTATTTGCTCAAACCAGACCCTTGTAGTTCAATTTCTTCTACACCACAGACCCTCCTTGGCTAAATGGAAACAAATCTGCTGCCCTCTCCACTCCGTTTGATTTAACTTATGCTAAGGCTGAGTAAAACTCCGATCCTGATTTAACCAGTGCCTGTGGATTAACATGATATCTGTAAGTGTATCAGCTAAGGGGGCTGTTTTACACAAAGGGAATTCCATACATGTGCTTATATTACTGTACATGTATAGAGGATCTGCACAAATCCCCTGTGCACTGATGCTAGAGAAGACCCCGAGCCAGAACAGCTGAACCAATGAGCTTAAAAAACTCGGGTGTCTGATTTCCATGACATCTTTATTTACAAAATACATCTGTTTTTGCTACTGCCATACCCGCAGTGTCAACCTGCCTACTTGAGTCCCCTCTGCCATTATGTTTACATTGCCCCCAAACACGTGGGCAGCCAGGAGAACAGATTTCTGCTGCAGTGTTAATCCGAGGAACATTGCTATCCAGTCAGGCCAGACCTCGCTTTGAGGAGGGGTCGATCACAGCCTCGCAGCTGCAGAAAGACCTCAGCCGATGAGAACTTGCTGGTGTCCTATGCTCCTCCGTGTAATTTGGGAAGGCTAAAAGAGAGACTCTGCAAAGAGAGAGAGAAGGGAAAACTGAGTCATCTATTGGATTATGGCCCATAAATGATAAGCCCAGAGGATATGTACGGTATTACACTGTCAGCAGCAGTGAAATGAGCAGGGTAGAGCGACTGCAGGAGGGAAAAATCGGCATCCCTACTGCTTTATGGTACTGCGATGCCAATCCGTGCAGGTGTCTTCTCTGGAAGGAATGTTCCCCGCACACCTTCGGTTTCCAGCGCTTTGGGAAGCACGAATCAGGGCGCACTCGGGGGTGGGAAGGAGCCGCGCAGCGCCCCGGGATAGCGCGAACGAGGCAGCTCGCGGCCAGCGCCGGGGACGCTGCTTTCCGTGAGCCCGCGCCTCCCGCAACGCAGCCAGCGCCAAAAACGGGCTGCGTAAGGAGCGCCCAGGCGTAGGACACGATTCAGGTCGAGCCTCGGCCAAGCACGAGACACGAGCCCGCAGAAAACGTGGCTGCGGCCACTCATCTCCGGGCTGGCAGGGGGTTCTTCTGCAGCGAAGCCACTCGAACATCTCCCCCCGCCCGCAGCGAGTGCGCGAAGCCGCTGCAGCCGCGGGCCCCGCAGCGGCGAGCCCGGGCCCCGGAGCCGCCTCCGCTGCTCCGGGTACCTCGCTCGCGGCCCCGCCGGGGGTCCCGGCGGCGGGAAGCGGCCGCGGCGTCGCCGCCGTTTCCCCCTGCCCGCGCCGGCAGCGCGGGGCTCCTGGGGAGGGTCCCTTCTCCCTGCCTCGGCAGGCGATTGCGCCGCCTGGTCGGCGCTGGCCGCTCGGCCCTCCACTGCTTGAGCCTGCCCGCCTGGGCTGCCGGCGGCGGGGCCGTTGGGGCCGTTGTGGCCGTTACCGCCGCTGTTGGGGCCGTTACCGCCGCCGCGCGCAGCCGCCGCCCCCCCGCCCCGCGCGCCGTCTCGCGCTGACGCAGGGCGGCGGCGGCGCCGCCGGGGGCGGGGAGCCATGGAGCCGCGCTGAGGGAGGCGCGGCCGGCGCGGGAGGCGGCGGCGGCGCCTCGTTCCCCGGCGCGGCATGGAGGCGCCCGCCGCGGCGGGAGGCGAGGCGGCGGCCTGGGCGGCCGAGGCGCTGGCGGAGCCGGAGCTGGGCGCCGAGGAGCTGGAGGCGGCGGGCGGCGCGCTGGACCGCGTCCTGCTCGAGGCGCTCTGCGAGCAGCAGGGCTGGCTCCGCGTCTACGGTGAGGGCGGCGGCGGGAGCCCCGCGCGGCGACCGGGACCGCGCGGCCGCACACTCGCTCGGCCCCTGGCCCACGCGCGCAGTGAGAAATCCCTGGCGACCCCACAAAAAAACTCGCGGATCGTCCCCAGAAAGGGCCCTTTGCCAGGCGCTGTGCGGGACCCGTGCAAAGCGGTGCCTTTAGCTGCGCTTCCCTCAACCAGGGCCGCTCCCACAGCCCCCCCGGCTCCCAAAGTCCCCCCCTTCTCCCACAGGCGCCCCGCTCCCAAAGCCCCCCCGGCTCCCACAGACCCCCCCTTATTCCAAAGCCCCCCCCACCCATACATTTTCCCCTTCTCCCACATCCCCCCCTGCTCCCACAGCCCCCCCACCCCGGCTCCCGAAGCCCCTGCTCCCCAGCCCCCTGGAAGCTGCTGGGGTTTCTGCAACGCAGGGCACTCGTGTGGGGACGCGGGGCTGGTCGGGCACATGAGCCCGTGGAGTGTTGCTCAGTGCAGCTAATGGGAAGCAGTGAGAAAAAGTTGGTTTTTCTGTTAGCATCTCCCTGCTGTCGTTGGAGGAGCGCGGATCGCCCGCGGGTTGTTTGCTGCTTCCTCGCTCAGGATATTTTGCAAAGGTGAAATGGGAGCGCGCTGCCAGGGAGGACGCCTGGCCCCAGCCTACCTGACCGTGCCGCGGCTGGGTCTCCGAAGCAGGAATGCAGCTCCAAAATTAGCCCCAGTGAAGGCACAGGGGCTCCTTGATAAAGTCCTGCCGTCCGACACGCAGATAAATGGGGGAGCGTCCTGACGAGGCAGCCAGCTCAAAAGCTGTAATAGCAAAGTCTATGAGCATGTAAAAATACATGTTGTAGCCCAAGGACAATAATTATTTTTAGTCTGTGTTTAAAGAAAAGCCTTGTTATGCCTCTCCCTCCCTTCTGAGGAGTTTGGTGCGCTGGCGTCTCCTCTCTCTGCCCATGAAATCGCAGTGGGGTTTGGCAGGATTGGGTCGTTTCCTCCTACTTGCTCGCCTCGTTTTCCTTGCGTGAACAGCCCTGGGTGAGTTTGTGGACAGTGCATCAAACTGGCATGGGGCCAAGCGTGCACAGCACTGAGCGCGGGCCCCAAAGCCGTGAGTGGCAAATGTGTAAGGTGCGGGGGTTATTTATAGGACCGAAGCAAAGCCTGGCACAGCGGGTTGAGGAACCGCAGCAGAGGGAAAGAGAACAGGAGCTGAGCCTTGTTGTCTGCATTGTCTGGAAACAATGAGAGCACTAACACTAATTATTTCACCATGAATGGCTGGGGGAGGGAAGGAATATCCCACATATGAAATGTTAAGAACCACTTTCTAGCAGGGTGAAAATCACAGTGCTGGATGTAACCGCAGCTCTTTTCCACCGGCTTTACAAATGACACCGGCTGCGTCGGGGAGTTGTTCTTGGTGAAAGGTGGTTGTCTGGAAAGGCGATTTCTCGGGGTGGAAGTGTGAGTTTTTACGGAAGGGAGTTCAGCACCTGCTTACAGACCATTTATTTGCAGTGTCCCATCCAGCTTGTCCGAGGAGCGAATTTCGTGGAGGCAGGGCTCACGAAACGTGGTCTGCAAGCGCAGAGAAAGGAATTGGGTAGCGAAGCAGCGTCACTGCCGTTCCCTGCGGCTTGCCAGCAGAATGACAGTGATGGGAATGCACTGGGACTGTGCAGTGTCTGGGATGTGATTCCAGGCTGACACTGAGGTCTTGTCTGACTTGCTGTGAGATCTAAATCACAGTCTAGCTATTTTTGCATTTCCTGAGTGAACTACAGGGTTGGCTTTTTCATTCTGTTTTCTGGAGGTTTGACAGTTTCTTATTTAAACGGATAAATAACGATGTTATCAAGCCCTGAAAACACCATTTCCTTACCAAAGGGCAGAGCTTGTAACATTATTGGTTTCCTCTCTCCTGGTGTTTGGCTGGTGAGCAGGAACAGCAGATCTGCTTGTCAGAACGGAAGGTTTAATTGCTCGTGAAATGCACATCACGTGAACGTTGGTAGATGATGTTTCCAAGAACTGCCTTTGACACACAGCTAATATTTCTGTAAAATGTGTATCAACATGTGTTCTGGATGATTGGTTCCTCCCAGCGTGTGTCATGTGGGTAAGGAAGAAGAGATTGTCTTGGCTGCATTGGTGCTGTGATGTTTTTTCTGTAAAAGAAATCACCGCTTTTCAACAGCATCCATTGGTGTCTTGAGTCAAAGTCCTGTGCTCTTGGAAGCAGACCTGGGGAAAGGGGTTGTGGGCTTTTATAGCAGTGGTGGTCAGATTTGCCTCTAGCGTGGCTGCACTAAGCTCGCTGCAAACCCTCGTGCCCTCGAATGGTTAATTCCCACGTGGCAGCCGGTGAAAGGCAAGGAGAACCCGTCCTTGGCCAAGTGCGAGCCGACGCCGCTGCTTTGGGGCCTTTCCCGGGCCAAGAGGTGTCTTTTCCTCTTCAGCAGCAGTGCTGAAAGATGCTGGTAGGCGTGCGGACTGGCGTAGAGGTGGACGTCCCCGTGGCTTTGTCCTCGTGTGCTGTGGGCAGTTCCTCTGCGCCCCTCGGCCCGCTTTGGGGGCTCGCCAGGCTCCACGCTTCAGTGGTGCCTCCGCACGGAGCCTTGCTGCCTCGGGCTCCAAGCAAAGGCTCGGAGCCAGGCAGAGGTGTCTCCAGACCGCTAAGACGCAAGCTTTGGGCTGCACGTATCGGCCCCCCGCAAGCGCTGGGCCCGCGCTCGAGGCGGGAGCCCTGGCATCCCCGTAGCGTCGCGTGGAGGTTAAGAAGTAGCTGTGCCTCGAGCCCTGAGCAGCAGCAGCTCCTAATGGTGCGAAATGCCGCCCAAGAGCCCGGGACTTTTTGCAGATTGCCCGTTCCAGTGATCTGGCACCTTGCTGCACAAATGGCTCCCTGTCACTGGTGTCTTCCCAGGCTGGGCCTCCTTTGGGTAGCCTGGCGAGGTGACCGTCCCCAAGCCGCGGACATCCCACCAGGTGGCAGCATTTTCATTACAGCCGTGAGGAGGATGACGGAGGCATCTTCTTATTTTTTTGGTGACAACCGTTTCTAGCTGAGAGTCCTTGGTAGAAGAGAGGACTTAATCCAAGGCAGGGTTTTACCTAACAGCATTAGCTCTGGCTTAAGTCCGTACCCGTGTGCGCTTGGGCAGAGGTGCCGCTTGCTGTCGCCAGGCAATGCCAGGAAATACTAGGACCAAATAAGTCTTGGGGGTGATGTGCTCATCCCTGCTCCATGACAGCTCCTCCGAAGACTCTTTCCGGCTGCGGGGAATGGCTGCAAGCGCCGGGAGCTGAACCACGGCTCCTCTCGGCTGCTGCACCTAGAGGAGCTCTGCTCACCTTGTATTTGCTATGGCAATGTGGGTTAGTGCAGCTAAAGAGCTAGCTGCTTTCTCTTGCTTTACCCGCAAACTTTATTGCAGGTTAAGCCCTTTGTCCTTAAATAGAGTTTCCCCTCCTCCTTTTAAAGGAACACTGACATGAAGTTGCACAGAAATGTTTTTTCTTTTTTTTTGCCTTTCTTTAGGATTTTTAGCTTGTCTTTTAGCTGGCTGCATTGTGCCAAACGTTGCCTGGGTTACTAACTTGTTAAGAAGTCCCTGAAATATTTGGAGATATCAACAACCCCAGAGCCCATTGGGGAATGCGAGGATGACATTATTCTAAACTATCAGTTTCCTGACTCCTGCTTTTCGGGCACGTTATTTATCCCTGTCGGAACGTTTTCATGTGGTGCTGTTTCCTATTTTTAGACAATAGGAAAAAAAAAGGAAGATAAGAGGAGTGTAGCTGTGACCCGTTGACTTATTATGAGATCATGGGTTCCTTCCAGCTGATATTTATAGATTTTTATTATTAAAAAAAAAAACCTGAGATTTCAGCATTTTCTGGCGTGTATGTTCTTTTAGCCACAAGGTCACCCAGTCAACACCTCAAACTGAATTCTTTCAAAATCCTCTGTAAAAGCATGGAGTAATCATGGAAATACAGTTTTTGTCTGCAAGTAAAATCACCAAGGGAAGAGAAAAGAAATGCTCGATTTTTGGTGTGCAAACTTTTAATGGTCCTTTGTGTGATTTGGTTCCCTCCCCCTTCCCAGAAAGCCCTTTCAGAAATGATGAGTAAGGAACAATGTTTGCTAATTCTCTTTATGGGGTTTAAAGGGTTTGCAAAAGATCCCAAAACTGTAGATGGACTCTTGTTCCAGAATCTGGAATACTTCTAATTACGAAGCAAGATGAACTAGAGCTGTGAGCTCCTGGAGGCGAAGGGAGGTCTTTGCGCTTAAGTAAATTTAAAACAAAACACTGGATTTAGATGCCTTGTTATCGAATATTTATTTCCCCCCCCCCCCCCCCCAAATCTGGGAATGCCCCATTAGAAATGGACTCCTACGCTGCGAACCCTGGCAGGCACTTGGTTAAATACATTAATTCTGCAAAGTGTGGGAAAGTGACACCCGTTGTGTGGCTATGCAAGGCGCCCGTGCCCATTAGCATGAGAATCATTATGGCTGGAAAAGACCTTCAAGCTCATGAGTGCAGCCGTAAGCCCTTCAATATCATTCCTGCTTTCATGGCGGTGTGGGAATGGAAACCAGAGCTTTAAGGAGAGGGAAGGAGCTGTAGAAATGTGTGAGCCGCTGCTGTGTCTGGGCTAAACCCCCCTTGGTGGCAGGGCCAGGAGGGCTCGGCAGGAGGCATGGACAGCTCTGCAGAAAGAGTGTGGGCAGGGCGGTGGGGCGTGCAGGTGTTGGAGACTTGGGGACAATACCGAGACGCGGAATACTGAAAGCGAGGGTGACAATTTCGGATTTTGGTATGACAGAATGCCCCGTGGGGGGATTTGCTAGAGGTGCTCCTGCGTGAAGCTGCATTGTCAGGGGATGTCTGGCATGGAGGACCCAAAGACAGTTGAGGAGAATGCTAGAGGCAGCTTAATCCTGCGGCACACGGGTCCGAAGCGGCGCAGAGCTGCACGCAGCAACTGCTGCAAGGGTTCGGAAGGAAGGTCCTGAGGGGAGCAGCGCCTGCGGGGCTGGCGGCTGCTCCAGGGGGCTGGCACCCAAGTGCTCAGCAGCGTCCCGATCTCTCTGGTGACAGCGCTGATGCTCCCTGCCTCTAGGTCACCAATATGCAGGTTTAGGCTGCACAGATTTGAAAGCCTGGAAGCCGATTTCCTCGACATTTTCTAGGATACACTTCAGAAGAGCTTAAAGCGCTGTTATGCCATCATAGCTGCATTTTTTCCCTCTATCCGCATGTCATGGAGGGTTTGTAGGAAACATGGATGAAGCTGATGCTTTGGAGATATTTCTTTTTGTTTTTAGTGATTAGTCCTTGTGTTCCTTTTTAGTGATTAGTCTCTATGTAGACAGAGATAAGAACTCGTTTGCCTCCTTGAGGTTTCTGTCCTTTTGAGTCAGTGGATTGGCTTGAGGTACGTTGGGGTAATTTGCACGTTGAATTAGCCAACTCTTAGTACTAATACCCATCTCAAGGTGCTGGTCAGCATTACGTGTAGTAACATCAATCTCAGATTCGAGGGGAACGTGAGGAGGGCTCATCTGGTGCTTGAAGACTGTTTCAGGTATTGAGTGATTCCTGAGCTTTGGTTTCGGGGGACCGTTTTGGCAGGGCAGATGGTGCTTGTGTTGCTAATAATTCCTGAGCTGCCAGGTGGGGTAGGAAAGGTCACTTGACTCCCTTGTACCATTCATTACCATGCTGCTGGAGTACATCCGCGTTTACTTCACAGGGCTGCTACGAAGTAAGAAAGCAAAGAAAAAAGGCACAAGTCGGTCTGCTAACTTGCCCAAGGACATGCCAGAAACTTGGCAACAGAAGTCCAGTCTCTGGAGACCTCCACGGTGCTCCATTTGCCTGCACTGAGTTGTGCTGCCTCACCTTTGGGGTACCCTTAAGCCTGCTGCTTTCCTGGACCGCCTCGTGACTATCCAACCTCCTCTCAGACACCAGAGCTGTCGGAGCCGCAGGTCAGCGGGGCAGCGTGCTCGCCCAGGGCAGCTCTGGCTACGTGAGCTTTTTGGGAAACTAAGGTGAAGTTTTGCTGACCTGCAGAAAATAATAAACTTATCTCCTTGGAGAGCGACAGGCTGAATGGCTGGCATGAAGGCGTTTGGATAGCTGCTGCGTTGATTAACTTCTTAATTTGGGAACAGGGCCAAGCGTTTGACTTTTCTTATTTCCAAAAAGGTAACTCTCCACACTAGAGAAAATAGAGCAAAACTGAGCTGGGAAAGCCCTGGAGCAAAGCTCGTACCAGCTGACGCTCTCGCATCCTTTCCATGGCCTCTGAGGTCCTGTGCCCCTGTGTAGCACTTCGCATTTGGTTGGCCTTGCCTGGAGGGTTGGCTGGTAGCAGTTTTCCTTATTAGGTTGGTATTTTGTATTAATATGCAGGAATACAGTGAGGAACAGGCACTATCAAAGAAGAGGAGACAAAAGGTTGCTGAGAAACATGTTTGTTTATGTTACGGGGCTGTAGTTCATGCTGTAGAGCAAAATTGCTGCTCTGCGCAGTACTCACTAGGAAATCATTACACTTCATCTAATAACACGTTATTGGCTATTGCCGGGGAAGGCAAGGTGGTCTAACCAAACTAGAAAGCAAACTGTGGCAAAAAGATTATGGGGTAAAATTCATAAATGAATTCTGGTGGAAATCCAGATTTACCTTCTGGATGAGATAGGGGTCTTATGGGGTCTCTGTTTTGCTCTCTGACAGCGCTTAGGTAGGATGTTGGGGGAGGCAGAGTGGGACCTAGTCACCTTGTTGGGCAGATTTCATGGAGCTCTTCCTCAAACCCTTCCATTAGCCAAGCTTGGAAGCCTTCAAGGAGCCTCAACTCCCAGGAGGTGCTGAGTTTTATACTCCCTGTAGAGTTTTAGGGTCTTGCTGTAAATACTGATGCCAGTTTTCTTTCACGTGCTCTCGGCTGGTGACTGCTCTTCTTGGAGAAGCTCAGCATGCCATCGCAGTAAAGGTTCTCTCCTGCCAGGACTCGTAAGTAGTGGCAGGGCAGTGTGAAACAGGGTCCTTCGAGACTCAGCTATGTTGCGTTTGATTCCACTGCTTACCAGGTTCTCACTTGTAGAACAAATTGCATTAAATCAGACCAAGGAAGAAATCCTTTTTATTTATTTATTTATTAATTTATTTCTGTTAGTCTAGACAAGCCTTATAAAAGGAAGTTGAGGATTTTCTGGTCTCATTTCTTTTGTTTGGACTTCGTAGCAGGGAAGTCATAAGTATAATTTAAACAGCCTTTGTTTACCAAGATGATGAATGTCTTGGAGCGGGGAATTATGATAAGAAGTGAAACAAATATTTCTGATTCTTGGCTGATGCTGCAAAGGAGTATGCCTGCTGTTAAAGTGAGGATATGTCTGAAACTGTGGGGGAAAGAATTGAGAGGAATGCAGTAATAATGATTAAATAGCTAAGTGTATGAAAGCATTAGTCTTCCATGCACTGGCAAAACTTGCTTTCTCCTATTTATTTGTCAGTAAATCCGTTGCTTTTTTCTGTGGAAAAAAATGCAAAAGGCTCAAAATAGAAAACTGCTGGAAAATGCAGCTTGGCTGTCAATGCTAAGCTGTGCTTGCTGTAGGAACACAAGGGCACAGAGCTGAAGGTTACCTAGTGTTAGACTATTTATCTTGTCTGTTTTGGAGAGTTTGAGCCTGGTGGCTCTCCCAGCACCTTTAACTTGGGGCTCAGGAAGAGGAGGAAGCCAGTCTTGCACAAGTTTATGTATGAGCCACCAAGCAGCTGTGAAGTCTCCATGAGTAGCCAGGAGGAGACTGTCTCCTCAGCGCTGTGTTCCAACTTTAGATTTTTTGGCTCTATCATGAGCCTCGTTTCCTCTCAGTCGCCTGACTGTGCAGGATGGGTTGGAAAGCAGCTCGGCTTGGGACACAGGAGGTCTCCATGAGAGCTAAGACCTTTTCCCACCTGGGCGGGCAGGTAGGGTAGGTGTTCCTGCAAACCAGGGCCAAAAATGAGATGAACCCACTTCTTGCTTGCTGAGAAAGTACTTGCAGTGCTCGTGGCCCACGTGGGCTTTGACGTGACCCTGTCCATTTAGAAAAGAAGCAGCATGGGCTGATAGACCCCCTTTCCACAGCCCGTTCTGTACTACTGAGGCTTTAGTAATATTTTCCATGCCAGGAGAGCTCATTTGCTCTGTTGGTCCAGTTGTAGAGTATAAACATCAGGTTCATGGTTATGGACCTGATGTTAACCTGTGCTAGCTGGCTCTAGGATAATGTGGGAGGAAGCTTGCAGTGAAACCACCATGCTTTTTGTGAGGGTCGATACCCCATGAAATAAATCCATGAAGTCAAGATTGCTGTTTTTACTGATGGAGTTTTGAGGGATTATGAGTTCACTCTGAAAATGTGCAGTGCTGTTTAAAACTACAGTAGCTTCACAGGGGCGATTTATAAAGGAAGAACGATAATACATCCCTTACTGCGTGCTTGCACTTTGGCCACGCGCTGGCTTACAAGTTGAACTGTTGCTAACTGCACTTCTGATGTCCATTTATAATAACCACACAGTTCTGGAGCTGTTCTGGCAGGATCCCTCCCTGTTTTGTTTCCGTGCTATTGATGTGGTTTCTCTGTGACCTAACCTGTGTTCACTGCTTTAGCTTTGTTTTTTTTTTTGTCCCAAAAGGAAGCGCCTTCCATAAGATGTATTCAAGCTGGCTGCTCAATCCGTCATGCTGGTAGATGGCAACTTGGACCTGGCGGATTGAGTGGCCTTGTGCTAACTCCGATGATCGAAGATACAACGTTTGGGTGCTTTTTTCCCCAATCTCTCTTGCAATTTGGAAATCCTGGAGGTGGCTGTTTGGAGAATTGGAGAAGGAAATGCTTGTGTTTTCCTGGAGCCCTCATTACTCACCACTGGGCATTGCTTAGCCCTGGGACTCTAAGGAAGTTGCGTTGATCTCTTGTCCTTGCAGTATGTCATGTGCTTGTTATTCAGGGCTTGCATAGTCTGAGGAAGCACCACCCCAGTTTTTGTTCCTTTAGCTTATTCTGGGTATTCTTCCTTTTCATTCTTCCATGTGGATTTTTTTTTGTTTTGTTTGTTCTTCTGCAATTTCCACTAGTGGTGATTCAGTGCAAGGCTTAGCTCTGTCTCTCCTCAATTAGAAGAGCTTATGCTTTCTCTCTGGGGCAGGAGGTACGCGCTTACTTCTTTGCGGGGACACTTAAAGCCAGTTAATGTGATACAGATGTGCCTTTCCAGCAGCCACGGGGCATTCAGCTAAGCCTTGTGGAGAAAATCATACCTCAAGGTATTACACGTCATTGGAAAAGACTGTTCCACTTGTGTAATTTCACGGGTCTTTGTTATTTTTTGCCCCAAAGCGGGCATGCCGTGCACCCTACATGGGCAGCCTTTGCTGGGAGGAGCGTTGGAGCTGAGCAGGAGGGAGCCAGGCCGTGGGTGCGGGTGTCAGCGGGACTGCAGCGCGGGTGCATCTGCTGCCGGCCTCCTCCGCGGAGCTGGCTGCCCCGCCACTGGGCACGTGCTGCAGCCCAACGTTTCCTCGCTCCTCCTGCACGGGAGGAACGGGCAGCGTGAGATAGCGAGGGATGCGCCCCCGTGGCGCAGGCGTGGGGAGCGTTGAGGAGAAGGTGCTTGTAGCTCATTGGAAGCAATAATTCTCCTTCCTTTTGTGTGCTCAGTACCGTGTTTAGCTGCACATAGACTTGTGCGCTTGCCCAGAGCCGGGCACGCCGAAGAGCCTGGAAGGCTAGAAGCTCAGCAGGACACATGCGTCGTGTGAGGAGCCAACTGCAGGGCACGGAGCTGGCCCTTAGCGGGGGTTCGAGGTTAAACAAACTGGATGTGGCCGGGGAAGTTCAGCCTGCAGGATACACAGCCAGGGAGGCAATCTCTGACTCAACATCATTCAGATTTCGATATTGTCTGGGAGATGCCGGAGTCCATTTCTCTTAATAGCTGGCAAGGCTCTGGAACCGGGCGCAGAGATAGCAGCTCATGGCGTGGACATCCTCCTTCCCGTCTGGTGAGGGCTCATTTGCTAGGCTAATAGTTAAACTCCACATCACCCAAGCTCCAATTCTGTTAGCTTTCAAAGACATACCAATATCTGCTTTTTAGTTACAGGGATCTCAGTCTTTCCCTCCACCCCCCTAAGTTGTTTATCCTGAGCTTTTCAAACCATTCAAGCCATATTTAACTCTTTAAAGCGATCAGAAATGTTGTGAAAAGGTCGTATATAATATATATCCTTCAACATTTGCTCAGGCAGTAGGACAGTCGCTGTATTTTCCGCTTTCCTGGGGGTGGCTGACTTTTGCCAGGTTGCTGCTGACCAATTGTATCTTTGGGGCTGCAGCCCATGGCAGAGCCCTTCCGCGTGCTGCTGCTGCTCGGGATTAGCTGATTCTCCCTGTTTCTTGCTGCCAGGGCGCTGGGTGACGGGGGAGCGCTGTGTGAGTTGGAGGCATGTGAAAGCTTTCAGTATCTCCCAATTATTTTGAAGGTGTTCTTCTCCGGTTGAAGTATCTGGTAAGGCAGCTGAAACATTGCCACCCATGAGAGAAAACTGCTAATTTTTATACTTTTAAAAAGTCCTTCATTGCGGGATGGTGCACATCTGTTCTGCTCACTCATCTGTCTGCACTTTGCTGTTTCAGTGTGTAACAGGAGCCTTGTGGCACCCAATTCCAGGGCTCTAGATATAGATGATCTTCCTAATATTGTGGCCAGCTCTTAGGGGTGTTTTTCCCCTACATTTCTCCCTGTTTGCTGTCTTCAATCCTGTTTTCCAGTCTGGATGCTGGTGGTTGAGAACTGGACGAGTTACAGGCTGATTTGAAGCCTTGCTCAACTTTCTTTTGCCAACAGAGGGAGAGCAAGTGGAAAGTTTGGTATTGCCCCTTCCCACACAAGCACTTCCCATTTGTACAAATACAGCCCGGACTGGAGGTGACTCTTCTGAAAAATGATGGGTTGTCTCCTACTCCGTTCATAGTTGCGTGGCCCAACCGCTAAGGGTCTAAAGACACACACTTGATTTGTGATAGGAAGAAATCCTTAATAGGGCAGAAATATTTCTGAGTATTTACGTTGCAAAGTTCTTTTTGCCTCTTAGAACTTTCGGCAGCTCTGCTGCAGACTCCCTGGGAATGCTGTTATTCCAGGGGGCTCTATCTTGGGAAATAAGTGCAGATTAATTTACATGTCTCTTAAAATGCAGCTCGCTTGCACAGATGGCAATTAGGTTCCAGTTAATGGTGATGTAAAACAGCAGGGTCTAGAACAGCTTCCCCGCTTAAGGGTTGCCACTTTTACCATCCAGCTGTTTTCCAAGTGATTTATTTCATTTTCCCCTGTGGTTTCTTGGCCATTCCGTTTCTGTGTCAGTGCCCGCCGTGTGGCGTGGGTGGCAGGCGAGGGGAAGGACAGCTGTGCTGAGCACCTCCAGTAAGTGACATTGGTGGAGTTACTCGTGTCTGCGTCGTGCTAATGCCAAACGTCTTGGCTCACGTTCTAGCTCCGAAGATGGAGTGACACCCATCCCGGGAAGCCACAGCTGCAAGCTGGATGCTGAGCAGAGCCGCACATGGAGATGTACCCGAACTGGTGGCCCTTTAATTTTGGGAGATGGGGTGATGCATGTTGGATGTCTCATGAAACTCGCTTGACAGCCGTGCAGCCGTATGGCAGAGCAGCATTTCCACCCCTCTTGCCATGCTGAAAATGCAAAGGGCACTTAATCTGACGAAGCAGCAGGTCCTGGGCAATAAGTTCCTTATAAGTTGTTTGCAGAGTGGGAGCTTTATTTTTAATTGATAATACGCATTTTAACAGTATTTGGGGAATGCTCATCCCTTTTAATTTCACCTTATAATAAACGCAAAGAAATCCCATCTTACTCTAGTTTTATCCTTCAGGTGTCTGGAAAATAACTTTGTGAGGGCAGCCAGCACCCTGAAACGTGAGGCTTGCACAGCAGGTGTGTTTGGTGTGTCCATGTGGCTGTTGTACTGAGGAAAGCCTGGTGTTTGCTCTTCCGTGTGGCCGAGAGAGGCTGGGGAGTTTGCTTTGAGTGGCTTGTTGGGTTTGTGAACAGGTTTGCTTATTTGTATGCAATGACAACCATTGTTTTTCAGCTACAGGTAGCAGGTAGTTTTACCTTGGGTGGGTCTTTACTTGTAGAAAAAGAAGATAAAAAGGGCAACAACCAAGAAAATAGGAATGTGACACAGCGAAACCACAGAAATTGTAGGGATCAATGCAGAAAGAAAAATGGCTTTCAGCTTCTTGAAAACTGGTGAGGTTTTAAGTTGTCACACCACTGAAATTCAGTCTCGTGGCTTGCTGCTCGCTCGCCCTCCTCGCTGTGTTTTCTTGCTTTCCCAATTTGTGAGCAACTCGCTAGCCAGGAAGTGTCAAGGAATGACGGCCGCGAGTGGGGCGCGGTGGCAGCGCGTGCCGGCTGGGCTGCTTCGTTGCACGCAGAAGCTGGCGCGCGCGCCCGGCTGCAGCCTGCCCCGTTGCCCCTGGCCTGCCGGTGTCAGCGCCGCGCAGGGGCCGCCGGAGCTCTGCGGAGCTGCCCCGGGAAGCCCGCGGGAGTGCTTGAGGCCAAAGCAAATTTCCCAGCAAGTACTGGCAGAATCTTGGCTTCTGTCATGGAAAACCGATGCTCCTGATGTGCCTCCTTCCACCATTTCCCCTTCTTTTTTTTTTTTCTTTTCTTGCCTCTTTTGGCTGTTGGGGTGATGGAGCTGGGAGGGTCTAATTTTATTTTGGTCTCTTAAAAATAAGATGCAGTAAATGCAGTAGCTAATGTTGCAGCTCTTTTAGGTCAGTAAATGCAGATGAAGCGTTTAATAACTGTCAATATTTTATCAAAACCTCACTGATAGAAGGAAAGCTTAGATAAAATTTTCAGTTTGTAATTTTTCATCATGTCTACTAAAATCATGCCCAGTTGTAAAATCTAGATGTCGTCTTTTTTTTTGTCTTGAAGCTTCTTCTGGGCTGCTGCTAAGTGAAAATTAATCCTGCTAAATTGTTGCAGTGCTTATTTTATCTTCTGGCTTTTCAGCCTTTTCAGCTTGTTAAGGATTTATTTATTTTCAGGACTGTACTGTTCTTAAAATGGAGAGGGAAGGATTGTGTGTAAATGAGGAAGTAAAAGAAAAACATTTAGGAATTTCAGCCTGATGCAAGGAGGAACCAATGTGGTGTTGCAGGGAGAAATCGCTTCCAAGTTCTGAGAAACTTTTAGCAGGGGGAAGAAAGAAAAAATGGTGACGTTTAAGCCTGTGGCTTGATAAAGATCCTTTAGAAGTGTTTCTGCATCCACCATGGAAACCAGCAGTAAAGGTGGGAGTTAAAGGCAAATCGAATAAAAATCTTGACAGGACTGGAAGAAACAAGTTTTGCGGTAGGGGTGCAGGGCCCCTTGCAGTTGCATTTCAAGGGTTTGGGGTTTGTTTGTTTATTTTGTTGTTTTTAAGATGGTTTATGAGGGAAGTGAAGATACAATGACAGGAGATGGGGCAATTGCACCAAGAAGCTCCCTTGTCCCCTGCATGTGACAGCCCTGAGTAAGAGTCAGGAGATGCAACAAAGTCACGCTTGGAAATTAGCCTTGCTAACGCTGTGTTACCTTTTTGGCTGCTTTATTTTAGGTGTATTTTGGTCTTACACAACCACTGAAGGTAGGAATATGTCCTGCTTGCCCAGCCAGAGAGCTTTAACGTGAATCATTGCGCCGGGCAGAGAGGAGATTATCCTCTGCTACAGATGGCTTCAAAAAGTAGAGGATGCGGTGAGGAAGTGCTAGTTTGATGCTTAGGTCTTGAAAAACACGTAGTCTCTCTGGACAGTTGTGATGGCTGCAGTGTTTAAGGTGAATTCTGCTTCGTGAGGAAGTACTTGCGTTCCCGGGCTTCCTTGGGATGGAGGTAGGAACAGCAGCTACCTGGTGACCCCGAGCCTTGGCGTGCTACGTGTCACGGTGGCTGGCGTGGGAAGTTGAAGACTGTGCTTCGAAAAGTCATTTTATGTAAAACAAACAAACAAACAAAAAAACCTCTTTTTTATCATTAGTATTCCGACAACGTTGTTGGTGCTATTTCCTGCTGGAATGAGATGTCATTCTGTTTTGTGTTTTTATTTTTTCCACCTAATGGTGAGAAATAACAATGTCCACTGAAGGAAGGGAAATATCTTGGGTTTGAAAATGACCACAAAGCTACTGCCTTTTTGCTAATTTTAAGCTATGTGGCATGTATTCATTCCCTGCTTCTCAGTTTCTGCTCTAATATTTCCAATTCCTTCCAGTTTCCTTGAGGTAGATGCAGGCCCAAAGTGCTGCTTCTCCAGCAGTCTCTCCAGGATCCTCCTTGGCAAACTGTGAGTTATTAGTGACCCTGGCACTGCTGTTATTGCCAGGCTGGAGTTTAAATGAGAGGAGAGAAGCGGGCGCAGTGTAAAGGACTTGCTTTTTCCCTTGCTCAGAGCTTTATCCATAATGGGGAAAAGAAAATGCCATGTCAGAAGTTCAGTGAACATCTGGTCGCCCAAGATGCACAGCATCTACCGACACGCGTGAGATTGCACAGATGCTATTCAATAAATTTGGTTCGTTTGCTTAGATTTTCCTGCAGTTTACTTGCCCAGTTAAACATTTTAAATGGTCTTTGGCAGCTGTCGGAGTTAATATGTGTATGATTTTTTTTTTCCTCGCCATGTCCTCATTCCTGCCCTACAGCCTCATTAATCTGATCCTTCTTTGAGACAGCATCATTAAAATACATTCTCAATAGAAAAATGACCCGCTTTTTCAAAGCCTTGTTAATATGTGCATCTATTTCCGGATGTAATATTCTCAATTAAAAATAATGATGCACTGTTATCAGCGGCGCCTGCGGACTGTGGGAGCTGAAGCCAAGAGCAGGGACCCCAGCGATTTGCGCGGGGCTCAGGACTGTAGCAGCAGCTTCTCTGCCCACCCGCGTGCCCGTGTGTGCTGAAAGGGGAAGTCTCCCTTCCCTGCTTGTCCAGTCTTTTCTAAGCTGCCTCCTGACGCCTTCGGCTCTTTCTTGGCTGGCTGAAAGAATGAGCCCTGTGTACGGCGAGCCCTGCAGCTAAGGTAGAGGCAGATAGAAAACATATTTAAAGCTTGTCTTCATTTGAACTGTATTTTGGCCATATGGGATGTAAAGGTCTTAATTACACTTGTCTGCTTGATGTAGGTGGGCTCTAAACACGCTGTATCACTATCAGCATGCTAGCAGACATTATGCTGTGAATTTAACTCTGGGTGTGCTTTTTGCTCTGCTTTGGGATGGGTTTTTTATCCTCTACCACCGAGCTGTTTGCAGAGGTTGAGGATTAGCACCGTAGGTCACAACGTCTTTCTGGCTGGGCTGCAGAAACCTGCCAGCTTGGCAGGTGGTATGTTCCAGAGCAACCATGTGGAAATCCATAGGCTCCTTTGGGACTGACTTGCTCCCTTCAAGTTGTTCTGCCTTGCTGGCCTTGACTAGTGCATTTGCTGAGTGTTCCTGTTCTTTATGGAGCAAATGGAAAGCTCCCAGATCCCGCATTCCCAGCAAGAGGCCTTTTGTCCCTCTAACTCCTTCATCGTAAATGCAGCAACCTCAGTTGTCCCTGAATTCTTCTCCATCTGTCTAGGATTTGCTGGAATCACATCGTGGTTTAAATAACGCTCTCCCCAGCTGGGGAAGCAAGCGCTTGTTGCTCGCTGTACAGGAGCCCTGGTGCCGGGGTGGGAGCTGGGCCGCGCAGCGCCGCTCCCCAGAGTGTCTTCCTAGACCAGCGCGTTTGGCCGCGTGGGAGAAGCACGGCCAGACACGGAGCAGCTTCTCCCCACTGCCCTCCCTGCCCTTCTGGGGCACCTTCCTGTTCTGCGGGCAGTGCCAGGAAATGATACGCGATGCGGCTTGGGGGGATATGTTTGTGCAAATGCCATGCCCTTGATTAGGGCTCCTTAATAAACCCAAACTCTTTTTGCAAGCTACTTAGTAAGGGATTGTCCTTCATTTCAGTACAGCAAAGGTTAGAGTCCTTGGTGTATGTGCTGACTTCCAACCTTACAAGCTGATTTTACAAACATCAGGGGAAAAAATCATCGGTCTGTGTGAGTAGTGTGAATAATTACGAAACCTTTGCTGTAGCTTTCCAGCATCCTTTCCAGTGATGGTTTTCCACGTCAGGGTGACTTTTGCCTTTCTGTTTTCCTCAGGCACACGTTGATGCTGTCTTGCAGTAACTGTGCAGAGTCCTTTCTATAAAAACAGTTAGTGTATGGATTTGAAAAACGAGTTTACTAGCTCATGTCCACTTGCTTGTACAGAAAAAAAGGAGCTGCTTTCCTTTTGCTGTCAGTTGTTTCCACAGTCATGTCCAGCATTTGGATTCCTCTGTTTGCTCCAGGAACATGCTAGTGCCATCGCCCCGATCAGCGCACACTACTCTGGCTCCTGCAATCAGCTTGAGAAGGTTGTAGGTCCCTGTTGTGAGTAGAAGTTCCCTCAGGTGCTCTGTGCTTTGGAAAGCTTAATTAAATGGAAGTCTCACCTTTCTTCTGTAGGCCATGAGACGCTTCTCTCCCTTCCACCTCGGCCAGGACTACCGCGACCACATGAGTGATTAGTCCACACTGAGTTTCTCCAAGGCATGGGTTGTATTACTCAATTTCTCAGTTTACTTCCCAAAACTGACTTTGCTGGAAAACCAGCCCTCCGTCTAAACATGTTTGTTTTTGTAGAGAGCTGGTGATGCAGCTGACATGGCCGTGTTTATGGAGCTTTTTGTTGCTTTGCCTTGTCAGTTGATGGGGCAGATTTTTTCCCTGCTATATCGATGCACCGAGGTCAGCAAAACCATGAAGCACATCATTGTTCTGCGGTTAATACAGTTCAGGTTATTGCTCCCCGACAGCCCTAACAAGCGAGTATTTCTCTGGGAAGTGCCTCTGCCTGCAGGCAAGTGCTGTTAGAGGGTGCCAACTCGTTTCCATGCCCCTCCTAGCACTTGGGGAGGGAGGCAGCTCTGCCAGTGGCTCGAGGGAGGGTATTGCCCAGGTGGCTGAGCTGTGGCCATGTGCTGGGCAGAGGCTCCTCTGCGCTTGCCCTGCTGGTGGCTTTGCTGCTCCGGGGGCTCCAAGGAGCCACGTGCAGCCATGGGAAGGGGCAGGCCGGCTCCAGAGCAGGGTGAGGAGCCTTTCCCTGATTCTCCCACCAGCTCTGCACATTCGTCCTGCCTGTGTTGGCTTGTCGCAACGTGTGCGGCCCTCGGGAAGCCTGGCCGTAGCGCAGGGTTCAGGGCTTTCACTATCAATAGGACTTGCAGCTTCCAAACTTTCATCTCCAAGTGTTGCGTGAAGTCCAGGCGTGACAGACACATGACAGATTTGTCATTCCCTATTTTTTCCTAAGCTACCTTCCTTCCTTCCTTCCTTTCCCACCACATCTTTTTTTGGCATTTTCAGGAACTGTACCACTTCTGCTATAATTAGCTCTGATAAAGCTGTTGTTATCTTTATAGAAGTTTTTGGATTTTTTTTTTTGTATTTTAATTTTTTTAAAAAGATGTTCTGGAGGAAGCAATGCTCTCTTGGCTGAAACCCTTTTATTGTTCCAGCCCCAGGCTAGCTTGGCAATCACAACACAGGGCTCAAACTTGAAGTTATTTCCTTGCCTTCTCTCATTCCTCAGTCCGGGTGAAGGACCTTACGCACCTTGTGACGAAGAATGATCCCTCCCCCCCCCGAAAATGCACACACTGCCTTATTCCCATCTACTGCACATTGGGTATAATTTGTCTGTCATATCTAGGTCATTGGTGAAAATAGGCTCAGGGGATTATGACCAGGAAGGGTCAGCAGCTTTCTGGGCTGCGTGAAGCAAAGCTGATTTTTTGACCCGTTCCCTGCTGAACAGGACTTATAGGTCAGCCGTAGGGTCTGCAGTTGTGGAACGCACTGAGGAGAGGTTTGAGTCCAGCTGGGCTTCAGGCCGCTCGTGCTGCGCTTGCCCTGTGGAGACTGCGTCGATGCCGGGGCTGCCTGGCCGGGCTCTTTTCCCATCGCACTTCCCATGTGACGCCCCGCGCAGAAGAGGCCGCGGGGGTTATTCTGTCTTTTGCTTTTTCCTCCAGGGTGACGTGGGGACTTCTCGTTCCTTGAGTCCTTCTCCTTTTTTGTGCGTGGAGTTAGTTTTGCCTCTGTGTTTATTGACGTGATTTTTTTTTTTAAGGAAATTAAGCAGGATGTGGGAGCACTAACTTTGACCTCGCTTGGTGCTGTCTTGCAAACAGCTCAGCGCCTCTTTTTATTTATTGATTTTAAGCATATTTATGTTACTAGTTTTAAACTTTTTCTCCTATGCCCTTATTTTGTGGTTACTGTAATAAAGGAATTCTGCAAGGAGCCTTCAGGCCCAATTGCTGTAACTTGAAGCTCATTTGCAGGGATTTGCTCCAGTTCCTGTGAATCACGTCCGTGAGATGACAGGCCTCCTGAATTCCTGCTGGCATTTCACTGCCGGGTGAAGCTGTTCTTGCCTGATTCCTACCTGGAGACAGTCCCCGAAGTCCCTTTTGCAGCCTAAGTTCTCGCCTTGAAGAGCTGCTGTCGCTCCTGTCATACCTGTTCTTTAACTGTGCAGCGTCTCTGTCTTCTTTGGGAGCAGATCTGGTGAAATGATTGACCGAAAAAAAAAAAAATCCCACCTAATTCAAGCATCCTGCTTCACTATGAAACCAGTGATAAAAATTTGAGAGCGTTAACATCTTGTTAGAGCTGTTGTTTGAGTCCATCTGCCTTTTAACCACTGAGAGCTTAACGTTTGATCCTTCAGTCTCCCGTGGAAATCTAAAAGATAAATTTTTAAAAAAATCCTTTCTCTCTCAAACTGAAAGCTCAGACTGCATAAAACATCAGTGCACTAGAGCAATGTATGCTGATCAAGTGAGATAAATATTTGATGTCCTCCGGCTGCGGTAACGACGAGCACAGACTGCGGAATTGCTGATATTGGCCACGCTGGAAGCTGGTGGCATGAAGCTGTTTGCTACCCATGTAATATTGCCCTTTTAGGCGTACAGCCCAAATTGCATTTGATATTATGGGTTTTTTTAAGAAGAATTTGCAGCTCTAAGCCAAGATGCACGTTCACAAGCTGTGCCAGGTGCAAAGCAGAAAGCAGGCTGCAGCAGGAGGGGTGAGTGGGTTTCTCTGTGAACGGCCACGTTGTGGCTGCCCTTGGCCTGCGGCCCTGCGGCTCCCGGGTGTCCGCCCTGCCCTGCAGGCTGCCCTCCGTCCTGCCGGAGCGGGAGCGGAGCAGCCAGAGCCGCCGGGAGCGTCCTGCCTGCCCTTTGCTTTTTGCTTCTGCTGCGGGGGGGGTGCAGCGCGCGGGGGCCCCTTTGCGCTTGCTGCTGCGCTGAGCCATGGCATAACCCTGCGTGCCTGGGAGCGGGCAGCATCGGGCCTCTAGAAAGCGCCCAAACCCTTTTGGACTTCCCAGCAGACATCTCGATAAGTTTTAGCAAGTTTTTATGCGTGAGATAGTAGGAAAATATTTTTCCTGTCTGATTCGGACATGACTTCACTGGCTTGAAATTACACGTTTTCTGTAAGCCGTAGCGCTGGGAAGCAGCTGCTCCTTTGGCACTCGGAGGGACGAGTTAACTGGTGCCTGTGCCAGGAGCCGAGTGCATGTATCCCTAGGGATCGCACACGGAGCCGTGCCTGGCCCTGCGGCCCTTCTGGCTCGGGCAGGCACCACGGGCAGCGTCGCCCTTTCCTAGACGTTTTCCGCGGGTTTAGGCCACTTTCCGCACTACTGCTGTGCACGAGGAGCAGCGGAGATGGAGGGGACGGCGCTGGCCTTTGCCGGCAGCAGCTCTGTGAGCAAACCTGCCTGGGCTCTCCCCAGCCACCGGCGCTTTTCCAGCAGCGCCCTTGGCTGCAGCCTTCGGCAGAGCCCAGCAGTTCCTCACTGGCTGGAGCCGCTGCCATTTCCACTAGTCGGGCAGGTCGCCTACTGCGGGAGGTGAACGCTGCTTTTTATTTTTAATACAAAGATTTCCGTAAGACTTCGGAAAAATATATTTGATGCTTGCCAGCCTGAGGATATGTGCTTGTTAACCGAGATGATAAATACCTGCATGGTCTTGTCCTTTAACGCTTTTATAGGAAAGAAACAGTTACATACACTTTATTGCGATTCCTGCATTTCATCTCTTTCCTCCCCTGCAGCTTTATTCTTTCTCTTCTTCCATGCTCCTGTATTTTCCCTCTCATGTAGGCACACAGGCTGTGTGGTTTCTGCTCACTCTGTCCCCGTGCCTTTAAAACAGTCATTTCCATGTAACAACTGCTTTGCATGATCTCTTCCAGCTGGCCGTTGGAGCGCTGGTTGTGAGCTAGCATTTAAAGCTATGCTTTGGATGTCCAGGCTGCTTTCTACCTTCTCGGGAAATGGAATCCCTGAATTTGCGCACCTGGCGGGATGCTGCTCACCCCATGCACAAGTTAGAAGCTGAGTGTTGCCCTCATGGATGCCACTGCGCTCTTCTATCCAGTATCTGCCCCACTTGGGCATCTCTCAGAAAAGCAGGGGTGTGTTGAGTTGTTGCTGGTAATCCGTAACCCTCTGCTGCACCTTGGTAGCCTCTCCGGCTGCGGAATCCCAGCTGGGGAGCTTCTGCTCCTCCAGAGCAGGCTTCCTCCTTCCTTCAGGAAGCTGCGTGCCCTTCCCAAATCCCTCTCCAGCTTCGTGCTTCTCCTCTCCTTCCCTCCTGCCTCTGCTCCCCCTGCCGAAGTGCTGAGGAGGAGGAGGAGAGGAAGGTTGGGTGGATTCTCGCCTGCCACCGAGGCATTTGCTGTGGGTCCGGCCAAAGCCCAGGGCTGCGGGCTCCGAAGGGGACACTCGCTGACACTTATAATGCAGCTGGAGGCTGGTGTGAAGATGCCCTTGGCTTTTCTGGGCCGGAACGCTTTGTAGCTTTTCCCCTCTCACCAGCCCTGCAGCCGAGGTGTCTGTGCACGCGTTTGCTTGCGTAAAGGTACGTTTGGAAAAGCAAAGGAGGAAGAATTGTGCAAAACATTTGATGAAGAAAAGGAATTGTTTTTTCACTTATGGGGAGAAAAATCAAACAAATCAGAATTATTTTAAATGGGTGACAGTGAGGCAAGCTGTTCTTTGCTCAAGATATTATTTTTAATTTCATTGGCTGAGTGTTTGGGTGAAGAAAACCTTTTTGTTAACGATTAATATCTGGCCGGTCCTCAAGACATTGATGCCTGCCATAACTCGCACCGGAGGCCCGAGCTGTCAGCTAAGGCTGATCTCACGGGGGCAGCTGCTTTTGAGGGAGGTTGTCGGCTTCACAGCGCAGAAAAGGGACCGCGGGATGGAAGTTTGCGGCTCCGGGTGCCGCCAGTGCTCATGTGATGGCCGCGGGCACGCTCGCTTTACAGCTGCACGGGCGCTTACGAACACACTCCTGTGTTGTTTTACCTTGGCGATATCCTGCAATAAACAGCTAATTCATCAGCCTGCTGTGAGCTGTGGGTCCCTCGGGCATGGTTGCGTTAGGAGGTGCTGCCGGTGTCTTTGAGTGCCCTCGAGTCTGGGCTCAGCTGAGGGGGCAGGAGCAGCCTGGGGCCACCCGTCCAGGCTGGACCCACTGGCACCTCTTTCTCTGAGCTGGTGCTGAACCATTAACCTTGCTGCCCAGCCGATGCTTTTAGAGCTTCCCATGCTCCATCTCCCTCGTCTCCCCCTTCCCTCCTTTCCTGCCTTGCTTCCTCAAAAAGCTTTATTAAAAAGTTGCAATTCCTTTTTCTGGCCATTTCACTTGAGAGCAGCTGTACCTGAACAACGGGAAGTGGAGCCCGTGGTTTCCAGGAGCTCTCCTCTTGGCCTGGCTTCTGGATTATTCACTCAGCAGCCAGCAGGGGCAGTTAGACCAGTGTGAGCTCCTGGCAGCCCAGCCAGCCCGCCTCCCCGCTTTGCCTCCTGCTTCCCCCTTTTCCTTCTTTCCCACTGTGAGGTGCTGAGCTCTGGCTAGGAGGCTGTGGGAATAACGGGATTTCTCCCAGAGGAGCTGGGTGCAGGGAGGTAGGTGGTTGGGGCAAGAAAGGGAACCTGGACAGGGGAAGGAGCCCCTGCCCCGCTCCTAGAACTTGCAGAGAGCTCAGTTTTGCAGCAAGAAAACCATAGATAAAATAATAGGCTCTGTTTTATTGAATTCATATTACGTGCAAAACCAGATGAATCCATCTCTGCAGTTTTTTGGTTTTTTACAGTGCTTCTCTTGTCGTTAGAGCCTCTTTTCCTGACACGTGGCATTCCAGAAGACACGTGTGTGACGTTCTCGGTGCCGTTCCGGAGCTGGGCCCGCTCCCGACACCTGCCCGGCCCGTAGACGCCTTGCGCAGCACACAGGGTAGCTCCTCCAGCAGCAGCAACGGTGCCTGCTGTTACTGATAACCCGCCTGTGTGTCAAGTTGTGCTAAAGCAAACCAAAGACACAGAGCTGCTATTGGCATCTAGACATGGAGAATAAATGTAGCTCTGCTCCCAAATAAAGATGAAATTAGTCTATGGGAATTTTGTATGGAGTCTTGGTACTTGATTCCTAGTCATTGTGCAGAGGGGCTTGCTACCAGGAATGGAAAAATTGAATTTTTCAGCTGCATGACTTTTTCTAGGTTGCCCACATTTGTGTGGGGAGAGAAACTCTAAAAACGCACATCTATATGGGAATAAACTGTTTTTGTGAGTGATCAAAACTATTAGAGCATCATTGATTCCCTCCGTTGACTCATCTGTTAGGTATTGGATCTTTTTTTGTTAAGAAGTGTCTATTCTCCTGTTTCCAAAGCTGCCTCCCCCTGCACTTTGCAGAGCGGGAAGCTTTTTGTCCCTTTGCCAGCCTTGATGCTTCTCCTTCGAGGGTGGCTGGAGACTTTGGACCCTGTCCATGAGTTTCGGTTGGAGTTTCGGTTGGAGGAATCGCAGCGGTCGTCTCGATATTCCCTGTGCTGCAGGCGCTTTCTGCTGCTCCTCAGCTGCTCCTTCCTGCTGCTAACGTCTCTCCGTTGCAATAAAATCTTAGCCCTTGGTCGCCGGTGATAAAGATTTTTAATAGCAATGGCTGTTACAAAGAATTGTCTGAATTGCCTCTGACTCCCAGAGTCCTGCAGTCATTCTGTTTCCAAGAGCACATTCCAGTTTAAAGGAGCTGTTACGTGGATATACAAAAATCTCCGAATCGGCTGGCGGTTCTGTGGCCTGCCGAGCACCGTGGTTTTGAGCTCCTGAAGCAACTTGCTAAGCTGAATGCCAGAGAAACAAAGTAAGTGGCTTGACTCATTGCTTATATTTAGTATCATTACCTACTGCATTAGGTTCCGTTTTCTTCTGAGCATTAATGTGGCTGTTCAGGAAGGTGACCAGGGAAAACGCCCCACAGAAGGCAGTCTGTGTGCTGATCGGAGGGGAAGCATGTGGAAACAGCAGATCACTCTGCCGGGTGTCAACATTTAATTTCTTTAAACTATGTAGCAGGAGAGGCATTCAAGGGTGGGGAAAGGATGTCCTTCCTTTTTGGTAGAACATGTAGAATTGGAGGTGCTAGTGGATCCTCAATACGAATGTGGCCTCAAGTCACAACCACCTCTTTGTTTTTTGATTTAGAAATGCACATCATGAGAATGTGGGGTCCCAGGCTTAAAATACATCCTGGTATCCTGGCACCCAATGTGATCATTCTTAGGTTTGGAGTGTGTTCATAACTAATGCAACAATTGCAAGTACTGCTTTTATACATAATATTAAAAATGTGATTGAGCTCGAGGTGAATTTTGAGGAGTACAACTTCTCCTGCACATCTTCATGCTCTTCTGGCAAAGAAAAGGCAAGTGCCCAGATTCAAGGGGCTGCTTCTCAAGCTTTAGACCAAAGAGTTAACCCTCCAAAGACCTTGGAAAGCCAAGGTGCTGAAGGGTTGCAGTCCCAGGTGGGCTGCCCAGCGCACCGAATGACCTGCACATATTTTGAACTCCGCTAGAAGCTGGAGATTGCAGTATGGAAGTGTGAAATGGAACATTAAACTGCATGTGAGCTGGGGGAAGCTCCTAATGTGGGAGATACAGGGCTGAAAATCAAGGCGAAGGGAAGCAGCTGATGGGATGAGCAGCATTTTGTTTCCCTCGCTCTCAGGCAGCCCCGTCTTTGGGCTCTTTGCTTGCAAAGCGGAGAACAACCTGGGCACCAAGCTGAGGAGTCTCTGCTGCTAGGACTGCCTAATCTTTAAAGCAATGCCAGGTTTGAGACCTATCGTGTAGACTCCTGCTGTGTGTCACAAGGTTACCCGTGATACTAGCATTATCCCACCGGGAACCCCTCGGAATGCTTGTGTATCAGCAGGGAAGAGCTGGCCAGAGTGAAAGAGCCATCATGGTGAGTAAAGGAGCAAAGGGAGGTGAGGCGCCCAAGCTGCCTCCACTTCTCTTGTGGTGGAAACTTTGCTTTTTAAATCTGGCCGGTGGCACGAGGGCAAACCTTCAGGAGAAAGGCTGATGGGAGCGCAAGGAGCTGGCTCTCCGTCTGCTTCGCGTCCTTGTGCTCCGAGCGCCGGGAGCTGCGGCCCTTTTTGTCCTCGGCGCTGCTCCGGGAGCGCTCGGAGGAGAGGAAGCTGCGTCTCCTGTTTGTCCTCGGCCGCCGGCTCCCAACAATGGCCTGGGCTTCTGCCTCGTGGAGAGCTGCGTTAATCTGATGGGAAGATGTTTGTGTATTTAAAATAGTTATTCCCTGCCGGAGCCCCTCCCTGCTTTTGTCCGGCTCGGCTTGACTTCTCGGCTTCGCCCAGCTAACGCGAGCTGTTTGTTTACAGCGGGGCCACCGGGACACGGCGGCGCGGACAAGGAAGTCGGTGCCTTTAATAGCGAGCGCGGGCCAAGCTTCCCGTGCGTGTGCACACGTGTGAGTGCGTGTGTGCAGGGAGGTGCTGGCCCTGCTCGGCCACGCTCCGGAGGCTGCCGGAGCCGCAGGGACCTGATGCCGGCGTCTTGGGGACTCTTCTCCCCTGTTTGATCCTGAGCAGGTTTGGGCAGCGCGGCTGGCGGCTCCAGGATGGCGAGCCTGGTGAGGAAGGTGCTAGTGCAGGCTAAGCCGCTGAGCGGTGAGTATGAGAAACCCCTGGGCCAATGGGAGAGAGCAGATCCAAAAGCGCCTGTGGAGGTGCCAAGGAGACGAACCGCGTTAGAGGGCAGAGACTTCTTGGTTTGTGTCCATCTTCTCTCCACAGTGGGAGAAGGGCTAAAAATGCAGTCCCTGGAGGTAGGGCGGGTCACAGGAATGGCTGGGGAAGGTCTGGTCCTCAGCCTGCCCCGCGTGTCCTGCTGTGGCTTAGCTGGGCAGCAGCAGCAGCCCCTGCAAACTGGGTGGCTTTGTGTTTGGGCGCTTCGTGGCAGGGCCTCAGAAGCCTCTGACCTTGCATGCATCACCTCTGCCTGGGGCAAGAGGTGGCTGAGGGGGAAGCGGCGCTGCCCGGCGGCAGGGCAGCCTTGAGATCCTCGCTGGCTTTCTTCGGTGTGCTCGCGGGTGAGCGGGGCTTAGAAACCCTCATCAGCCATGCCGTGTGCTGCACTGCGCAGGTGTTTCAGCTCTAGCACCAGCCTGTGCCCATGGGTGTTTTCCCATTAACTTGGTGGTGTTTATTCGGCTCCCGACTGTGCACGTTAGCGCGTCCCTCCCTGGAAAGTCCCTCCCCAAGCCCAGGGACACCTCTGCGCTCGGGAAAACTGTGTTGCTGCCGCAGGAGGTCACGGATGGAAGAGAGCAGGATGGTGCAGACGCCAACTCTATCTGTGTAGAAACCTCAGCGAGAAGATACTCCTGGAAACTGCCCTTTCTTACGGGGCATTGACTGATTTGGTTTCCGTTTATTTACCGAGGGGCAATTCAAACACCTCGTGACGTCTCTGGCCAGACGTGAGGGCCTGGGAGCGCAAAGGATGTCTCTGGCCTCTGCTGGAGCGAGAGCGCGTTAGGAAACGGGGTTGCATTTTCACCTGAGCTCACTGCTCTCTCCTCATTGATTTGAGACTTTTTGGAAACTGCTTCTTGGAAAAGTGGAGCGGAAATGGAGTAGTCCCCTTGGTTGAATTGTACCAGACCTGGCGTGAAAAATATGGAGAAGGGAAGAAAACAGATCCTGCTGATCTCCTGGCAAATGCCTAGTGACTCTGTAAATAATCTGTCTTTGCAAAAAGAACGAGGATGCCCTGTTTGAGGAGAGTCCCCTCGAAAAATAGGCAGCCTGAGAATTAATCTGCAGCTTTTATAGCAAAATTCAGCAGGTATTAAATGATTTAAACATGCACTTACCTTGTGAAGGTCTCTGCAGAGAAATCTGAGAAGTACTTCAGAGAGGTCAGGTATGGCCAGCAGTAAAGATGTATGTAGAATGTATAGAACTTCTTTGATTCTACTGTGTTGTGTCTCCTGATTACCAATCTCTTTTATTTAACACTCTTCATCCTATTAAACTGTTTCTTTGCTCCTCAATTCCTAGTGAGGTGCTCACAGACATAGATGAAAGTATAAAATCAGTGTAAGATGAGGTAAGAAAGTATAAGATGAAAGTGCTTGAGCAGGGGAGTTGGACTAGGTGATCTTTAGAGATCTCTTCCAACCTCGACTGTTCTGTGATTCTGTGTACATTGCACCTTGCACCAGCAGAAGTTTATGTATCAATCTGTCAAATCCTTATGAAATGTAAAATAAAATGAATGGTAAAAAAAACTGCCAAAAATGAGTATTTATGCTAACAGACTAAAGACAAATCCGTTTTCTTTCCCAATTTGTTCTTCTTAGAGAAATGTGATTTAACTGAGTGTTCAGGGGGTGCTGTGGTGTTTTGGTGCTTTTTTGTTTTTTGGTGCTTTGGTTTTTTGCGTTGGGGGCGGATGAAGCTATTTAGCAAACTCTTTGCAGTGAGTAAATGTTTTGAATATTACTGGCGTAGCTGACTGGGTACCTCTATTGGCTAACATGTTTTAGGCCTGGCGTGTGCGTAGTCCGTAAGGCACAGCAGTTTGTGCCGAGGCCACTTCATGCTTCTTGCGCTCACAGACAAAGCCTGAAGCTCCTTTTATTATAGCATGTCCCAGGCAAGGGCTTGTTACGAGAGCCCGTGCCCTGCACGAGAGTGAGCGTCTGCATGAAACCCCAGATTCAATTAGCTATTAGCTGTGTACTTCTCATCTTCCAGCTGCTTCTCACAGAGGATTAATATTCTCTCGGAAATCAGGATCCCTTAACTGTGTATTATACTATTTGAGAGATGTTGATCCTCATGAAAATGCAGATGTAATGGGCAGCTCGAAACGTAAGAACATTCCTTTAATTTGACTGACTGATCTACTTTGTTTTCTTTTTCCTGTAGTTGCTTTACTTGACACTTATTTCTGCATTTTGGGGCTTGTCTAGTTCCAATTTATGCATTTGTTCAACCACAGACCCAGGCAGCAGCTCTTTTCCAGAGGTTTTAATGAACAACATGGAGGAATCTCGGTCTGTGCCTTTTCAGAAAGGGGGTCTTCCTCGCGAGAGCAGGAATGGTCACGGGTCTTTCAGCAGCTCTTACCTGCCATTTACCACTATGTTTTTTAATGACTCCTCTGTGTATATATGGTTAAGGTTGGTTACAGAAGTGATTTTGTGAACAACTTGAGAATTGCTGATTAAACTGGAAATATTAAGGTTTAGGTCTTTATTTTAAAACAGAAAACAAAACCAAACAAACAAAAGAAAAACACAGAAAGAAAGTCAAGGGTAAATGGCATCCTGCCAGCTTTCAGAATGAAACTGTGTTTCACTCTCTTCTCTTGAGATCCCTGTCACTTCTTAAACATTATTTAATTTGGCTGTCTGCTAGTCTTCAACTGCAGGAGAAAATGCAAATCCAGAAAGCAATTTGCAGGAAATAATTTGAGTTTGGAATATTTGAAAATAGTTTGAGTCATACCCCAGCTGAAGAGATGTTTAAGTCAGCTGAAGTTGGCTGCTCTTAAACATTATGAGTGTTTGCCTTGTAAAATAAAAAAAAAAAAAAGGCAAACTGTATGGAAAACTTACCACATGAAAGAACTGTGGCAGTAAAGACCTATAAAGAAGGATTTGGCTAACTTTATACTGCATTTTCTTCCAGTTAATTCTGGGAATGAGGATGCCCCTTATTTCAGCTGCGGGAAGGATGCTCCTGTATCATCGGTAGGCAGGATGATGCTGGATACAAAAAGCTGCTAAGTGAAAGCTGAAGTGGTCCCCTCAAAGCTCTCAAGTAGCCAAAAGCCGCAGGTTTATGGTTTCACCATCTTCCATTGCTCTCTTGGTGGGTCGGTAGTGCCAGTGTAACAGGAATCTCCACCAGCACAGGGGATTTTTAAGCACAATAAGGAATATCTTCCATTTGAGAATGCCCAAGCTACCACTGTGGGGACCTTGCCAGTAAGGGACCATGCATGAAATCGTGTGGTCTTTCAAGCTGACTCTACAGGTGATGTACAAGAGGAAGCGGCCGTGCCTCCGTGCCGTTCCCAGCTCCGCAGCTGAACGAGCTCCGACGGGAATTCTGTCGCCCGGCTCGGTGCGGCGACGGCTCCGCCGCCGTTCCCTGCGCGCAGGCTGCATTCCCGGCAGGTGAGCGGATTAGACTCTCCTTCCCAGATGAGCGATGGATTTAACGTTCAGCTGCTTCAGGAGTTAAGGAAATGTTCCACCTTCTACACTGGCTTTAAAACTGGACTAAGAGTCGTGATTCTTAGTGTCCTGTCCGTGTTTGCACTTGGAGAGTCTTAACAGCCCGAGCAAAGGGTTGAGGGATTTTCTGTGTTTCCTGTGGATGTCCCTGTTGTTTCAGGCAGGTTTGTTAGGGATGGACTGAATTTCTCTCCGTTCGGTTATGAGGGGAGTCAAGATCTGTCGGAGGAGAAGCACATTAGTTCTGAATAGTGGCATACATGTGAAGAGCTTGGTGCTTTTTTTGTGTTGCACTGTCTGTGTTAAATTATTAATTGCTGAATTATTAATTCACCTGAAATTCTCAGAGACTGGTTATAACATCAGGTGTGTTGTGAACCCGGTTTGCATTCACTAACCAGCTCTCTGCTGCTGCCACTGGCTGAATAAACCCTAATTACTCCTGATAAAGCATTCAGATTCCCTTGTTGTTCGTTTTTGCTGGTAGCACAATTAAATGTTCAATCCTGAGGGCTGTTATCAGATAAAAGG
Organism: Tinamus guttatus; assembly: GCF_059628265.1. Lineage (NCBI taxonomy): Eukaryota > Metazoa > Chordata > Aves > Tinamiformes > Tinamidae > Tinamus > Tinamus guttatus. The sequence goes on from NW_028288749.1 coordinate 3,167,570, forward strand.
AAGATAAAATTAACTTCAGAATGAGATTTCCAGGCTTAGAAGGGCCTGCGAGGAGGCAGCAAATCAGGCAAGAGCGTAGGAAGCAGGCTGAGCAAATTTAAAGTTTGCATGCAGTTAGCACTGAAAGTTGCTTTGGAATTAGAAGTTATAATTAGACTAGTTAAGCAAAGGATAAACATATGTAAGCAATTAGTTTCCTGCTTGTGCCTCTCATTTTTTAAAAGCTTAAAAAGGCCTGTATGAAGCTTTTGACACTGGCATTGCTTTCTGGAACAATCACAGGCAGTGGCCAGCTCTTCCCTGAGCTAAATCCAGCTTTTTCCTGGGTTAAAGGCTCAAAAATAACTGCCCTTGATAAATTACAGCTTTCTTGCTGTTAGGTTTCAAGAGCTCTACCTAAACTGTGGAGTTTGCCCGGCAGGTAAAGGCAGAGTTTGTGCCAGCTGCGTCGGAAGAAGCTGCAGTCGATTCTTTGCATCTGCTGTGCCCTGTAGAAAAGATCTGAAATCAAGATGCGGAGATATGACTGTTTTTTTTATTGTTCATTTTTGTTTGTCTGTGTCTTTTTTGTTTTTCTCATCTCATTGATGGCTCTATAGTTCTGGGCTTTAAATACAAGTTTTTTCACTGCTCTCTTGAGGGTTTTTTGTACGTCACTGATCTCTTCTGCATGGCCTCCATGGATCTCGTGCTGCTGCATTTGCCCAGCAGTGTATGTCGTGGAGCTTGGTAGGAGCGATTTTATTAGGAATCTCTTTGTGTTGCATATAACAAAAGGGAAAAGATGCAAAAACAAAGGGATTTTTGTTGTTGGTGATGGTTTTTATCCCCTGTGGTGGAATTACCCAGAAATTATCATTTCCTCATTCCTTCAGAAATTCTCTTAACTCTCTAATAAAGAATTTAGAGCTCTTAGTAGTAAAGGAGCTGAGGTTCTCGTTTTTATTACTGCTTTCATCGTTGATTTTGAAAAGTATCGAGAAAGCAGAAGCAGAAATTGATGAATCAGCTGAATTGTAGTTCACTTAATGGTTTGCAGTTGGGATTAGAAGAAGATCTTTCAAATATGGACTAAATGTAAACGAATGTCTTAGCTCTCCCGGCGTCTGCATGCAGCCTGAGAGCAAGAATGCGTGTGTGGGAACTATCCTCTTAATGTCAGCAATACGTAATCTCTTAAAATACATATAGTGTGGAATGGAATGGGGATGGTCTAGTCTACTGTAGAAAAAGAGAGCAAATACAACGGCAAAGGTTGTATCATTTAATCCGTTGATCGATTTGTTTGATAGTTCTTATGTGGAAAGAAGAGCACAAGGGAGGGATGGTAGAAGAGATAAAAATTGGAAGGCTGAGAAATGAAGGCTGAGCTATTTCTTGAATGTAACAGTAACTTGGTGGGTAAGGAATTGGTGTGCAGTCATCCTCTGTATACATCTTGACACTCTTTCTGGAAAACCTCCTCCGGGCTTGCCATTCCTCGGAAGCCTGATTTCAGTAGCAAAACCAGTTTAAGGAATTATTTACCCATGAAGCCACATGGCAAACCGAAGTGAAAGCTTTATTTACAAAAAAAAATGCAGGATGGCCAAATCCTCCCACACAATCCCCTTCTAAGCAGAGCTGCTGCAGAGTAACGCCGTCATCTCACGTGGCTCAAGTGTTTGGAATGTGCTCGTGTTGTCATCCAGGGTGCAAAGCCAAGTACGGGGGCATCTGTTGCAGCTTTGCAAACTTGCGCCCTCCAAACGTACACACCTGACTTTCCATCCAAACCATCACGACGTATTAAATTGGGTGTGCGACCTGAAATCTGAGTATGTCATAGCGGCTAGGCAGGAAAAGTGAGTTTTAGACTGTTTGACAAAAACCCGTTTCATTTAGGCACGTTGGAGGCCTGTACAAGGGTTGGCTTTTGGAGGAGACATGCAGGAGATCTCTGCGTCCGAAACAAAGCGAGTGTGAAAATGGAGCAGAAAGAGCTGAGCCCTTCCCTGCTTGCGGGACCTGGAAAGGAAAGAGCAGGAAGCACAGAAGACCCGTTTGAATAAGTCTTTGTATCTAAAAAGTTTTCAAAGCTTCATTTAGCTCTCAAAAAGCTACCCCACCTCCAGTGTGAACACACTGGGGCATCCAGAGTCCCCTGCTGAAGTGGTGTGTCAGCTGGAGCTTCCAGATAGCAGGGCAAAGGAAACCCTTCCCAAAGCTGGGAACTTCGCATTTCTTACTAGTTAAAGAATTAAATATCTTAAATCCTTATCTGCCAACCTCACCGCGATGGGTCCAGAAACTCTTTGGAACAGCCACATCTGGGAGCTGCGAGTGAGAGGCAGCCGGGGCAGGTCAGTCCGAAGGGTTATCCCCAAACCTCATTAAACTCCTAAGTGACTTGTTAAGGATTATCCGTGGGATTGTTGTTTCATTATTAATTGCAGGAAATGATGCACTTAGATGTATAGTCCTTGGGGGTTTATATCCTAGGAAGATAAACTCAGATTTATCCTAGATATTTTTTTCCTGTTCTGCGCCTTATCCCAGGGTAATGCCCATTTTTTTTTTCTGTCAATTTTAGAGGTTTTGGGGGGTTAAGGGAGGAGTTAATAGGCTTGGCTGTTTTTCAGATAGGAGAAACTGGGGCTTGGCTCCTGTTTCAGCTGCCCTGTCAGGTCCAGGCAAGTGCCAGTGGGCAGCAATGCTTTAAGTCATTGCTACTTATGAGAAAAATCAGAAGCCTTTCTGTGGCGTCTTTCTCTATTCATTATGGGTATAAATTGCACTACCTCAATATGTTCTGGAAAAAAAAATCCAGATTTAGTGTCCTCACTGTGTCAGTTTTGTTTCCTGACATAGAAGGGGTCAGTTCTGCTGGTTGGCATCATCTGCGTTCCCAGGTGGCCTGGGGAACCGGCAGGGAGCGAGAATAAAAAAGCCGCGTTTCAGAAGGCCGTCTCCTGCTAGAACTCCCTTGTTTCTTCCCAAACGTCCTATTTTGCTTTGGCAGCGGCCTTCAGCCTGATCCTTGGCACGTTGTTTAAGCAAGCTCGTGGGCATGCGTTGCTTTTTCGGAGCAGAGATGCCTCCAAAAAGGCTCTGCAGCCGCGACGAAGCCTCGCGCACTGCCCCCGGGCGTGGGCTCCATGTCGGTTTTGCACAGTCGGGTCCTGAGGGCCTTGTACGGAGAGCTGTAGAGATTTGATTGCATCCAGGTTAGTTCATTTGTTTATTTCTTCCCCTTCTCGCTGGTATACAAGTGCTTCATCTATGCAAAACCTTCGGATAAAATAGGGAATATAATTGTGGGCTAAGCAGAGCCATGTGATAGCTAACCAGGGTACTGGATACACGCGGGATACATGTGTTCGATAATTTAGTCTGACCTCGGTGTTGTGTATATATATGTATGGTTTTTATCTGTATTTTTATATATTTATATTTATGAATAAAACATTTATAAATAAAAAGCCTGTGTTCGTGCTTTGCAGCCAAAGGAAATCTTGGGTGTGTTGGCAGCTTTGTGAGATGACTTTCTGCGACTCCCAGATATGGTTTCAAAGACAAGACTACTATTGCTCATGGAAGAGCAGCCGTGTGGTCAGGCTAGCGACAGTGAGTAAGAGTTTTTCCCTTTTAACGGCAAAGTTAAAACCCTTTAAAAAGAAAAAAGCCTCACGGAGCTCTTTGGGGAAGCTTTGATTACTGGGGTTTGTTCTAAGCAAGAGCAGGAGATAGGAGGTTTCCTGCTACGGGCTGGGCTGGAAGCCGCTGTTGTCCCTCGTCGCAGCCCGAGTTCCACAACATCGGCCCGCGTCACACCAGGGCAGGACGGGAACGGTGTCAGGAGACGGGACGTTCCTCCTAAAAATTTGCTGTGTTTATATGGTAAATGCAAGAGCTGTAATTATGGAGGTTGCTGGAGTTCGGTCCTTATTTATACCGTAATAGTAGCCCGGGATATAATGATATTGCAGAATATTGTCAATTAGACGGTGGTTGACTTTTGCTGCTGGTTTGGAACAGTAGCTGTCTTTGCGGCAGGATTTCCAGTGTCTGAGGAGCTACATTTTAAAATGCATTTGCAAGGCTAGTGATCCATGGAGGGCTTGCTGAAATAAAGGCAGTTTATTCACCCTGAGGTTGCCTGTTACACTGAAGAGCAGAGCAGAACATCATTCGAGGTGCAGCAAGTAATTAAAAAAAAAAAAGGCTTTTTTAACAGTATGAAATTATATGTATACATATAACACGTGTGTGTATAAATATATAGATACAGGTTTGTGTGCAGGTCTGATGCAGAGTTGCTGGGATGGTGGAGGTGCAGGACTGTGCACCGGGCTTGTTGGCATCATGGAAAGCCATACCCAAGTCTGCACAGATTCCAGAGCTAAGCTCACAGGGGCACTAAAAATGGGACTTTTGCTGTTTCTTTGCCGCAGAGTCGTTGCCAGAGCGTTTTCCTTGGGGATCTACATTAGGTTTTTTGCCCCGGTGCCTGTGTCCAGACGACTCAGCTGCCTCGCGGGGTGTTGCAGGCAGCCGCAGGCGGTCTTGCCTGCCTGCAGCCCGAATGTGCTGCTCTTCACAGCCCTTGAAACTTGGCATGAGCTGTGTTTTGTCACCACCACCACCAACAAAGATTGCCAGTGAAATAAAAATCTGGCACCGCCGTTCTGCAGGTTTATTTGCAATGTATAGGAATGGGATTTTCCCACTGACTTTTCTTGGCATCGATCCCAAGCTCCGGGTCTTGCGGATTTACTTTGTCGCTCTCTGTTGTGCTTGGTTGACAGTGTTGTAGCAGCTCCTCGTCCGGATCGCAGGAGCAACGGCCAAGCCAGGGCACTTCCAAGCTGGGAGTTTCTGTCAGCCGAGAGGCAGCAGGAAAAGCTCTACCGCAGAGCTGGAGGGCAGGAGTCCCGGGCAGGGTTGGCACGCCGGGCTTCGGAAAGGGCACGCGCCCAACACCCAGCGCTGCCTCGCCTGCTGTCGGCGCAGTTCATTCCCAGACACATACCTGTCTTTCAGCCCTGGCAAATCAGAACCCCGGCAAGCCTTGCAGTCACTTGAATCCCAGTGAAGCAAACTTTAAGGTACTGTTTCACTTGTGCTCTGCATAACTTCATGCACTCACATGAAGCAGGCAGATACATGTCAGGTGCAGCTCGGCAACGTGGGGCCAGGAGAAGTGAAATTCACCTGGAGGAAACGGTGCGGGGGGGAAACAGATGCATCTCAGCAATAGGCCATGGGAAGGGGATGTTAAGTCATTAATTGCCTCGCCTTGCATAAACAAAACTTAATATTTTGAAAAGTCTCTAATTTTAAGGGAAGGAAAAATCTTTCATCTTCCATGCTATTTAGCTGGGTGCCAAGCTGGGGCAAGTGGAAGCGTTTTCTGCTTTGCGTAGCTGTGAGGTTCCCATTTGGTTGAGCGTTGGGCTGGGCTAGAGGAGGAAAAGGCTTGAGATGGTCCAGACTGCAGAATCCTTCACTCACCAGAGCATTTCTGTCTGGGGAGACGCAGCGGTCAGTTTCCCTTACGGAGCGTGTTGCTTCCAGCTGGGAACTCCTGTCCTCACAGAAGTGCCCTTGTACCCGCGCTGTGATAGCAGCCGGAGGACCAGCATCAAAACACACGTGTGGCAGAGGGGTGGGTGTAGCATTTGGGGCCTGGGGTCTTGAAAAATCACAGGGTTGGCAAAGACCTTCCAGATCAGCAAGTCCAACCGTAAACCCATGATCCCCATGTCTGCTAAGCCATGTCCCTAAGTACCTCATCATTTGGAAGAAAATTCAAAAAAAAAGTGGGAGAAGCTGATAAGTTTGTGCCTGGTCTCGAACTATTTTAAAATGGAGTCGTTCAGTCTTGGAAGGTTTCAGTTCATCTTTTTTTCTCAGTAGGAGCTATAGTAAAGATGGAGTTCTTAGCACTTAGTCAAAGCACTAGGCAGATTTCAGAGAGAGCATATTAAACATTATTTTTTGTCATCAGTGACTGGTTCTTCTTCCAGCTGCTTGGTAATTATATATATATATATATATTTAAGAGTAGACTACTAGTATTTAGTGAGCAGTGGCCACTCTGGGGGATTTCTGAAGCTTCGTGCAGCAGAGCCGGAGAGGCTGGTGGAGGGAGGGCTGGCCGTGCGGAGGCCGCTGCCGAGGGGCGTCTCCGTGTGCTCGGGGAGAACGCAGGGCTGCTAGTGCGAATGCTCTCTGAGATGTTCTTGCAGGATTAAGACGTTTTGTTTCCCCAGTGGAGTCCTGAAGATGAAATACAGCTTCATTCCCGTATAGTAAATCTGCATGTTATGCATAAATTACTTAAAAACTCAGAAGTCGGAAAATATTACGCTGTTAAACATGTCAAATCAGATGATTAAATGATGGGATTGTTAGCAAGAAAATAGTAATTTTCTGAAACAGCTAAATGTATGATCTGTCACAATGATCTGCAGAATTACCCACCCTCCCAAATTATTCGAGCAGATTTGCCTGCCAACCGTCACATTTTTATGCAGTAGGTATTAAAAACAGGAGATATTAGTGAAAACGCTCCTGATTTTTCTCAAGTTAATTGACAAGCTCCTTCCTTCCACTGCAGTTGCTTTATCTGCCAGCAGTTTAACGGAGGCTCTGTGTGGTTGGCGATGGAGCCTCATGGACACCTCAGCAGTCCCCATTGCACCTTGATCTGCTGGTGGCAGCAGACTGTGCAAGAGCCTCCATGGAGGAGCTGCTGCCTGGGGCTGCTGTGGGTTCTGCAGAGGGGGAAGCGGGCTGCTAAACTCAGCCTTTCCTGGCCTAATTGAGCCAGTTCTAAGTTTGGGGGGTTGGGCTGCTATAGATGAAGGTTTTCTGACATCTTTGCTGGTGTCGATGTGTGTAGGGAAGAAAGTGTAGCTTGGCCCAGCGCTTGCATTTTAGAGTTAGCAGTGTAAAGAAATGGTCCTATTTGTAGACTAAGCCAGCTTGTTCATTCACACAGCATCACTGATGCACGTGTAGGCCCCTCCTTTCATGTTTAGAATTGCTTTGAGAAAGACCCTCTGCCCTCTGTGCAGAACGGCCAGATCTCAGCTAACTGCAAACAGCTGGATAGCGACTTCCTTTGATCTAAAAATGCATTTATTTGAGCAACAGTGGTATCAAATCAAAAGTGAAAAGGGAAATCAAAAATGTAAAGGCTTCTAACATTATTTAAAGTTAAACTAAACTGTGACTTTGATGTTCCTGGACTTGCTGTCGAATAGTGAATGCGAAGCACTCTTTTTTTTTTCCCTTTGAGTCACTTCTGCATGGAAGTGCTGTCCAAGCCCTGACCACATGAGAAGAAAAAAAAAAAAACTAAACTCGTGGAAGCATAGCTGTTTCTGCACATTGCCTCATGCTGTTGTTTGATACAGCTAGTCTTGCTCGGTGTGCGTTGCCTTTGTGGAAATGGGTGGTCTGCAGAAGGGGGGTGACGGAGCGACGCGCCGCGAAGCGCCCTGGAAGGGAGATGAAGGACAAGCAGCAGGGTGGGCGCAGGCCTGGCGGCCCCGCCAGCTCTAGCCTCAGCACCAGGCCTCCTTTGGGCTGAATCTACCCCCCGTTGAACGTTGCTGCGGTGGGTGCCCACTCTCCAAGGCGAGCCCTGGCCCTTGGCCCTACTGCCGCGCTCAGCGCCCCACTGCGCACTCGGGTGCCTTGGAGCACGGCGCTGCCCAGCGCTGCTGCCCGTCTCACCTCATGGACGCCCGCGAGAAGCCTTCAGGCCTGGGCAGACGGGCTTATCCAAAGCCCTACTTAAAGCAGCATGGCCCCAGCAGAAGCTGAAGGCTCAACAGGGCAAACGTGGACCTGTGCTGAGTGGGGCAGGGGATGTAGTACCTGCAGGCACCTGTTAGGGTCACTTGATGACTCTTTGCTTCAGAAATGAGGTCTCCTGGGCCTCTGCACTTGCTGGAGGGGATCAAGAGAAAGAGGAGCTGCCAACAGGGGCTGCGGCTCAAGGCAGGGGGTGCTTACAAGGCCTCCCCTTGTCCTATGCCCAAGTACTGGATGGCTTGCCTGGGTAAGACCTGGCTAGCGTTTTTTCCTGGTGAATTCTGCCTCTCGTTTTCTCCCCAGGTTGTATGTCTGCATCTAGCCACTCATCATTCCTCTGCTGGGAGGGAGTTGCAGCACTTTTAGTTGAGGTTGGTGGTTTGGGTTAAGACTCGTGCTCTGAACAGCACAACTCTGTACGAAGCACTTCAGGCAACGTCGTTATTTTTGGTCCAGAACCTGCAGCAAGTGGTCTGAGGGGGCTTTTTCTGAGCTTGGTTGTTACAGCTTCCTGAACCTGACATCTTTAGATAGCCACCGATGTTGCTTATAACTTATAACTGAAGACTGTAACTTGCTACTGAGGAGGGAGACCCTTTCTTTACCCGCGGGAGCTCCTGAGGCGCATCCGTGCCTTTCGAGGGAGCGGCGGCAGTGTCCTTTCCCACGTGCACACACACAGGGAAGGCGTTTTGCATGCAGAGCCGTCAGGAACGCGCGCCGGCCGCTGCGTGAAAGCTGGCTAAAGGCGCAATCCGCAGCAGAGCTTTCTTGGTCTGCCAGACCAGACTGGCATTTTGTTTAACCGGAGAAGTATTCATTGTCACTTTTATAATTGCCAGGGGCCTGTCAGCATTTCCATTATAAACCCCCTATTTGCAGGGATTAAGTAGACAATTTCTTCTTTTTTTTTTTTTAAAGTCTTTCTGGTTGAAACTTGGCAAGCCTGATCTGAGTTCACAGCAGATATTTTCTTCATGAGATTTTAAAACAGTCAGCTGTTTCTTAAATTGTGGAGAAAGCAACCGTGTTTTTCCTCTCAGTTAAACAGATAGGACTATTTTTTTCCATCCCACTTATTCCAACTGGATTTTTATAAATAAAACCCTATTCTCTTATTTAAATTAAAAAAAAAGAAAAGAAATAAAAGGCATGCTGTCATGTTCCGTTTGCCATAAGATCTTCCCTCAGAACTAGCCCGTTCTTTGCTCTGGTCTATGTTTGGTGAAATCCCACCCGCCCCTTTCTCCTCCCCTTGCTTTGATTTCCTTCAGCGTATTTATACCCTCACTGCATTAATTGCCGCGTTCCTTCTCGTCACTCCGTCCCTCCCTGCAGCGCTCGAGCCTGATGAAGCCAGGCGTTTTGCCTCTCTCTGAAGAGAAGCTGGGGTGTTCTTGAGCGATACAAGATACCTGTGGGCAAATGCAGTCCCTAGGAGTTGTCTTTACGTGTGGTACTCAAGGCTGGCTTTGGATGCGCTTCACCCGTTACCTCCGGAACTTAATGTGTGACTCTCAGTTGAGTCTAGCACTTTTTTTTAACATTTTCCTCTGACTTCGCTGTGTCTCTAGAGTGAAGTACTTTCACGTTGGTTCTTTTTTTATTTAACCAACCCTTTATTGTCGAACGAGCGGGTGCAGCGATTGGTGCAGAGCCCCACTGTGGCTTTTCATGGCTGGGCTCTTTTAGTCATTTCCTGAAGCTTTGGTGCAGAAACACGAGCATGCAGGAAGCGGCAGCAGGCTTAGCAAAGGCGAATGTGGCGTCTGACAGCGGCCTGCCCTAGGCGAGGGCTTGTCCTTGCTGCTGAGATGCAGAAATACGGCATGCTGGAGCTGATGCTGAAGCGCCTCGGGAAGAGCCTCCGTGGTCTTACCACGGTGAGTGACCTTCAGGGATGAACTATGGCTTGTACGACTCGTAAGCTGCAAGGAATGTAAGTGAAGAGCTGCAAATCAAGAGTTGGAAGGGAAAATGAGTGCTTTTAAAAAGCACCGTAGCTCCTCTGCCAGGGTCTTTAAAAGATCTTTGTCCGAGCAAGATGCTGGCACCGCTGCCTTGAAGGACTATCACTGGTACCACCAAACGAAGAGCAGGAAAATGAATAAACAAGTGGCTTCTGACCCTGAGACACCTCTGCGGGCGTTCAGGTGGCAGGTGCATGCCCGGCTTCCCTGGGGGATGAACAGAAAGGAGCACTCCGGCAGCCTTACCGCAGAGTGGAGCGAGCAGAGCCCTGTCCAGAGTTCAGCATACCTGGGTGCTCCTAGCGCCGGTGACAGCCACGAGGACCCCGTGGAGACCCTGTCCCAGGCAAGGACTCAAGCGCTGCGGGTGCCGTTCAGGCGTTCGCTCTCAGAACCCGTGCCGCACTCGGGGAGCAGGAGCGCCAAGACGCTCCTGGCGCTCGGGCATGCGGGGCCCTGCGAGCAGCAGGGCCACTTCCTCCGAGGATTCTTCTCGACTCTCTCCAGTGGGTTTTCAAGGATAAGGAGTCGAAAAGGGGAGCCTGATGGTGAGCTTGAAAATGACTGGAAGATGGATGATGACATTGATCTGAGCACAGGTAACAAACTGGGGTTTTTGGTCTATTTCTGTAGCAGGTGAGTGTAGTTGGACCTTCTTGGGAAGGTTTGATAGCTGTTCCAAAGTGTTTTTGAACTTCATGCTCGTTAACCGGAGATTTATGATGCCCAGATATTTGTGCCTTTGTTAAAAAAAAATATATGTATAAATCAACTGAAAAAGGCATTTCCCAAGAGGGAAGTGGTGTGCTATTTCAGTCTGTGCTTGAAGTTTGGTGGTGTGTTTAAAACAAATGCCTCTTGGTGGGTAGGAGCACTAGCATTTCTCTCCGAAGTGAATTGTCTGCGGCAGAGGCAGTGGGCGAGCGGAGCAGCCTCTGAGGATGTGTAGTGTGCTGATTGATGGGTCAAACCGGCTACTATAGATGGCGGGCTAGGGCCAGGGAGAAATAAAGCTGTCTTTTAAACTGTGTTTGAGGGAACTGATCTAGTTCCTCGTAGCAGATTCATGGTTTTATAGTCCATGAGCTGAAGCAATGTCTGCTCTTGGGCAGATGCCAAGGACAGTGATGTTGGCGTGGTGTAGCCAGCTGGGACTGAGGACAGCAAGATGCCAGTCTGAGTTCCCGTTTCACCCTGTCCTGCTGAGAATGACACCCATAAAGTCGAAAAGGGGAGAAATTTGCCTTCTGCTTTCTTGGTCTTTTTCCCACAACTTCCTAGCGGACTGGCCAGTCTGAGCCAAAAAGTGAAGAGGCTTTGGAAAGAAAAGATAAAATTTGTAATAAAAACAAAAATACACCCTCCGTCTTCCTAAAACCTCAGCACTTTCCAGAGTCCTTTGGTTTGTCACATTAGAATCCTGATAACATCTGGATCCAGTTGAGACTGCTGGGCAAGTCATCACGATTCAGAGAAATCCTGTTATTATTTTTAGCGTTATGCTCTGTCTGCATGGGCAGTTGCTCTCAAGCCCAGTGGAGAGTCGCGTGTTTACTACTGGAAGTCGGCACATTGCTTTAAAATGAAAACAAATAACCCAAAAGAAGAAGTAACTAAGAAGGACTGTGTTGCTCAGCTTCCTCAGATTTGTTCAAAACTAGTTGTGTGCGGTCATGGATTTTTATTCCTCCTTGCTCAAACCTTTCTGGGTTGGAATTTGGGCTGATGATGCTTGTTATTACCAATTGCATGGAATCCCTAGAAATAAATGTTGAGGTAGGGCTGGCATCTGTCCTTTGGAGAAGACTTCTTGCTGAGTAAGGCTGTTTTTTTTTTTTCTTTTTTTTTTTAATTTTCTTTTTGGCCTTTGCTTCCCAAAGGCTTATTGTTCAAGCAGGCATCAGCTCAAGCTTCCTGAAACCAGCTCACCTCGTAGGACACGCTGCTCTGTAGGGTATACAGGCATAGGACGGCTCTTTACCTGTTGCAAGCTGTGTTTTCCCTTAGGGAAGGACTGCTCCTGCCAGATGAGTGGGTGCTGCTGGATTCACATCCCTGGCACCCACGAAATACTGTGGACTGATACCTGATACAACAGCAGCAAAACTTGTGGGCACATGGGCTTAGAGCTCGGGTCTGAGGGAGGCAACTTGGAGGCAGAAAGGGAGAAATTACTAGAGCTGCAGCCTGTTCTGTTCTGCAGCCACGGTCCGAACGTCTTGCGCAAGCCTTGCAAGCACCGCATGCGTTGAGCGCGGCGCGGTCGGCATGCATCCACTGGTGGCTTGGAACCTGGAGAGACAACGTGTCTTCTGCCCACATTCCTGTCTCCTTTTCAAGAAGAAATCCAAGGAAAATGGTTTGCTTGTCTTGTGGATTGTTTTTGTCTCTCCGAGGGAGGCAGAGCTGCGGCAGGCTGAGTCTGGACTCTGCCCAGACGTTTTTGTAGCCAGTGATGGTGTGAGATATGGAGTTTCTCCAACCTAAGCTGTTTGCATCCTCAGCAAGAGCTCGACCAACAGTCTCCCAGGAAGCGCTGTTTGAAGAGAATTTCTGCACCTCTGGCCCCAAACCAAGGAGGACCTTTTCCATAATGTCCAAGGCAATTTGAGGACCTTTTCTGTAGTGCCAGCATGGTTTGAAGCATGCTTTGTTGGAGCTCAGTGCCCGGAGGCATGCTTTTTCTGTTGGTTTTCTGTCCAAAGAGCCAAGCCTTTTACTTATACCAGCTCCCTTCTTGAAAGAAAAAAAATCTATTTTGTTCTGAAATAGTTGCAAAGATTATCAGCTTTTTTTTCCCCCCAAGTCTCCTGCCTGTGCTGGGTTCTGCCTTATCTCCGTGCCAGTGCTGCAAAGGCTGGTTCGAGCTCGCGTGGCCACTGGTGACATTCAGCCCTGCTTTTATAAGCCTGGGGAGAAGCGGGAGCTGCTCTCGTCTTCATGAGCTGTTTTCCTTCCCAAAGAGGATTGCCCGATTCGTTGGCAGCTTTGACAGGGAAGTGGGATTAAAGATAAATAAATAAGTAAATAAAAGCGGCTAAATATTTTTCCCTTGGTTTTGCAGTGCAGGCGACACGTTCAGCTGCTGCTTCATCCCGCTTGGCGGTAAAGGTCCCTCCGTCCGTGGTGACGGTGGCAGAGGGGATGCCCTGTGTGCCCGGGGAGCTGCCACCCCTTGCTCCGCTTTCCGAAGCTGTGCCTGGTACGCGGGCTGCGTGAGTGCGTGTGTCCTCCCTGCTGCGCCGCAGCACGGTCGGGAGGCAGGAGATACGGACACGATCTCCTTGGGATGGGGACGCGCAGGGGAGCATTCCTCGCTTCTGGCAGCTCTAAGCCCTTCCCAACCTTGCCCCCAGGTATTTCCGTCTGTTGTTGCCTAGCGGTTAGGCATGGAGAGCTGTAACATGGAGAGGGCTGGACCCTGTAATCAGAGGCTGGTGCTTTTCAGATGAGTGTTTGCCATCAAAACAAAATAATTAGCAAGTCTCTGAGGTGAGGGGAATTGCACTCAGCTGGCGCCGTAACGAAGGGGTCTCTGAGGCAAGTGACTCCACTCGTCTCAGCGTGGCCTCTGTGTCCTGTTCCCTCTCTCCCCCCTAGCCTGTGTTGTCCGAATCCCGGAATTAACTTCCACTGGGATGAATGAGCGCATTGACAGTTGTCAGAGCTATTTTCTGACTCATGGAATCATGTTGGGGATGACGCGCCTGCTCTCCCGGTTGCTGTTGGTGGGGGTAGCAGCCCGTGTCCGCGGGACTGCTGGCTCCTCTGCTTGCTGCCTGGCCGGGATCTGCTGGTGCCTTAGTCATGAGGGGATGCGGGGGAGAGGGAGAGGCCGCCTCGTGTCCTAGAGACACTCACAGGAGCAGGAGCTCTTCTTGCTGCTCTGAGGAGCCCTGGGACTTGGAGCCCTTCGCGTGGCTTCCCAAACACTGAGTCTCCGAGTGAGGAAAACGTCATAGCTGTGATCCCTGGGGCATGAATCTGGGGAGCGGAGTGGGAGCGGCCCCGCCATGGGGGTGTCCATGGCCCAGCACCGCATACCCCCAGGCCAAAGTGTAGCTTCTCCTGGTGATCTGCAGTGCAGGAGCAGCGAGGCCGGGCTTGGGCAGCATGTAGAAAGCTTTGGAAAGAAACTCCTCTGGACACGTACTGAAAATGAGCCTAAACCCCAGCTATCTCGGTGGACAGAAAGGGGAACTTCCCCCAGCTGTTCAGCTGTCCTGGGAGACACTGCCAACATCTCAGTTTCTTCAGCCATAGAAATGGGAACCTTCACGCTGGTCAACTTGGACGTTGGCCATGGGCAACGTGCGGGCAAGGCTCGCTGAGCAGAATTTCCTCAAGGCCAAGTTCCCCACTCGTCATTTCCACAAGCGCGGCCCCGAACGGGACTTGGCTGGAGATGAAAATTGCTTATATAAGGAGCGTTTCCTAGGCACGTTGACCCTTTTTCTTAAAATAACAAACCCAAAGGAAGGTATTTGTTTCTAGACCTTTGTTTTTTCTCCAAGTAATGCATGGTACGCCTTTGCCGTGTTAATAGCGTTAGGACTCAAAGCACTGGTATTTCAGAAGTAAACATGCACCAGATGATCTCCATGCCTCCTGTAAGGTCCCTTTAAACTCCCCTGGAATGAATATCCCCAAATCCCGTGAGTCATTACTCGTTTTAGAGGAAGCTATTTACATAAGCAACAAGATAGCGCATGAAACTCTTGACTTGTTAGCATTGAAACCAACTGTCCGCAGCGTTAGTTTTGTTTTTTTCTTCTTGCTTTGAGAAAAAGCTGAAGCCAGACATCTGGTCTTCTGTGGCTGAGGGAAAGCTTCACAAGTTACGGGGCAGCTTGTTCATGGGAAGTTTAAGGGGGAAAAAAAAAAAGGTAAAAAGGCAAACCCTAGTATGGAGACATTGAAGTAAAAGCAAAAAAAATACAGACTTAACGAGTTTTTTCCCCACGTTAATGTATTCCTGAGTGGCATCTTAAAATCTTCAGAGATTAAGGTCATTGCTTTTGTGATGGTGTCTGTGATGCAGTCAGACTTCTGGCCGTAGGTCACTTCTTCTTGGCGGAAATCGCTGAAGATTGCAGTCCTCTCCTAATAGGAACCATAAGTTTACAGTCCACTTGCTAAGACTAAAAAAATGCCCTTTTAGTGTCATCGCTTCTGAGAGTGATTCTGCTCTAACAGCCAGTGACACGGATGCTTTGGGACGTGAATTGCTGCGGAGAGCTCTGCCAAGGTCCTAAGTCTTTGTGTGTCTCTGTCTCCCTTATCTCTCTTATTAGCTCTGATGGCTTTTGTACGTGAGAAGCAGCTTCGTCACAAACGCTGCTTGTGTCACTGAATGATTTATATGCAAGAGGAAGAAAATAAAAATATAGATTTGAATAATTCTAAATTCCTGGAGTGCAGTTGTCTCCTCTTGCATGATGTTCCTGTGCATTACTGCTCGCATATATCGGCTGTGTCCTGCAAAAAGATCTTGTCTCGATGAGCAGTTGCTGTGCGCTGCTGAGGAGGGAGGCTTGGGCGCTGCGTGCGCTGGGGCCCGGCTGCCCGCGTGCCGTGCGTGGGCTGCAGTGCTGTGGTGGCACGTTTCCTGTTGGCTCTGCTGCTCCCTCATAAAGGCACTATGATTTAAGCTACTGATGTCTTAAAATGCCAGGCCGTTGCTGTACTGAGCTTCTCACCAATCTGGGGTAGCGCTGAGCGATCCTGAGAGTCTGTTTTCTTATCCGAAATGTGATCTGGGCCGGGAGAGGAATGCAGAAGCACTGCAAGGCCTCTGCGAAGGAGCCGAGTGGCTTGTCCGGCTGTGGCTTTTCCCAGTTCCTGACCACCACTTCCAACCAGGTGACACTGGTGTGTCACTGTCACGCAGAGCTGCCTCTTAGTTACCATTTCTCAGGGCAGGAGATGTCTTGAGTCAGTAAAAGCCTTTTAATGCAAAGGCCTGGGAGGAAGAATGTGGCACCTGGGCATGGACCCAAGAACGAGGAGCCAGTGCTTAGCTCCTGCTCGCAGCTACTTTAACATTTGCCAAAGGAAGCAGCTTCTCTCCAGGACACTTAATTTTCCCCTTTTTGGTTGTGGAGCTTCCGCTAAGCTTTCCGTGAATGCCCCAAGTCTGTCACCAGTAGCAGAGGCCATTCGGTATAAGAGTAAAGTGCCAGTGGGCTTGTCTAGGGAAAATTACTTGAGCAGAGCAGGAGTTTTGAGTTATTTTCACAAAGATGTGACTGGTTCACATGTGCTGATTGAGAAGTTTGTGCGTGCACAAAATCAATTTTATTGTGTATGTGTAGCATTTTGAATATGGAGCTTGCCACCCCTCCAGAACCCAACAACCGAAGCTCCCCTAGGCTGGATTGAAAACACGCAGAGTAGTTTCTGCTGCAAATAGCTTGCTGCAGCCCGGCTGTATGATTTGCACGTGCGATGCTTTCTGGGTGGCGATGGGGTTGTCAGCATCTGTAATGTCACATTTGTCTTTGGATGCACACGAGCCTTCGCTTTGGTAATTCAAAGCTGAATGTGAAAACTGAATGTGAATGCAAAAAGTGGAGATCACTGTTAAAAATACATCTAATATTTTAGAATATGTGCACTTATATTCCTGTATATATAAGTATATATATTTAGCAAGGTTTACTAGGTTGATGGCACCTAAACCTACAGCTTGACTCTTCTTGTTTGCAGAGAATTTACAAAGAGACAGTCATGTAGCCCAGGGACAGCAAAGTGATCACTCATGGAGAAGAAACAATTCAAGTCTGTTTGCATTTTAATGGGCTTTAATCACATGAGAATTTAGGAAAGCAAAAATAGGTTTATTTTCCCCCCTGTTACCATCATGTCCGATCGCTGCAGGGCTGGCCCCCCTGGTCCTGGCGAACAAGAGACTGTTTTCAGCTCGTGCTGCTGTTCAAGGGCTGCCAGAGAGCGAAGGGACCAGCGATACCGTCCTGAGAGCAGAAGGAATGGCAGCAGCCTGGGGGCTTCTTTGGCAGTGCAAGTCGGGAGGAGGAAATGAGCAAGATGCCACACATGGGTCCTAGCGCCAGAGATTTGCCAAAATACTCCGACGTCCGTCAGGGACCTCCACTTGGACGATGTGGAAGCAGCGCTGTCTGTCCCCAGCCAGCCCAAGCTCCTTCTCTGGAGACTTGCTGCACAATTTGTCCCTCCTCACTCTTTCATTTCTGCCATCTGCAACAAGATCTTCCTATTTTTGCCACAGTTCCCCCCTCCCTCCTTTGCTCTGCGTTGCTGCAGCCTTGGGCAGACTTCTTTCCTTTCCTTTCTTTTCCAACTCAATTCCTCTGTGCCATAATAGCGGGTGAAATATATCCATCAGTCTGTGGAGATATTTTTTGTTTGGGACCCGCCTTGCACAGAGAGCTAAGTGTGCTCTTCTGAGCTAATGCTGCCCTTAAAACAAGGGTAGAGAGACTGGAAAATGCCAAAGCGTTTTAAAGCAGGGGCAGAAAACAGAGAGAAGCTTAATTTTTTTGCCTTTACCCTCTCTTTTTTCGTCCTTTTTTTTTTTTTTTTTTGGTCACTAGGTGGATGTTTGCGTCTGTTTATCCTCTGATTTCGCATGTTTTGAAATCTCATTGTACTCAGCGGTGGAAAATTGGCTGCTTCAGTAAAGGCCTGTTAAGGACAGCTCTCTACAGTAGCTGGAAGGAAATGCTTCCCAAACGTATTGTCCGAGCTAGCGCTGCTGAACGGTCTCTGGGGCCGTGACCGCTCCTTGCCTTCCCCACCCATCTCCTGGCAGCAGGCGGGATTCTCGGGATGTTGGTGCAAGAGGAAACGCGGTGCTGCCCCTCAGAACGGCTTCCCAGGAGGAGTGAGGAGGATTGCAGTAATAACGCGGAAAAGCCTTTCTGTGGCTTGGTTATTCTTACCAGGACGGGGGGGCGGGGGAAGAAGCAAAAACACAAAATGTCGAAGTAATTGCCTGAAAATTATTATATTCAATGGCATGCTTTCTTGTCCTGCTTGGATTTAGTGCTATGGGTAGTTGCTGCACTGCAGGGCTGCTAGGGAGATGCTGTGGGGACCAATTTGGCTAGGTTGCGACCTATACATTTCAGTTTAATCCTGCTGTCAGCAGGACGTTTCCCTCTCGAGTGGCTGTTTATCTGTACAGGCTCGTACGTGCTCCTTCCAGACGCGGCGATGAGCGCCCGGGGCTCTGCCCCTCTGGCTGGAGGCTGCAGGACGTCGGCTCGTGGAACGCGCAGCAGGGAACCAAGAGCGCCCTTGTGCTTAGGGCATTTGTGGCGTTAACACCGAGCATCAGATAAACCAGCTGGAAAGCGAACGCCAAAGCCTTCAGCGCTCATGTGGTTTGTTGTGCCGGCACCGAGAGCGTAGCTGGAGTCAAAACACCGAAGAAGTGGCCATGGACCCTGCAGTTCAGGGTGCTTAGGGCGAGCATGGGAGTCTGCCTTTACTCCTGGTAGTCCAGGCTACTTAGGAGAGAAGGAAGCCTATTAAACAGAAGGAAGAATCAATGAATTGAAGAATTCCTGGCATACTGGGCTTGTAGCTACAGCTCTTTTTAATGAGCTCGCTCGCCACCAAAGGCTACGTTAGTCCTGTTAGTCCCTCTCGTTTGCACTTGCCCAGTGTGCAGGAAACCTGCGGCACCTGCTCTGGTGGCACCTCGAAGCCTGCATCTCCTCTGGGACATCCCGGCCGCGCTGCCCCACAGAAACGGGTGCCCTGGGCCACGGGGTGATCTGCTGCCCCGCCGCCTTGCCCCTTCCTTTCACAGTCGCTCCCCTTCAACATTGTGTAGTGCGGAGAAGAGGCAAGAAAAAATCATCTACTATGCTCAAATATTTCAGAAAAATATTTCTGCAGACTACAGCTGAATTTTCGGGTCATTCGGCAAGAATTGGAAGCTCCTGAGCTTTAATTTCCGCCAACAACTCAATGCCCAGCCTTGACCAAATCGGTTGTGACCTCCTTCTGCTTAACCAAAGTGGATTTTTCTCCCAACGTCAGCTTTCCCTCCCTAAAAACAGGTACAATAAATATCTGGTTAACTTGTAAGGGGGTCACTACCCTCATATAACCTTTAATTGAAGGTTAAATACCAGAACTAAGGAAAAAAAGAAGTGCAGTTTTATAAATCATTGTCTCTCTCTACTGGGTTAAATGGGGGATTTGGGCTATTTACTGTAAGACTTTTTAGGGTAAATTTATTTACAGATTCTCCATGGCCTTGCTATAAGGTCCATTCTTCTTTCTCCAAAGCTTTTTATGGTGCTCTTAGAACCTTCTTAAGCTTCTTTAAAGGATGAAAAAGTCCCGTCCGCTGAATGTTGAGCACTGCACTGCTAAAAAGCATGAAGACTCTGTAGCATAGGGAGAAGATGACATGAGCCACGTTCTTGTGCCTCTCTGTGGGCTTTTGCAGCTCACTAGTAGAAAATAGCTGGTTCCATTTTTCTTTTTTTTGTCCAAAAACATTTTAAAGATGCCAAAAAGAGGTGGCATGGGTATTTTCAAATAGCATGGGAAATCACCAGAGGGTTTTTTTCATATTATATTGGAATCCCTTGAGACAGCCCCGTACTAAGGCAGATGTTTAAGGCCGGTGGTTAAAATAAGCAAGCCGCGTTTAGCCGATATGCCTGAATGACCTGTATAGAAATGGAGATTTTTTGCACTAGGTTCCAATGTCCTGTGAGCGGCCTCACTTCTGTGTGAGAGAAACATACTGCTCTGTGTAACATCAGCATGGTCAGAACTCCTCTATTCTCCTTTCCAAAATGTCAGTCGAGTCAAAAACTAAAATAAATGCCTCATCTGTCATGTCCCACCTCCAGCTTCAGGAGACATTTAGGCAGCAGAGCGCGGGTGGCTGCAAAGAGCTGAGTTAGGGCAGTGCGGCCCATGCAGCGCCGGCAGCGGGAGGTGGGAGGGCGGCCCTGGCGCTCTGCGGTCGCCCTATTCTCTTCTCTCCTGTCGTGTTTGCTGCAGTCCTACGCGGGAGTTGCTTTCCAAGCCACGGGCAGGTAGGTTTAAGTGGAGAGGAATTCAGCAGTCCTGGATCGTGAAGGCAGTTGGCGACAGCGAAAGTTTCGGTCCTTGGAGGAAAGCCGAAAGGGCCGTTGCTGGAGGGCGGCGCCTGTGTGGTGCAGTGTGGATCGCGGGGCTGGGCAGCGTCGCGCTGCGCCATGCCTGGAAGTGCCCTGCCAGCACCGCCCACGTGGCAGGGGTCTCGCTCTGAGTCCGTGTCACTTGGATGTCATCACGCAGGAGCTGCCTTGCCCCAGGGTTCTAAGGGCAACAGGGGAGAAAATCTGCTTGCTGTGCAGAAAAGGGTTGCAACTGGACGAACCAAAGGCTCCAAGAAGAGTCGTGCCAAACTGATGGCGTAAAGCGAGGTGTATGTTAAACTGGCTGAAGTTTGCTGGCAAGACAGGGCACTAAAGCGGCCCGTGGTGCGCAGGCCCCTTGCAATTAATGAGTGTTGCTTTTGCCAAGATGTGTGGGACCGTGGATGGGCCATGGGACATGTGTGGAACTGAGCAGAGTTTCCTATCAGATTGTTGTTTCACTTGCCTTTGTCCAAGGTATAGTTTAGGGTCAGGATGCTTTTCCTCTAGCAGTCTTCCCGCACGGCTCCAGGCCGGCTGTGAATTAGCAGAAAGGAGGAGGGAAGCAGCCAGTTGGGACCTTTGCCGTCCTGAAGATGCTGATGGAGATGGAGGGGTAATCACCATAGAGAAACCGGGGAGCAGGGAAGGGTGTAGAGCTGGGCAAGAGAAGGATTGTGCGGAAATGAACAGAAGAAGTGCAGGTTTTCTCCAGAGAATAATTAACATTTCTCCTGCTCTCCATTTTTTCCACTTCCTAGACCTCTAATGAAAGTCTGCACTTGCTGTAGGGAGAAGGGGCACTCGAGACTCTTCCCACAGCAGGCAGCCGTGTAATAAGGGCATGTAATCCTTTATAATCCTTTCTACAGGTTTATAAGACCCATTTCTCTTCTGAGATTCCAAAGTGTTTTGTGGGCCAAATGGGAATTTAACTGTGAGCGAAAAACATAACTTGAATGTTCAGGAGCAAAGATGAGCGGCCGGGGCAGAGGATGGTGATAGGAGGGGAGCGAAGCTGCTGAGCGCTGTCGCGGGTCCTAGGGCTGCCTTTGAGGAGCTGTAGTTTCAGCCTGTTGTTTGGAATCCTGGAAACCAGGGAATGGCGCTGCGTTTTGTGCAGCTCGGAACCGTTGTTGTCGTGATGTCACAAGGCGCCGCCAGTCCGCAGCGCCGCGCACCTGCGTGTCCCGCGGGTTCCCAGCGCGACCGGGCGCTTGTCTTCATGCTCCCGCCCGCTGCGCTGAGGAGCGCGACGCCGAGGGCGCGATGGGAGCTTCCCTGCAGCGCTGCATCGTGTGCTGCTGCTTGCCGTTCACGCTGCGTCCCCTGCGCCGGGGCCGTGTCTCGCAGCACAGGAGGGTGCGACCGGAGCTTTATGCCAGCTCTGCATCCAGAGGTGCTGCTCGCGCTGCGTCCTGCGCGCCCGCGGCGGGGGAGCGGGGCTCGGGTACCCCTGCGCGGGCAGCGGCTCCCCGGCCTCAGCAGCGTCCCCGCAGCGGGCAGCCCCACAGCACCGTTATGGGGGTGAGCTGCTGCGGGGCACCACGGAGGCTCTTCAGCCCAAATCTATCACGCTGCCCCAGACTGGTTTTAATTCCAGGCCTAATACTGCAGCTGCCCCCAGCTCCTTAGCATTCATTCTCAAGGCTTGTAAGAAAGCTGAAAAACTGTTGGCACACTCAGCATCTGCTAGGTAAACTACTCACAAGGCTTGAAGAGTTGTGGTTTCTTTTGCTGGAACGACTCCACCGTTTTCCCTTTTGAGAAGAAAATCTCAGCAAAAGCGCTCACATGGACACGTCACGGCAGCCCAGCTGCGTGTGCGCTCTGGAGCTCCTGCGCCCCGCAGATGTTAAGGGCTGAGGGTGCAAAACGTGTTAGCACAGATCTTGGGAAGGCCTGGTTTGAGGCCTGGTTTGAGGCTCTGTGCATTGCAGGGAATGAGAGCAGAAATCTCGGCTGTTCTCTGAGGAAGGATCAGCCATGTTGTGAAAACTGCCAAGCTTTAGATAGGCAAAGAGGTGACGTGGTGGATACGGGATGGACAGGCGAACTGATTCAGGCCCGGCTTCAGCAGGAGCTCATCCTTGTGGGAGATGCCAGCGTGGCCTCGTCGTTAAATGGTCCTACTGCTTGAACAAGGTGATGGAAAACCCATTTCTAGGCTGTGCCTGATCACTGCAGCTCGGTAGGACAGCAGTAAAAGCTTAATAGGTTGACCCTGCCAAACCAGCCACCACAGAAAAATCCAACGGCTGGTGAAGACTTGGTGTCACTGTGTCAGTGCACTGGAATCTGGAAAAGCCATGCTGCTAGTCAGAGGTTCTGCCAGCTTCAAAAATGGTATTTTAACCTATTTTAAACCTTTTATAGCTTTATTCTTGTGCACAATGCATTTTCCAGGCAGTGTTTTGGCTGTAAGCAGCTGGTGTGAAAGCTTTTGAGAGCACTGAAACCTGAGGCTCTGACCGATCTTTCTTCACCCCCTGTCCTCGGTGCCAGGTTTCCACACAGGAACGAGGTTATCGGCGCAGGCAGCCACTGCCGGAGAGTGACCGGGTGCAGCAGAATTGAGGGACAGGCATTGCCCTGCCATGGGCGTTTGCTGTATGTGGCCATTAAATATGACTAAAGCAAGGCACGTTAGATGCCTCTGCAGTAATAACCCACAAAAATGGAGGCCTCTTATCCCGAAGGTTTACTCAAGCTTTCTATTGAAAATAACACATGGAGACCTTTCTCTTACCATCAAAATTTGGGTACTTCTCAACTGAAACGGTGCCGTATTGCGCAGTGCTTTAGGTGGAGAGGTGAGCAACGCTGCATCTTACATGGGCTCTGGGGAGTATCCTAGATAACCTGCGATCCTTGGATGTGAAATCCAGTGCTGGGGTTCACAGTTTTCTTTCTGTGATGTGCGCTGGTCATCTGCTGTGCCTCAGACAAGGATTAATCTGCTGTGAGGCCGTCACAGCGCGAGTGTCTGCGCGACCGCCCTGGTTGTGCTCTTTTGTGCCTGTTTTCTGCTAATTTGCTACTCTCCCCTCTTTCTGAAGAGGAGGGATGATGCCCTTTCTCTGCTTGTAAAAGTGCGGCTTGGGACTGAGTGGTGCTGGAATGCTTGTCATCCCTTGGGAATAGTTGTCCAATTCCATCTACGGGCTGCTTTTGGAAAATGTTCTTGACTTTGGAATGCATTTGCCAATTGTGTTTAAGACCATTGCGTGCTTGCAGTGCAAGAGGTTTTCCCACTTTGTATCACCAGTGCTATTCCCTAGACACTACTAAACTGCCATCAGTTTCCACAAAGCATCTTATCCCTTTCCGAGGAGATCAGCCAGGTACCAGCTCCTTTTTAACTTGTTTCCTCTCCCTGTAAAGGAATCAGCACTTCCTTTATTATGCTGTCCTGGTATTGTTTGTGCGTATATGCATATATTTTAATAAGCTCTCTAGTTATAATGCAATACAAATTGTCACTTGGCTGAGAGAAAGGGAGCTTTGTGGCTGTTCGTAACGTGCCTCGTGGCATTTCAGAGCCTTGGGGAAAAGCACCGGTGTTTCAGACCTTCAGTGGTGCCCGACGTGACAGGCCTCGGCAGGGCCCTTCTCAGGGCAGCAGGGGAGGATGTTCAGAGAAGGGGATTTTTTCCACGCTGTTGCTTAGTTGATATTAGCGCTTGAAGGCGCATAAGGCATGACCTTTAGTCCGGTGTGTAGGCTAACGGAGCGGCTTTCTTCAGTGCCGCATTGCGGGGATGCCGACGGCGCGGCGCACCGGGGAGAGACGTCGTGTGTCCCCAGGGCCTGCGCCGTGCCTGACTCACACGCATCTCCCTGACTCCCGCTCTTCCCAATATCCTGCTCCTAGTATTTCCAATAAAGAGCTTCCAAAATTCCGAAGCATGTTTCTGTATGAGCAGATTGCTTTTGGTGCTAGCCCCAGAGCGGGCCGTGACTTAGCCCTGGCCTTCAGTCTTTCCTTAAGGTGTGAATGGCCCTGGTGACACATGGACTCTTTGCTGTTGATCCCCGCAGTGACTCAAACAGTGGTGGCAAAGTAGTCCTGTGGGCATAAATGATAGTTCAGTGGGTTTTATTACACTTGCAGGAATACTTGGGGCTGAGGCTGTAAAATGGAAACTGAAGGTGGCACTCAGCAAAGTCCCAAGGATTTGGGATCATCTTCTGGTGTGTGTAACCGCTCACTGCTCTTCTTTCTTGCAGCCCACGCTGGGTCCCCCTCTGGAGAAAGAAAGACTTGTGCAGGTTTCTGAGCATGGTTTGCCGGGTTATCAGCTAGCCGAAGAGCTGGAGGCACCATCTCCCTGCTAGAGGATAAGGCATGCCTTCCTCCTCCTCCTCTTCCTCCCTCAGTAACTTGCCATACGCTAAGGACAGGGTCTCCATAGCTTCATGCATAGGGAAAGAACCTGCTGCAGCGGTTTTATTGCTTGGGGAGCAGTGCGCAAGCAGCAAAGTAGTTAGAGGGGTTCGTCGCCCACTCCGTAGTGCTGGTGTCTTGGTTTTATCCTGCTCTTTAAACCTGGTGGGTGCTGCGTGGTTGAGGATTCACTGGCCTCTAGTGGCGAAGCTCTGCAGTGAGTGTGATGCTGCGTTTCACTCTGCAAACACTGGTTTCGGGGTGGGTGGTGAGAGGAAGTCAACACTGAATAACCCTTTGAGTAGGTTTTGAACACACATTTAACCTTAGGGACCCTGAAAAGTTTGAGTCCCTGTTAGGTCTTGCTTAGATCACAGGCGCCAGGAATATGCAGAGAACAGCCTGAGAACAACTGGTTCAGATCAGTGCCAGAGCACAAGATGATCTAAAGGTTACCAAAGAAACTAGAACTTCCACCTGAATGTCTAGAAAGAGATGGCTTGAAAGTTTGTACGGCTGATGGTACTGGTGGCCCTGTCACATCCATCCTTGTCTGTTCATGCCGCATTTTTCTTCTCCCATTTCAGTCACTAGAAGGGCGAGTTGGTCAAAAATGGGAATGTGATGAAAAGCAACAAGTTAGAGCCCTTATGCCAAGGCACTTCAGGCACCTTGGGCATGGCCCTTTTTAGAAATCATGGTCTGAGTCACTAGGTCTTCCCAGTGCAACTGTGCCGCGTTCCACGCGGCTGCCTCCCCGAATCCGGACGCTGGGCTGGCGTGCGGAACCGGGCACGTTACTACCGGCTGCAGCTCTCCTTTGCATTGAGTGGCAGAGACCCAAAAGCGAGGAGGGGGGTTACCAAAGCACTGGACTCACTGTGGGTGGCGGTTTGTTTTCGCAGATGTGAAGGGGCCTCCCACGCACCGCCTGTCCTGTGGCCAGTCGCCCTACGCGGAGACGACGACATGGGAGAGGAAGTACTGCGTGATCACCGAGAGCCAGTTTGTGCTGCTCAACGGGGAGAGGGAGGTGAGGCACCCGTGCTGCTACCGCCGCTGCTTCCCTTTCGCCTGCTTGCTGAAATGGGAAGGGAAACTTGTTTTATGGGGTTTCCCTCCCTCTTTTTTTTTTTTTTTTCCCTCTGTGCTTATTGCGTTCATATGGAAGGGAGCCAGCCGACTCTGCGCATGGATGGCGGGGCTCATGCTCGCTTTTAATCTTGCTCGGACAGCAGGTGTCTAGACAAGATGAGGGCGAGCTTGGCAGTGGGATTTTATAGCTCTCACTTAAGCCTGTGCCACTGCATCTTCCCCTGCCGCTGCCGCTTTAGTGCTAGTTAAAGCCCTTACATGAGCTTATGCTGCAAGCCGGCCTCCTCCTGCCAGCGCAGCCCGACACGTGGTAACGTGGGGGAATGGGGTTTGCGATGCCCAGCCTGGACCAGAGGAGCAGAGAGATTGGCGCAGCACGGTCACCCAAGGGCAGATCCTCATACCCAAAGGTAGATCCCCATACCCGAGGGCAGATCCTCATACCTGCAGCTAAATGGTCTGAGACACCGCTCTGCCCTCCCGCCTGCCAAACACAGCAAACAAAACTGGGGGCCCTTGGCATGGAGGGCACGAACCCGTTGCAACCCTCGTTGCTTACCAGTTGTAATTACCACAATTAGTGCCCGCGTGGCTGCGTGGTGCGCAGTGCCCCCCGCGTGCCCTGGTATGAGCGCAGTGTCACCGTGAGCGCACAACAGGCACGTTTGGGTGATGGAGCACTAGGAGCAAACAGAGGTGGGTGAGTCCCTTCCCCTGCCTGGTAGTTTTTCTTGGGTGAATATTGTGGATATTTGATGCCTGCTTGAGCTTTAAAAGCTGATAATGGTCCTGGGCTTGCCTGTTTAATTCTTTTGTTATAGATGTACCTAGTTTAAAAATAAACATTCTAGGAGGTACTGCAAAATGGGAATGTTCTCCAACTACTGAAATAGATTATTTTATATAAAAATATCTATGAATTTGAATCCAATGCTGTTGTTTCCTACATTTGGAAGAAACCTTTTTATTTTTCTCCTTAATTCTTTAGAATCTTCCACATATGGCTGTGCACAGGCAGAAAATGAGACCTGTAGCCAGTGTAGCACCAGATATTATCCTTATCCATCCCGAGCTACGGTCATGTGTATTTACAGGAACTGAAATATTCCCTTGCCTAGGGAGGGGCAGGAAAAGGTCTGGAGAAGGACATTACTCACTGGAAGGGAGCAACACCGGTCCTCTCTTACTGCAACACTTGAAACATTGCTGGCTGGGAGAGGTGATCAAAGGCAGGTTAAACGGAAGACCTGTCTTGTAGTGTTTACTACGTAATTCATTTTTTATTCTTGGAGGAAAGTCATGGAAGGAATTAAAGTATTTCCTGGAGAAAATTAAGGGCATGTGAGAGTTATTTCTCAAATTGTATTTAGCCCAGCTGTGCTGGTGTAAAGGATGTATGTCATTAAAGAAGTGTAATTGGAAAAAACACCGGCTCATATCACAAATAATTACTTGCAGGTGGTAACCGTGCACTTACGGGTTGCTAATTGCACTTACCACATACAGCTAGAGCATCTTGCAGTGGGTGGGATGAGTCCCTTGCTTAGCTCCTAAGGAATAAACACGGAAAGTTCGATGTATCACTGGTGCATTAAGTCTTTTTATGTGATATTTAAGTACAGTCTGTTTTGCCTTTGTCAGAGGCTGGAGAAATTCAGCACCAGGGCGCACAGAGCACGAGGTGGGTAAGAAGAGCAGGTTCAAAAAACAGTTGAGCAGGAGAGCAAATCAGCTGAGCCCATGAGCACTGTGTAGGGTGAGAAATAATTTAGGAAAATGCTGCGTGTAGACGAGCCGAGCGCCACATGCAGACTGTGTGACTCCATGCGCTGCTGTCCCCATCGCTTCGGAAGCTCAGAGCCAGATTTGCCATGCTGGTTTTAAAGCAACTTGGAAGTACTGTGAGCGAGAGGAAAAGGGGAGCTCCGCACTCATTAGATCTCACAGCACAGTAAAAGCTTGTTTGAACCGACCCGCTGACTGTGGCTGGGTGTGCACGACCCCTTGCACAAGCACAGAGCAGGTGGACGGGGCAAACTGCTGGTGAGAGATGCGCAGGGCTGTGCGCTGGGCTTGCACGCTGCTGAAATGGAAGGATCCCTGAGAGATTTAGCAGGAAATGGAAGGGTAGGTGCCTTGGCCACCTTTATTTGGCAACTCACTCAGAGTTGGAGAGGCTCGAGGAAAGGTGGTCTAGAAGCTAGAGTGAGCAAAGGCCTAGGGCAGTGCTTGGAAGGGCAGATGCTGGAGGAGAATGGGCAGAAGACTGTGGTGAGAGCAGAGGCACACGGAGCCACGGAGCAGCGAGAGCGAGTGGCACGAGGACATGAGAGAGTAAAAGAATTTACTGAAAGAACGAAGTAGGAAAGTGTGTTTGGAGGAGACTCATGAGCAAGGAAGAAGATTCTTGTCAGCCTGAAGCATCACTGGTGAAACAGGCACCAGGAAGCTGAAGATGGAGAGGCTCCAGCTCCGCAGGTGGGAACTGCTGAGACACTAAGTGGGTTGGAGCGTCTTTGGGACTGTTGGAGATGATCTTAGCATCTTGAGGAAGGACCAAAGGAGAAATCTTACTAAGGGCTTGGATATGAGGGGAGAAGGAAGAGATGTTAACAGGGGAGTGCCCTTTCTGCCAAAAGGGAGCTCTTGCATAATGGGAAGGCGGGTGCAATTGGAAAACTGCTAGTCTGAGGCATCTCATTTTGTTTTTTTCTGCATCTACTTCACTACTTCCCAGAATAAATACCCAAGAAGTTTAGCTGGTGTGAAGTTGAAAGGGAGCAGAAACGTTTGATGTTGTATAATGCTTATACAAAGTATTACGAAGCATGTATGTCAAAGCCAAAAGGTAGGAAAACATGTACAAAATGCAAACAGGGAATGAAAGATGTCTTCGTGGTAGCAGCTTAAATACTATATTTGGTTTCTTTCAATTCTTTCAATTCAATTCTTAAAATATTGCATGGTGAACTGTGCAGATATTGAGATTGAACTGCACAGAAATAGGAGGAAAACTCTTTTCTTGTAGTATCCAACCAGTACGGATTTAGTGAAAAGGTAGAGAGACCTGGTGCTGTGCAGACACGCTAGCAGCTAGGAAACTGGAGAAATTTCAAGGTACAACTTGATCCAAAAATACCTGTAATTACTTAGACCAAAACAGTATGGCAGTATCACCTTGTGCTGTGTGTACATTAATGTTAATCACTTGATACCTTGTCAACTTTGTAAAAGGAAAATGGGTGAGATTGGAGAATGAAGACTATTAATGAAGAGCAGAGAGAGAGGCCCCAAATGCAGTGGCAGGAGCCCCCGCAGGGACATGAGCGATGGCCGGGCAGGCCAGGAGCTGAGAGCGGCAGGAGATGTGCAATTACTGGGCGATATCACGCACTGGTAATAGCTTGCAGCAACTTTCAAGACGAGGAGAACAGGTCTAGGCTGATTCACTTACAAAGCAGTTTTTTTCCTATGAGGAAGACGCGGTCCGTATCGATTTTCCCACTGTTGGGAAGGAGCAGCTGTTTTCAGTGCTTGTGCAAGTCGATCCGCAGGAGAAGATCTATGAAGGCACGTTTTTGAATGAGAGCATGATAAAAGCTGTCAGAAAAAGTGATGCCCTTTGAGGGGGGACATGGGAAGGGCTAGTGCTCCTGATAAGTGGTTTTGGATGCACAGTCCATTGCCCAGCGTTTTCGGGAGGGATGTGACAAGTGGCTGCATCTGTTGCTGGCCTGGTCTTTGTGAGTCAGTGCCCCAACTGCAGGAGAACAGCCACATAATGGCTGTTTTAATCTTGTTTTGGTTGGAGATAAAGTAGATGGAGATGTTTTTAGTGTATTAGACTCCTTTTCTACCTCTTAGTGGAAGCTTCATCTTTCTTTTGAGTCCAAGAGGTTTTTTCCTTGAGTGAAGGAGAGTCAAGGTCTGCGTTCAGAGGGACAGGAGCGCCTGCTCGCCAGTGCTGGGCACAGAGGCCAGCAACAGGGCATTTCGGGGGGATATTCCTGTGTTTCTTCCAGCTCCAGAGACTGACACCAGTAGTGCATTGACAACAGCAATTCCCAGAAAAAACAACAACAAACATGGGTACATGGGAATTTTACCATTCCTTGCCTGTTTCACGTGATTCCAGACTTTCGGATTATTTGCTCACAGGAAGATGCAAGTTGTCACCTTTTTCTCTGCCATCCAATTTTTGGACCCCCTTGACGCAGCCCGAGCCGATTATATGCGTGCTTAAAACCCGCCTCCGACGCTGGGAGGCGCAGAGCTGCTTAGCCTGTTTTGGAAGGCCTGTTTTGGAAGGCCTGTTTTGGAAGGCGTGTTTTTGGGAACGCGCTAGGCTTGCGCTAAGCAATGCCGTCCTGCTGCCTCGAAATTTGTTCTCTGGCCAGCCAGGCTGTAACGAGGGTCTCGGAGGAGGAGTGTTAAATTTAAGTAACACCGCAGTGCTGCAGGTTGGGCTCTAGGGGGTTCTCTTCAGCTACTTTGTTGTATCGTGCCGGGAGGTTGTTTCTTGGTTCTCAGCCAGAGGTGGAGTGAAACCCTGCGGCAATGTACAGAAATCGGGCGTCTGGTGCAGAGTCGCAGCAAAGCCAGGGTCTCCCCTCGCTAGCATGAGCTCACGCGGGGTGCAGGTAGCAGGTAGCTGGGCTGGGACACGCAGGTGCCAAAGGCAGAGCGACTCTGAGCCGGGCCCTGGGCTCCTGCCCCGTCTGCCTGGTGACAGTGCAGCTCCTCCTTGAGGGCAGAGCCTGCCCACAGTGCGCACAAGCAGGGCCCTTGGCTTTCCCCAGGGACGCGGAGGGCGGTGCAGCCATCGGCCCCTCTGCTCCGAGGGACCTGCTGCCGCCCTGGCAGGGGAGTGCCAAAAACGAAAATAAAACATCACATCATAGATCCGAATTCGGAGTTCATTAGGATCCTGAGGAGCCCTACTTTAAAGGAAAGAGTCTGGATTTAATAGATTTAATAGCAGAAAAGAATTGGCCTAGCTGAAGCCTCCAGGTGAAATGGGGAGTGTGGTCCTGGGTGACCGGCTGCAGCATGAACAGAATCAGCCCCTGCTTCGCCTCCTTCTGAGTGTCCCCTGGAGGTGGCTCAGCAAAGGGGCCAACGTGAAAACCACCCACAAAGAGAGCAGCCTCGGCAGAATAACCATGAGGCTGGGAAACTTGCTTTGAAAGACGCTTGAAGGAGACAAATAGACGGACGCAGGCATAAAGAGCACTGAAAATGACCTTAAGAGAACGATAAGTGCTCAAAAGTCAGGAAATGCCAGAGCTAGTTTGAGAGCCATTATAGCACAGCCGGTTTCTAAAATAGTACCCTATCTTCTGTCTTTTTGGTACAAATGAATAATATCTTTTTGTTTGCTATTAACACCGTGTTTTCAGTGATGCTTGAAGATGTGGAAGGATAAGCAGCACAGGAGACGTGACAGGAGCTTTCAATCCCTTAGCTGCAAGTTGGTTTTTATATAGCTAAACAAAAAGAAAAAGTGAAGTTGCATGTGGTCAAAGTGTGGAAGGCAGCAGCCTTGCTGAAACTGCCCCAGGACGCTGTGTGCCCCGAGTACTGCCTGCTTGGAGTCTGGTGGGCAGCTCCCAGCAGGAGCGTGCCTTCAGCGGGGCCTGGCTTTCAAAGGCAGAGAGGGGGAGCAAAGGCAGATTTCCCAAAGGCAAACATGGGCCTGATGCACTCGGTACCATCAAAGAAAAGGGAAGGAGCTTCCTGCTTCTCAGGAGTTTGCTGGTGAGGCTGGACAAGCCAAGCTGGGCCCAGAGCTGCGACTAGCCGGGCTGATGGCAGTGCAGGCGGCGCTGCTGGGCGGTGCGCGACGCCTCACGTATCTCCTCCTCTCTCCGCAGGTGCCCATGGACATGCCCGAGGCGCAGGCCGAGGCTGCCAAGGGCCGCTGCCTGCGCCGCACCGTGAGCGTCCCCTCCGAGGGCCAGTTTCCCGAATACCCGCCCGAGGGGGCTGCCAAGCTGGGTAAGTGCAGAGCGGTGGCACCTGCGCGCTTGCTGCGGCCGTCGCGTTTCTTTACGGGCCTTGGATTTGCAGGCACCGCCGTCCCAGTGCTCACAGCGAGTGGCGGCTGCGCGGCCCTGCGTGGCCTTGCAGCACGGGGGCTGTGGGACAGCGGCCTTGGCCAGGTGTTTCCGAGGCTCCTGGAGAGCAGGAAAGTGTGCAAGCACATCTGAGGCCATGGGCACCGCTCAGCAGACCTGCCCCGTCTGCCCATGGTTGAAGTGGTTCTGCGGTGCCGCTACCTGCGCCTCGCAGGGAGTCTCTCTGCAAGCGCCTTTGCCTCCTGGATCAGAACCAACACTCAGTAACGGATCTTGACTTTCTGCAAATCACCTTACACCCCTTCAGGGTGCAAATCCTAGAAGAACCAGCAAGATCCCTGCTGCTGTTGGTTTGATGGTGAAGTCTAGCAAGAGGAAGAGAAGTCATTAAAAATGGCACGCTCTGATGTGGAGGCTTGCTAAGTCTGGGTTTGGCTGATTCCTCGGGATTTATCCAACTTATTCTGAGTTAATTGCATGTAAGTCATTATGAGATGAAAGTACTGCGCAACTGAACCTAGAAGACCCCGCTCTAGTAGACAGTTAATTAACAGATTGTGACCGTAATGCTCATTTACTTACTCGCCAGCAGCAATACCTCTGTCTTCCTCGGCTGAGGGAGGCAGGATAGTTTGGAAGGAGGGAATTTTTGCTCGTTTGTTTTTTGTTTTCTGCATTAGAGGACAACTCTAATCTGTTTTAGTAGAGAAAACAGATAAACAGAGAAAACACCAAAATGCTTGGGGATGGACAGTGTAAACCGCTATTGACCTTGCTTGCCACGTGTCAGATGCAGCCTAAGCCATCATCTTGTTGTGTCATTTGAACAAATATTCGTTCTTGTTTGGAAATACACCCAAATTAAGAACATGCTTTACACCGTGTTATGGGCGAGCACCTATTTCAGGCACATCACGAATGAGGTGGACAAATTGTTATGTAACAGCCTGTCTGTGTTGGCAGGGGTATTATTTGCAACTTTGCAAGCTAGAAAATGTTTCATAATCGTGGAGATTTAAGTGTCTTTTCTATCATTTTTGTTCTTTTTCTGTAGCACATATATCCTTCATTTGTGCTTCCCTAAGCATCTGAATAGCTAGAAGTGCCCCGTTAAGATGTAACCTCGTGGCCTTCCCCATTTGTCGTGAACTGTAGCGCAGGCCGAGGTGCTGCTTGGGCCTGTGCATGGCTGTGTGTTCTGCAGTGGCTTCCACCTTGCAGCCTGCTGCGTGGTGACCAGAGCCTGTTAAAAACACACGAGAAGCACGTATCCACGTGGTCTTCTCCATCTGAGATCTCCACCTATGGTGAATATAGCTATGAACAAGGGCTGTAGCTGAAGGAAGGGGGTGAACAGTGGAAGGGAGAATAATGAAGCAATGCCTGTACTGCGAGGAAGGATGCGAGGAGGTGCGAAGCGAGGCTGGGCATCCTCCTCGGCCAGCGGCTCCCTTGTTCCCACACCCTGGTCCCAATCTGGGGATTCCTGCTGACGGGAAGAGGCAAAGTGATGAAGCCAAGGGTGGGAATAGCTGCATGTCAAGATGTAGAGTCAGAGGACAGACCAGTGGAGGAAACCACCGAGCATCTTTGTAAAGAGCAGGAGACAGATGGAGGCAGCCAGAACATACCACCAGCAGCACAGATAGCAGCTGGCCGAAAATAGCTTTGGAATGGACACCAGAGCTGAAAAGCTCAGCAGAGGCAGATAAAATATCCAGGAGAGAAATTGCTATGCCAAGCTGATAAGAGTATCTACCTTGTCCTGGGGAGGCATGTGCATAGCATGGCAACAGCAGGCATTGCATCTTGTGATGGTATCTGAAATTACTGCTTACAGATGAGCTTTTTGGAGCTGGCTCTAATACAGAGGTTAACACACAGCAATGGCATGTGGGAGTTTTTCCCTCTATGTAAGGTTGCAATACCTCCCTCTTTAAATTAAAAAGAAAAGGGAGGAGGAAGGAATCAGATGGTAGATTATTATTATTTTATCTGTAGCGCTACAGTTTTGTCTTACAGTATTCTTGGTGTTGGTTTTCCCAAGCCAACCTATTGGTGTCTCTGTGGGCAGCAGCACCTCGCGATTCTGCAGATCTTTGTGGCGTTCCTTGTGGCTGTGCTCATCCTTCCTAGGGCATGTGTGGGAGCTGCAGGCCTCGCCACGGGGCAGCACGCAGCCACGGCCTTCGCCGGGCTTCACCCTCATTCCTGCCTTCCTGCCCTTTCCAGCAGCGCTCCCAGCTCAGCTGTTCACGAGGCAGCTGCTGAACCACCCTGGTTTGCAGAGCCGGGGACTGAGATAGATACCAATTTCCACATACTTCAGTTCTGAACGCTGTAATTTGTGATGGCTCAGCAGCTGCTGGAGGAGCAGCTGAGCCAGCCCTTCTGTGCAGGCAGAAACCCTGCCCCGGAGCCTCAGGGGCAGGCAGAGAGGTACAACACAAGAAGTGACTTGTTTCCACAGTAAAAACTACAGAAGCATTTAAAAAGCACAACTGCAGGGGACACTCGCCATCCACTAGCTCGGGAGCTTGACCCCTGCTTGCAGGCAGGAGAGAAGTTGTTTCCTGTGTTGATATTCTTAATTCCCACCTGGGAGGTACATTGTGCACAGAGTTGGGTGACGGAGGTGGCTGGCTCCGTGTATATCCCATATATCCCATGGGATTTCCTTGGTGCATGACCTCTGTAACTGTAGTTCCACTTATCTGCAAGCAAATAGGCCAACTCTAAATGTCTCATTTATTTGCTAGGGATCCATCTTGGCAACATGTTTTTTTCCCAGAGGTGCTTCTATTCCTGAAAGCTGAAAGCATCGCTGTATTTTTTTCCTAGCATGTTACCCTCTTGCTTTCTTCTTTCCAACAGGACTTTCAGTGGGCTCATTCTCTTCCAATGTGTGATACGAGCCCCGAGGGCCAGCACCTGTATGGAATAGGCAAGGATAAGATGAAGAAATTCAAGCAATCCCTGCCTTGTACTTGCCTTTGTTTCCAATTCAGATCTTGCTGTTCTCTAATAGGTGTATTTTTGTTTTTTACTGTGAGATTGCATCCTTTATAAAAGATTATTATTTAAAATAGCATATTGGAATTAATCATTCATACAGCAAAAGTCTGATTCAAATTTCAACCATTCATACTATTTGACAGACTTAATAACACAGTTACTGCTTCATTTCCCAAAATAATCCTGTTTTCTTTTACTCTGCTTCCTTCCCACCACCTGCTCATACTAAATAATGAGAGTAGCTACAGAAAATATGTGACAGAAGTTTTGATTCTGGCATCTGGGTGCATCTTTGTTGGTGTAAAGAGGAGATTTTTTTGCCTACGTGCATCAAAATGTGTAAGGTGGGATTGAAAGTGAAGAAAAGGTTTTGTGCTTTTTAATCATGGTATCAATTATAAGAAAAGACTATTGTTAGGGAGAGATTTCTTTAGATTCTCTGATTCTTAGAAAGACTAGTGTGGCTGCAAACAGATTCCCTTTTTATGTTTGGAGATGAAGTCACCTGAGAAGAAAGTGCAGACTTGAACTTGTTGAAACAGCCCTGTTTTGTCTCTGTCTCCTTTCTGACTCTGCTGAGCACGAAAGCTCGTGAGAGAGGATTGCAAGTGAAAGCAGATGAAGCGGGAAGAAACTCCGTGCAGGTTTGCGTCCTGGCTTCACCTCGCGCCCAGAAGTCTTCTACCAGAGCCGCGGGCTCTAAATCATGGGGAAACGTCAGCTATGCCCTCTGCCCGTCCAAGTGCTAGCGTGCAGGTTATTGCCTTCACTGCTCTAATTGTACAGAACAAAATCACCATGGAAAGTTGATTAGGAGCTCTGGCTGTGCTCACTAGCATTGCTCTGGTCAGCAAAGCGTTGCAGCTTCTGCCCGCCACGCTGCGGCGTAGGTTGGTCTCCAGCACTGCGCGTTTGTGTATATTTGCAGCTATTTTTTAATCCAGATCATGGCCCGGCCTCATGGACAGCTGTGCCAGCACAACTAGGGCATGGTCTGTAGTACAAACGAGCAGAGGTGAGGTGAGCGGAGACAGCAACTAAAGGTAGTACCCTCTTCCCATTGCTCTGCTGCGATTTCATCCATGTAGCCCAGTGTTGCCATCTGAATGTGGAAACATCGGCCTTCCAGGCCCTGCTCCATGGTAAAGCCACAGCTGACGGGCCTCGAGGTGGGCAAGGTCCTGCTCCAGGTGGGAAACTGGGCTCAATGACCTCTGGAGGTTCCTTCTGCCCAGAGTCTCTGTAGCTGTCCTTGATATCTCTGGGGGATTGAGATGAGATTTTAAGCTTCACACCTCACATTTAACTTCTTGATTCCTTGCTTTAGTTGCACAAGTAAAAGAATTTCTGTATAGTCTTCACCTTCCTTGCACTTTTCTTTTTATTCTTTTTTAAGTGAAAATTCCTTTGAATTCAGAAAACTCTCAAATCCAGCAAAGAGGGCAAGAAGTGACTTAAAACCTGTTTTGGTGCCAGATCCAACATACTGCATGGCTATCAGGTGACAAGTTAGCTGTGCAGAAATCCTGCCCCCATACTGTTTTAAAAGGTAATGTCCAGAGGCTTGGAAATGGAGCAAGCAGCAGAGGATTGGTTAAATAACAGCTAGTTTCACTGCTGCCTGGAATGTGCCTTTTAGAGCAATTTCTGCAAGCTGCAGCTGAGCCTCTCTAGGTGGGGATGATTGCACTGAGAAAATGCACAGTTACCTCTTCCTTCAGGTAAAAACTTGGCAGGAGGAGAGCAGTCATTAACAAAAAGGTTTCTAGGGTTGTCTCAATAACTGCTGTTTCTAAGCCGCGCTGGTGTTGGCAGCTGAAGCGATCAAAGCTGAGATTCGCTTCCTGTGTATTCCAGGTGGAGGGAATATTGGTGATGAAGCAATAAATAGGTTTGCTGCGTGCACAGCACGTCATAACAGTCCTTGGGCAGCTTGCTCTGGGAGGATTGCCTGGAAAAGGGATATTTTCATGGGAGGGAAGAAGAGATGCTGCCTGCGACCTGGTGAGTGAAAGGGTCTGCAGCGCACCAGTGTCTGCGCATCCAGCAAACGCTGCTTAAGAAATGGGGAAGCTTCTGAAAAGGTGGGTTTGTGCTAGCTCCGAGCCGTGCGCTGAAGAGGGGTCTTGTCCATCACCTCCTGCTGCCCAGCTTCACGTACGAGCAGATACTCTTTGCAAGGATGAGCAGGGGCTCCTGTGAGCCCTGTGCACGAGCGGCAAGCAGCGAGGCCTTTGGGCTGAGCCTTTGGGTTGCGCGTGTGTGTGTACGTACACATCCGTACCCGCGTCTCGGATTCAGGGATCAGATGAGCTGCCTTTATTTGCCTGCAGCTCTCGGGCTTTGGCAGATTTGGGCTTGCACAAGCGTGTTCGTGTATGCAGGCACCCATGTGCATAGGAGAGAGATCCACCTTCGCCTTTGCACAGACCCAGGAGTCTAAAAGACCTGATGTGTTACTGCCTGTTGGCTTTTTCTTTTAAAGTAGCCTCTTCCAAGACCAGTGTGAGTGTATTGAGTGATTTTTTTTTCCTTTCTGCTAAACACTGTTTGTCCTTTTTTTGCCTGTTTAAATCTTGAGTATTGAATCCCCATCTCCTTGTACCTTTTGGATATGATCAGTAACAGGGATTATATATTACACGGAGATAACTGAAGTTTCAAATCTTGTGTCTGTCTTTAGAAGATGTCATTTGGCCGTGGCGTTTCTATCCTGAAATGCAAATATGTGCAAATGGTGAGAAGCACTTCAAAAATCTCTTGCTGCTTTGGGGCAGCATCAAAAAATGGATGAACTGCACTGGCAAACACCTACTGTGTGAGAAATGTCCTGCAATCTTCAGCAGTCGCAAACAAGGTTAAGAAACTTTAAGAAAAGCCCCAAAGTAATCTGATATTTGCACTATGTACAGTGCAATTCGCCTGCTTGGGGAGGATGAAGCATTTCGGCAACCCTACTTGAAATTAAGACTGACTCCAGGGAGGCTAGATATTTCAGACAGGACGCCTGGATCACAGTGACACCCCCCTGGGCAACTGGAGTTATTTGTGTACAGAAACGTGCCAAGCCACTATCTTCTGCTTCTTGCATAACCCGAGCAAAGCCAAAGGATTTGGGTTTTGTTCTAAATGCTGCTGAAACTTTGTTCTCTTGGACCCGGATCATCTTTACTGAAAGCCAAGTTTCACCATGAAGCAAATGTTATCAGTTTAAATCTTAAGCCTTTTTAGAGTGGGGATTAAAAGGGGAATGAACATGTAATCTTAACTCTCTACTATGGACGGCTAATCCATTAGGCTTTTTTCTTGGAAATGTGTCGCATCCCTCCCTCCTCTTTTGAGCGCACGCAAGGAATTGCTTCAGAAGATTCTGCAGTTTTGTTACATGAGCATAAAGAGGAACTTATAACATTGTGTGTTCTGCCATGAGCTCTCACAAAGAAGAGGGAGCTCTTTGACCCTTTGGGGGGCAGCTTTGAATACCATACTCTGATCGAAGCCTGGTTTGGTATGAAGAAAGCTGGGGTTTTTTCTTAGCTATCTTGAAACAGTGACAACAAAAACAACAGGAAAAAAGTGTGTGGTGTTACAAGTTCTTCCATCTCTGCCACGTTCAGATGTTTCTGCAGTCTTTTTATGGTCCAGATTTCAAAACAGAACACATGCATGGACAGAATGCTTGGTAGGCAAGCATGTATGAAAAGGGGACCAGACGTGGAGGACTTGTGGAGGGACTGCTCAAGCTCTGCGTCAGGGAGCAGGAAAGTAGATCTGGCTTTAATAAGTGCACTGTGTTGCATGGAAAACCATCAATGTCTCTGATGAAGCCTGGAAAATGGGACTGCTGCTGCTGTGTTTTTCCCTTGACTATTTGATGCCTCTGGGAGGCTTGGAGCCTCCTTTTCTACTCTTATACTCACCCTGGCATGCTCTTCCTCCCTGAAATGGGGCTTCAGTCTTCCTCGTGGTAAGTGAATATGGCCAAGCAGCACAGGTCAGCGTGGAACAGCTCAGAGAGGACGGCAGAGCTTGCTGGGAAGCCGCAAAGGGCAAGAAATCCATCGTGAGTTCAGTATGTGATTTTTCCGTGCAAGGCCTCAGGAGATGTGTTTTCCATCACACAGCAACCGCGCTTACTTACGTAGCACTTCACATCTTCAAAACACTCTGAACGCGAGCTAATTAATCTCTGCGATGCCTCTGGGAAGTAGGCAAGGGAAATTAAAAAAGAAAATAAAAGCAGCAGAGTTTTCCGTGCTTCCTGTGATAGCTTGGGTTATTTACACTTCACTGAGGCAGTGACAAACCTGCTGTCGGGTAACTACTCTTCAGTAGCTTGTGATTATGAGGCGGCTTAGATGTTAAATTAGACTTATTCGGGCCAATATTGGGTATTTTCCTAACCTGCTGCCCTTCTCGTAACTGATGGCTCTTTCACGGCACAAGGGGAGGGAAGAATTATAGTTGTGATTATATCTGCGAAACGGACAAAAATGTTTCGGCAGCACAGCAGAGAGATAATTTACTTAGAAGAAAAATAATCAAGCCTCAGAGGAAAAGCAGGCTATTGAACTCCTCTGGAGTTCATCATAAACTCTCCTAACAGGCACCTCGGTGTCGCGGCCAAATCCCTGATTCCCAACAGAAGCTGGGAGATGGAAAGGACTCTGTGCCCCAGCAGTGATTATTGACCATTAAGATGCAACTCGGTGTCCACTAAAGTGCTTTTGGCTACAGACTAATAACTCTTGATGTGTATTTGAGGCTGCTTTATCTGGTGCATTACCCAGGGAAGATCGGGAGCGTTTCTTCTACCTTTTTGTCTCAGGTGGACCTGCAAACACTTGCTTGACTAGCAGCTCTTCTTCTCCACCCCACGAAGAGTTGCAGGTGGTTTAGATGAGGATCACACCAGTGAGAACACTGGAAGTTCATGGGACTTTCTCCTCACAGTCTCTTCTCACTGCTAGGTGCCATGTCTGGCACTAAAGCATAGGCAGAAAGTCTGTAGCTCTGGTCACCAAGCTGGCTGACCCGGAGGTGACACGCCAAGTAGTCTGCGGTGCTTTGCTTTGCTGGCAGCATCATCATCCTTTGGCTCCAGGTGACATTGGGGGATGTTTCCTTTGGGCAGAATGACAGGGATATAGCGACCCAAGGGTGGGAAACCCTGATGGAGCTTCCTCAGGCTGCTCTCTGTGGGCTCGCTTTTGATTGCTGCTCTGGTTTTGCTTTGGCACTGTGGACCAACCACCAGCAAACAGGAAGGATTTCAGGAAGTTTGGAGTATTTGTGCTGTTTTGGAGCTGATTCTGTGGCAGGAGATTTTAGGGACTCTGAATTGTGGAAGATACTTTTTATTCCTGCTAGTGGTGAAGTGTGCTGAGGAGCCAAAGTTATTTGCCGTTCCTGAAGTAGGCATATAGGGAAAATGCTGCTGTTTTCTGTGCTGTTGGCAGTCGGGAATTTTATGGAAAGAGGAAGACCTACACCGAGATACTTTTATTGTATTGCATTGCTTCTTTCTATCCTCCCTTTGGAGGAAAGGTGATCAATATATGGCCCCATGAAATATGAATTCAGTATATTTAGCTAATGAAGAAGCTCTTCTCAGCACACAATACAGTAAATATTACCAATATAAGTGTGTTTGGATTCTCAGTACTCTAATTCTGCTAGAAAACCTAATGATGTTTCTTAGCTTACATGATTTGTGAATTATTTGCACAAGGCTATTTATTGGTATTGGAATTTTGCTAAATGCAGAAAACAACTGGTTTTTAGAATTTAAATCAAGCTATCTGAAACATTGGGGATATATTAGGAGAAGTTTATTAAAATGTTTACCAGTGATTTCCCTCTGCTCATTATTTGGCATTTTTAAAGTCTTTTGCTAGCATAATGTTCCAATAAATGCTCTCTGTTTAAACAGGTCAAATAGATCATGGCGTGGATAGACCTTAACTGAAGCTAACCTCTCATTTAATTTTTAAAACGAACGGATTTGTGTTTAAAACATAGTTTAAAAACAATAAAATCTTACTTATTTGACCCCTGGTACCTTTGCTGGGCTGTTGTCAATAGCCTTCTGTCACAGCAACTTGCGGAGGGAGAAGCCCTCACTGTTCACGGTAGCTTCCCCGCTTCCAAAAGTGGCTCAGGCAGGTACCTCAGAAGGAAGCAAGGAAGTTTTCCTTTCGATTTTGGTGGCCACCTCCTGTTTCTGTTGCACCAGGCCCTTCATTGTTTGCCCTGGGGCAAACAGGAGGTGACATTTGCCAGAGGCTGGTTGTAGGAACAGGCTTGTGGCCATTTACCGGAGGTCACCTTACTGGAGGGTTGCCGTCAGCTCTAAGCGGTGTCCAAGTCTTTTGGGCAGAATCATTATTCCAAGACTTTGCAAGCTGCATTTCAAGAAATTGAATAGTTTCTAGAATATTTCCTAATCTTCTTGCAGTTTGGTGCAGTTTTTTTTTTTTTTCTTAACTGCTTTCTAATTTTCTCTCTCTGTTTCTGAGTGCTCAGGAGATACATTTCCTTGATGTTAAGTCAGAAGCTCCTGTGGTATTTCAGGAATCAGGGAGTGTGGGGGCTTGCGTTTGTTTTTTGGTTATTTTTTTTCCTGGGTCGCTACAATAAGTTTTAGGGAAGATAAAAGTAGATGCCAGGCCTGAAACTACCAGGTCCTTAGAAACTGCTCATCTGGAACAAACAGGCAGTTTATGGCCTGAGCTGGAACCAAATCAACTCATCTGTTCGAACTTGATTGAAAAATAGAAGACTATCATGTGAATGATGAGAAATGGGGGGGGGGGGGGGAAGGGGGGGGAAATCGGAATGTGGGAACAGAAACCAGAAATGCAATCAGGCCAACTCAGAAAAGCCCCTAGGAACGCCAGAAGCCTTTGAAGCGGGATGCGCGCCGGCTCTGCTGTGCCAGGCCTTCGTTTCGCGGCTTTCCGCGGCGCGCGGCAGGTCCCGGGGGCGGCTGGCTCGGCAGCGATGCTGCGCCGTGCTCGGCACAGCGGGGAGGGAAGCACTCCCGCCGGTACCCAGTGCCTGCGCAGGGGGTGGAGATGGCTGGCACGGGCAGGGAAGGCTGGTTTTTGTTTTGTGGTGTTCTCCTCTTTTGCCCCTGACCTGCTGCTGGGCCCTGCGCGTAGGCCAGTGCCCAGCCTGGGAGGGAGAGGGCGCAGTCGCAATTCCTCCATCCTCGGCACGGGGCAGGAGGAGGAGAGGCCCGAAGCGGCACAGAGTCCTGCCACAAGCTGCAGTAAAAGTGAGGTGCTGAGCTCAATCGTGTCCCTGCTTGGCACGCGCGCAGGGCCCCGTGGAGCTGCCGCCCCAGCAGCTTCACCTCACAGCCGTGCCGCAGCTTCCCGCACTCCGGCCTGTGGCAAAGCGCCCCCAGGGCGCGCAGCTGGTTTCACTGCGCCCTCGTAGAGAGCAGCTTTTCCCTTTCAACTCCCAATCAATGCTGTGCCTGGGAGCCGGGCTCTGGGCACGGCGCTAAAACAAGCGGTGGAAGAGGGGAGGGAAAAACCTCCTGGCATTGGACTCTGTTTCACTTCCAGCAGCCAGAAATCATGATATGAGTTTAAAAAAAAAAAAGGAAAAGAGAGAAACTTCAGGATGCAGAGAGAAAAACGCCGATTGCTTCTCCAAGTGAGGCAGGGCTCTGTGCTCGCGCGCGGTTGTGGCGTGTAGAAATGCCTGCACTGGGAGCGTCCCCAAAGGAAGCTCCAGGGACTGCCTTCGAGCCGCCCCCGGGGAGACGCAGCCCGCCGTGCTGCCGCCAAGCTCATTCCTTCGCCTTTGCCACGCGCGCGCAGCGGCTGCGGGCTGCAGAGCTGCCCTCAGTGCGGCGTGGGGCGCAGCGGCTCCCAGACGTGGCGTCAGCCTCCCCCGCGCCCCCTTGGCGCGCGGCGGCCCAGGCGCTGCCTCCCGCTCGCCAGGCGGCGGCCGCTCCGGAGCCCGGCAGCGCTGCCGGGATCATGGTAGAGGCGGCGGCGGCGGCGTGGGATGCAGGGTTCAGGTAAGGGGCCGCGGAGGGGCCTTGCTGGCGGCAGCGCCTGCGAGGAACGCTTTCCTTAACGCGAAAGGGGGGGGTCTGGGACGCCAGGTTTGCTTTTCTTTCCCCATTTTTTCCCTTGTTGCACGTGCCTTACTGCTGGTTTCTGCAGCTCTGGATGCCGGTGGGTTTTGGGGAGCATTTTTTGGTAAATGCCTTCCAGCTCGCTCGTCCCGGCGCGCAGAGGAGAAATGCGCAAGGACTTTTGCTTTGCCCTTTTTTTTTTTTTTTTTTTCCTGATTTGGCTCTTAAAGTTGACAAACTCGTTCGGCGCTCCTCAGAGCGCTACGTGTGCTTCTCCTCCCTCTCCCTTAAGCCCTGCTTGCCCGTGCGGCCGCCGCGCTCCCGGGGACTTGGCCGGCTGCGCTTGCGCCCAGAGCTGGCCCGGGCGGCCGGTAGGCGGCTCGTCAAAGCCAGAGGGTTTGCGCATCACCTTACCAAAGCTGCTGCCTCTCTAACAGCTTTTGTTTTAGCATGGTGCCAAGCTGGGAAGTGTGGAAATCTAGAGTCTTTTGATGCACTTGGATGTTTTTCAGTAGCTACAGAAGCAGTAAATGGGGTCTAAGGACTCCAGGAATGGAAACTCTGGCATTCGCTTTTTTCTGCCTTGGGAACAGTAGTAGGTGCTCATAGTGAAGTCTTTCCCTTCCTCACCTGGTGACCAGGGAGTCCCCTGCTTTGCTAGCTTGGAGACCCTCTTCCTGGCGAGGTTGTCTGGCAGCTGCTATCAAACTGCATATTGGAATATGAAAACTTTCTGCATTAGCTTTTGGGGACAAAAGAGTTCCTTTCACAAACGTCCAGCAAGCTGATCAGGCAAGTTTGCAGTGACGCAACCCCGGTCCTGTCCAGGTTTCGTTTAGGAGATGCTGGGGTGGTCACCGAGAGGTGCCGTTTAGCATTTACCACCCCCTCCAGGGCTTTTCCATTCAAGTGGGGTGGAAAAGGAGAAAGCCGTGGGTCGAGCAGCACTATGGAGCCACGGCCGGCAGGCGGGAGCAGCAGCTCCTCGTCCCGCGCATCCTTCGCGCTGCCCCTCACTTGGTCGGACGCTCTGAGGAGGTGGGTGGGGAGGGGAAAGCCACCCTGTTCTGGTGAATGCTTGAGATAACTCATGTCAAAAGGATCTGTCATGGCTCTGTAAAGCTCATGGGAATGAAGCAGCCTCATTATTTGGCTGTGTGCGGGAGGCAGGGGGTTCTGTTATACCAACGCTTGCCCCGCTCGGTGCCTTTTACTGGGATCTGGGAGCGAGTTTCTCACCAGCTGCTGTTTGAATAGACACTGAAGTCAAAAGAGTTATGGGAAGCAGCAAAGTACAACTTGTGGATGGTGTGTGTAAGAGGCTTGTTAGCATCAAGAAACGGATGTGTTTTCTAGCATGTAGAGGTAGGTGCTTTTTGAAACGGGAGTGCTCTCTTTTACCTCGTTTGCTTGGCTAATTGGTATCAGTCAGCACAGGTGTTCTTGTGGAGAGCTGCTAATGGTGGGATTTGAAACTGGGCCAGTGGCAGAAAGGGACCTAGCGATCCCCTTCCACTTAATTTCCGATATAAATGGGCCACTGCTTCAGGAAGGCAGTAGAGGAACTGCATGAGAAGTGAGTGGGCAGCCGTGCCGCGCGCGCTCCGGTGGGGCTGCAGTGCAGCGCTGCAGGTTGGACCACAAGCGGCACGGCAGCGGCAGCGCCAACGCGGGGCGTCCAGCCGCGTGAACCCTGCTGCCTTTCCCGCCCTCAGCTCCAGTGCTTGAAAGACCCTGGAGCTTTGGCAGTTGTCTTATTTTGGGGAGACAGACCCAGCTTTCCTGTAAACACAGGTGGAACGAGGACGGGAGAGGGAGCCTGAGGGGCTGATTGAAAGGCCTGTGTAAATACATAGATTTTTGAGTCTGTGCCAGTCCTGCAACAGGGCGGGAAGAGTTCAGGTGCCACCCAGTGATGCTGGCAAAGCCCTTGGGGCTCTTGACGTGTCAAAGGAGCAAGCGGTGAGCTCGGCATGGAGTCAAGCTACCCCTTGGCGCAGCGCCATCCGCCGCACTCCGCTCGGCTTGCACGGCAAACAAAGCCAGGCTGCGCATGGGAGTCGGGAGCCGACGTGGTGGGAGCAGGCGATCCCGAGGCCGGGCGATCCCGAGGCCGGGTGGCACGGCCATCCCTGCGCGATCTTGTGCGCCTTCGGCCGGGAAACACGGCGCAGCCAGGCGCCGAACGCCTCCCAAGACACTCCGAAACCAGCTGCGCGCGTCACGCCCTGGTGCCACCAAAGCGCTGCAGACTGAGCAAGCGATAACACGTGTTCACACCTCTCTCGGCAAGGCCTCGCTTTTTCAAAAGAAGGCTTTTCGGGAGAAGTTTCTAAGGCATGAGGTCGGCG
Source organism: Tinamus guttatus (assembly GCF_059628265.1). NCBI lineage: Eukaryota > Metazoa > Chordata > Aves > Tinamiformes > Tinamidae > Tinamus > Tinamus guttatus. Next base: position 3,212,496 of record NW_028288749.1, read on the forward strand.
CCGTGCGGCGCAGGGGACGAGGCCGTGGCCACCTGCACAGCGGTAGTGCCCGCTCGGCGCCCCGCTGGCTCCCTGGCCGGGAGCCAGCCCAAGGTTGGCTCTGCGCTTCTTCCTTCCCACGGCTTTCCAGCGTGTTTTCTGATAAATCAGTCATATGTTCATTTGTCTTTCTAACAAGGCCCCTTTATAGTGATTTAGAACGGTTAAAATCCCAAGGGACTTGAAGATCATGTGTAAAAATGTGGGGCTGTGCCTGAGCTGGTCGAGCAAAATCTCTTGTTCATAAAAGCACCATAAGCTGTTGGCTTTTTTTCTGTTTGTTTGTTTGTTTCTTAATTTTACTTCTAGTGTTAAGAGTATATATACAGTTTTTACTAAAGCTAGTCCAAAAATCTCTTTTTAACAATAAAAAAAGGCTCACAAATCAAGCTTTCGCTTTCACAGTGTGACTGAGCAAGGGGTCCCTTGTTGATGTTTGTGGCTGGCAAATCTAGAAGCGTTTGGAGGGGGGAGGTTGTGTTTGTATTTATTATTTATTTTATTGCAACAGTTCAGTATTTTCAGGATGTTTTGAGTTTCTTCTTCCTTTTAAATGTCCTGGGTTTTGTTGGAGGCGAAGAATGCAGGTGTTCTTCATAAACACATTCCTGGGAAAAAAGTCATGGCGTGAATGCTGGCATTGGAAATTAAATAATCTTTCTATACTAGCTGTTAAATATATAGCCGGATGTATCATACTTTAATACAAGATGTCTGTTTACATGAGACATATGGCTCACAGTTTGCGAAGACTCTGCGGGGCAGGTGGCTGTAAATAATGTCCTAGCCCTAATTTGGAGCTAAATTAGCTTAGTGTTTTCAGAGTAGTCATTAATAGGTGCTTGCCAACCCCGTATACTGCTAGCAGCACAATCCAGCTGAATCCCTCAGCCGTCCGAAGGGTACCTGGGATTGGCTTCGGTGCAAAAGCAGTAACTAAGTAAATGTGGAAAGGAAAAAAAATTACATGGTTGCTTCACCTGCTAAGTTATGGAAACTTAACTGGTGTTTTCTCACCAGTAGCAATATTCCCACATGGACAGGGGGAGCAGGGTGGTTTGACCTGCAGGAGTGCAGCTTTCCTATTGCTAGTTTTTCCAGTTCTTGGAACTGACTTGTTTAGGGTTAACATGCCCAAGAAGCAAAAGCACAACAATTTGCTTGTTCCTGAGCTACAATGGCATTTTTTTAGGTTAGTTTGAGGTTGCAGTCGTCTTTCTTGATGCACACACGCAGTGTGATGGTTCTGTGGTGTCTCACGTGTCTGTCTGATTCTAGGTTGATCCTCAGCTCATGTTTGACTCCTGGGCTTCCTGTTCCCCTCCAGCATCTCAGCATTAATGAGTATGTCCAGCAGAAAAATAGTACAGGGGTGAATAGTCTTAGACATGGCAACACTGCATCTTGTGGGCAGGTACAGTCAGCGGCATCAAGGTTTCATCTCCAGCCTTAGAACTTTGCAGCCTTGCCCCAGTATTGCCAGGAGAATGCCATCCTGGGATCCAGGGCAGGGGATCTAAAAAAATCCAGCCCTGTTTTTGCCATATTAGCATCCTCAGTAGCAACAAAGGGTAGCAAAATATGATGAAAAAGTCCATGTCTTGTTTTAAAAGTAGTTTAAAATAAAGCTCCTTAGTGGAGTTGCTTCATGTCTTTGACAGCTTTTTTTCTTAACCTGTAAAGCTCGTCTATGATAGTAAGATATTGCTGGCTCAAAATAGTTGATGTGCAGCCAAGAAACACAGTGAAATGTGGGTCTCTTAAGACATGGCTTGCTATTAAGGAGAAGGCTTTGGAGCATTGGTTGGACCCGTTCAGGAGGCAGGCACCGTCCCTGTGCATCGCAAGCTCATCCCGGGTGCCTTTGCTAAGTGCGGGGAGGGTAAGAAGGTGACCAGGAGCAGGCAGCATGGATTCAGCAGGAGGAAAGCTTAAATCATCCGTGAGCAAAGCGTTTATGACGCCTTTTACGATGGGTTGAGTGCCAGGTGGAGGAGGGATCTTCTGCATCTAGAACTGGCATTTTTGGTCATCTGGCAAAGTCGCTTTTGAAGCTTGCGTGTTCTGTGCTGTGCCTTGGAATAGCATGGGAAATTAATTATTAATGCCTGGCATTTTTCCTCATGCAAAATGACTCAATTAATTTCTCCTGTTTCCTAATGGAGCAGAGTAGAGGTGGGGAGCGCTGCCTGCTGCGTGCGACATGGATCCGGGAGCTGGGCAAGCAGAGGCTTCGCGTTTCTCCGACCGTAAGCAGTGATGCAGCCTCGGGAAAGCTGCTCTGTACATCTGCCTTCCACCTCGGTGGAAAGAAATATCACCTGCTGTCTTACACATGGGCTCCAGGAAGTTCCATTTCCTGAAATTCCTGGAGCCCGTGTGTGTCCGTGAGGCTTCGCTGGGCGACGATGGCAATTTTTAAATCTGTGACATGGCAAAGCTACCTAAGCTTTGTGGCTTCAGCATCATAGCTGGAGGAGGGTGGCATTCCTGACAACTGAAGAGGGAGCAGAAGCTCATTCACTGATGGCAGTATAAAGACTTGGGAATGTATACACGTTCTAGCTTACTAGCTTATGTAAGAGGTTCCAAAGCATAAGGGTTTGGTTTAATTTTCATCACTTTCTGAAATTTTCTGTCCCCTTCTGCCCTTGGAAAACAGTTTAAAGAAGCTCTTCAATATTTTGCCCTGCTATTCAATATTAGCAGCCCGTGGTAATTTTGGAAAACACTACTCTGTCAAGGCAGAGATTAGCTTCCTGTAAATATATATTTTCTTATTTATTATTTTACTAATTTCCCCGCCCTTTCTATCTCTTTAGTTTTCAATGAAGGACACTATCCATCTGACATTTTGCATAGTTTCTCTCTGGTCAGTAGGCCAATTTGGATGTCTATTTGCATGGATTCAGCAAACCTTTTCTCCACACTAGATCTCACAGCGTGTTTTGAATATTCCCCGCTTGCTTATTTGCAGCTTATCTCCAACACTGCTTGTCCTGGAAAATTCAGGTGGGTTTGGGGGGCGATTTTTGAGAAGCTCTAAAGCACCAGAGCCGTGTGAAGGTGGAGAAGGACATATTTAAGAAGCTATTCACTGCCTGCCTTGTGTCTGTGGCAAGCTTTAAAGGGAGACCAGCTTCCCTGCTGCAGTGCTCAAGGAGGTTTTGTCTGGTTTTTTTTGCCCGGTGAGAGGTTTCAGAATTCAGTGCTATGGAGGAGTTTCGTTTATTCTTTTTTTAAAGGAGTGATAGCAAGCAGACATTTGCAGAGGAAGGAAAAAGAGATGCGATTCCTGGTACCAGGGTTCGATAAGGGGAGCATAAAGCGTCCGAATGTCGAGCGATGCCCAGTGGTTGGGGGCTGCGGCCAGATAAATTCCTTCTTGGAAGCGAGGAGCCAGCAGCTACCCACGAGCACTGCTAACCATGGGACAGCTTCCCCAGGGACCAGGCTGGCTCCTTTTGTCTTTAGAGTGTCTGGGAAAATTGCCTTTTTTTCTTTTTTGATATTGTTACATGCCAGTGGTTATTCTGCATTTAAAAGAAGCTCCAAATTTTCAGAATTTTCTTCCAGTGGCAGAGTTTTTATGACTTCTTTTCCCTCAAGAATGTCTCCGCTCGCTCTCTCCTGACACACGTCTCGTGTCTCTGGCCGCAGCACCCTCCAGGCCGCTCTCTGCTGTTAAACCACACCAAAAGAGGTAAATAGCAGGGAACGATTTGGGCAGGCTCTTTTTTCTCCTCGTGGGTTTTCCCGGGAATGTTAATGCCATGCTAAGCAGGAGAATGAGAGGTCTGCATATGAAAACCCTTATGCCAGCTCTTTCCTCGCCCAGTTTTTCACATTCTCGTGTTGCAGAACGTGCCAGGAAGCCAGGCTCACGTTGGGTACATGTCCCCTGTTGGCAGGGAGCCGTGATGCAGTGAAAGGGATGAAGGATTCGGGATCATGATGCAAGGGGAGGGGGCAAGTGCCTCAGCCTTGGTTTGCCTGGAGCGTGTGATAATGCTGGGAATGAGACCAGTTCCAATGGCAGGACACCCCGGTGGCTTAGGGCACCATTCCCGGAAAGCTCCAAGGAGCAGGTGGGATTTCTGTTTCATGTCGGCCAACCAGGTGGATGCAAATAGCTCCCTAATCCGATCTCTAAAGAATTCCCTCTAATTCCTTTCTCATTCCGAGTAGATTGACGTCACTGGTTTGCATGGTCTTAACTTGAAGATGATGCTATATTTTAATCCTTCTCTTTGGGGAAGGGGGGACTTTTTCCGTGTGAATAAGAGAATTGCCGGGCTGCCGTTCCCTCCCTGGGCGTCTGCCCCGTGTTCCCTCGTTAATGGTGGGTGCCGGTAGCACCTGCCCCGCTCGGCTGCGCAGCGTCCCTGCGGGCTCCATGCAGCCGGGCCCTGTGCTCGCTCCGCTCGCGCCACCGCGTGCGACGGTGGCGTGTTAAATCTGAGCAGGAGCTCGGCAAATTCTGCTTCCCAGGAAACGCATTTTCCTGCGCTCGCGAGAGCATTTCTGGCCGAGGATCAGATGCTTCTGATGGAATTGAAGCAGAGGAAGCCCCATTAGGCGCTGCCGGGCTCGGCTTCTGGACACGCACGCCATGGTTTATCTGCCTTCCAGCAGAAACCACTTGCTTTGAATATCTGATCTATAGTTCAGCTTTAAAGCGCTTTGCAGTTCCTGCAGGTATTAAACAGCACTCGTGCACAGCAGCTGCTTTGTGTTTCCCTTTGGGCTGGTGCTTTGTCCAGATGTTCTTGTTTGGTCATCTTCTTTCCATGATTTTTTCTGTGTTTCGGATTGTCCTCAGAATTTGCTTGGTTTCGAGAGCTTTGGGTTGTGCCCAACGGGAGCAAGGATGAGGGTGCACACGTGTCGGGCCCCGCTGCTGCTCTTGGGGCTGCTTGTTGGCCTTTTTTTCCCCCGTTTCCATGTTGTTCCACAAGGAAGCCTCATCCTCAGGATGTTCCTGTCCGTGGCTTTTCCTTTTGTCTTTGAGGCTGAGGACTCCTGGGGGCCCCTGTGTCTGTGCAGTGACCAGAGGGTGTTTGCTGCCCACTTCTGGGCCCAGCTTGATGGCCCTTCTCCTTAGCCAGGGTCCCAAGCTGAAGCACGGGGTACTCAGCCGGGTCCCCTGTCCCGAGAAGCATGGCGTCTGCTTGGAAAACCCCAGCTCCGTGGACTTGGAGAGCTCCTCAGCATCTCTTCTGGTCTCTGCTCCCCTTACCTAGTTGTCTCAGTCGACGCTGAAGAATTAGCACAGCAAATTTCAGTTTTCTCCGCTAAGCCCTACCCTGTAGAACTGGCCTGGTGTGTTTTACTCAGAATGCATTTGGATGTCAGGACACAATTCAAACAGTATTTTTGTCCGAGTTTGCTTTTAATGTAGGCTTTTTACCCAGGCATTTAATTTCCTTTTTTATGGCAGTCTGTGAATTGGGCCCAAATTTGAATCCTCCCCGAGCGAGGAAGATGTGGGAATGTTTATTCCAAGAGAAAACAGCAGCCTTTTTCATGTTCTAATTGGATTTCATGTGAGACTTGTGCTTTCCTCAAGTTATACTCATTAGGAAGATGCTGTTCAGACACAGCTCTGCTCTTAACAGTTGCTCTTCATAAATCCCTGAACGTTTGCTTGCTTTCTGCTTTTTATTATTCTCTATAATTTTGCCTGCTGGGGAGATCTTTGCCCCAGATTTTACCTTTTTTATTCGCTCTAAGAAGTACTGACTGTCCCCAGCAAGATCTTTCTCATTCGTGTGGTCACCTGAGCGCTCAGAGACAAACCTGAGCAGACTCCGAGCCAAATCAGGTCAAAAAGTGAGTAAGGGAGCCCCGTTTTAATAGGCTCAGCCCGGCGTTTATCCCGATGGAGGATGTTGGAGCAGCATCGGGGGGGCAGGAGCCCCACGGGAGCTTCCGCAGGCCGCGTGGCCAAGCGCTCCCAGGGAGGGGCTGAGCTTGGGTGCTGCGCTGGCTCCAGCACACCTCGTGTCACGGGTGCCCCCCGTGCCTCCCGTCCCTGGGGCTCGAGCTGCGCAGGGCCGCCCTCCCTTCGGCATCAGCCGCCTGTCCCGGGGCGTCTCCCCACGCGAAGCGGGAGCCCGAATGCGGGCAATTTCTTGTTATTTCCCTAATGAACATGCAGCCGGGGAGCCGCAGCGCCGTGCTGCAGGGCCGGCTTGCTTACCCACCGCGATGCTCTGTCCTGTCCTCTGGCGCCCGCGAGCACTGCCGCGTCCTAGCTCCGGCGCCGTCCAAACCCCGCGTGCCAGGGCATCGTGGGTAACGCTATCTCTGAAGAAAGCTCTTAGTTTTTTTTTTTTTTTTTTCCCATCTTCTCCTTCGGTCATTGCGGGGAAGCGGCCGCTCTCGCGGCACCAGCTGGCCGCGCTTCTCAGCACCCCCCCTCTTCTTCCCTTATATATTTATTTTCCGCTGCCGCGGCTCTGGAGGCAGGGTGCGTTTTCCCGGAGCGCAGGGAAGGCGGCACTTGGGCGGCTCTCGGCAGCCCCGCGAGTCGCCGAGGAGGCTCTGCGGCACGGGCGTGCGGATCATCCCAGCCGGACTCATCCCCGTGCCCGGGACGTGGCGCGGGCAGCATGCGGCTGCGCGGGGCCGCCGCTCGCCGCTGCGCCTCGCGATTCCGGAGCTAAGCGTGGAGCATCCGCCGGGCTGCGGCTGCGGTGCCGCGCGCCGGGGATGCCCCGCGCCGCCCGCCCGCGCCGGACATGGGCAGCACTTGCGACAAAGGTACCGCGCGCGTCCCCTCCCCACGGCACTGGCTCACTGTGTCCCGCGTGTCCGCATGCCCTCCCTGGGAGCAGCGTCGGCGCGAGCCCAGCTCCTGTGAATATTCATGCTCGGCACAGCAGCCCGCATGCATTGAGGTTGCCAAAGTCACATCTTAGTAAGGTCGTATCGGCAGGACGAGGAGAGTTTGACCTATTTATTTTTTATTTTTTATCTGCAGAGGCGCATATATGTGTATATATATGTGTGTGTGCGTGGTGCCCTCCAGGCAGGCGAGAGCCTTCCGACCATCGTATGTTTGAGCTCGTGGTAGGGTCCTATAGGACCGAACTTTGACCTCTGTCAAGTTGGGTGCAGTCGAGGTGAAAACTGGGCTTCCTGGTGTCTCCATGTCGGTTATCTGCTAATTCCTGTATAGCTTGTGTAAATATATATATATATATATATAATAATCATAACAATATACAGTTTTTGGAATGGTAGTGAACAAACAGCAATCGAATCATAAATACCACCGGGTATTGATCTGCACCATTTTTTTTTTTTATTTTAACTGCTTACTGGCTATGAGCAAGTGGGATTCATAACCTTGAGGCTGCGGGTGGAAATGCCATTGTAATTTAGTGAGTAAATCAGAGATGGAGGAATTGGGCAGTGTTTTAATCCACTTGAAACTGTGCCGGGGCGCCCGCGCGGTGCGGCACAGAGCCCTCCTGCGCCCACTCACCTCCCTCCTCTTCTCTCTCAGAGGTCCCGGCAGAGAGGTCTCCTCGCAGACGGAGCATCTCGGGGACCAGCACGTCGGAGAAGACCAACTCCATGGATGCGGCGAACACGTCTCCTTTCAAAGTGCCGGTGAGTCCCCTTTCCTGCAGGGGAGCAAATTTCCCCATCGAATCGGAGGTGGAGGTTGAAATATCTTAATGTACAAGCAGGCTCTGAGAAGGAAAAAGTATTTACTTAGTATTTCCATTTTTCAGGTGGTTTTGGTACGTGCTGCTATATATTACTGGTAATATTTCTGGTAGATCCGTAGTTTGCTTATTTCTCCTGGATGGATCTAAGGCTGCAAATAGTGACACATCAGCATTAATGTGGGCATCAACCTATATAAATACTTCTGAAGTTGCTGCCAGGGTTTGCATTCTATATTCAATTTTTGGCTAGGAGAAAAGTTCCTCTAGGTTGGTAATGGCATGTTATTTTTGCTTTTTGTTAGAGAAGTATAGAAAATGGAGATGGTCCTGCATGTGTCATCTTTAATAATAAATAAATAAATAAATACTGGTTTTGACAACAGCAATGTAAATAGAAAAGCTTAAGGTGGGTCAGCGCTAATGGAAAATGTGTTGTCTAAAGCAACCTATAAACTCCATTGGAAATAAAGAAGGGAGCAGAGGGAAGGGCTGTGTGACAACCTGGTAGCTACCACACTTCTCTTAGTCACTGTTAAATATACTGGGTAATGATGTTTAGTCCCTTTCTAGGACTACAGGATAATTTAGATTGGAAGGGACCTCTGGAAGTCTCTGGTCCACCCTTCTCTTCAGAGCAGGGTCAGCTCAGCTCAGGATGCTGGATCTGGCCGCACTTTGGCAGTCTCCGTGGATGGAGATCCCGCAGCCTCCTGGGCAGCCTGTGCTGGACATGCTCTCTGGGAAAGCTCCCTCTTTCTGTGGGGGAGCTTTCTTGTCAGAACCAGATTTGTACTTTTAATGTCTACTGAAAGACTTGGAATCCATTCTGATCTAGCTGGAAAAACATCCAAGGCAACCCTGTATCAGGAGATATTGTTTCCCTTGGAGAAGGGAAGGCCGGGCGATTCTATCCATGTGTCCGAACGCCCGGTGGGAGGGAGCAAAAAAGATGGAAGCAGACTCTTCTCAGGGGTGCTCAGTGCCAGTCAGCACAGGTGGAAATACAAGAAATTCTGTTTAAACCTGATATATGTGTATATGTATGTATTTTTTTTACCATCTTCATCTATGGGAAGTTCTTGATCTTCTTTGTCTTCATCAAGAAATTCTCCCAGCCTCTGGATGGGTCTGTGTGCTGTGCCTTTAGATGAATGCATATATGTATTATGGTAGTCTAACGACTGCAGCCTATATAGCAGGATCATTTACTATCTATCTGTATTGCTTACTTTATACGTCTCCTTTTTTTTAATGTGTTTTCCATCATTTTTGTGTTTTTTTTTATGTTGATCATACCTTTGAATAATGTTTTAATGTCTCTCAGAATCTTCTCTAATTAGTATTTAGTATCGATTTTTAGCAATCTATTTTAGTGTTTTTAGTATTAGTGGCCCTCTCTCGTGCGAGGTTGTTGCTGTGAATATTTCTCCTCCTGGCACTCTCCTAGGCTGCGGGGAGCCTGGCAGGGACTGGGCTGTGCTGCGTGGCCTCTGCGCGTGGCCACCTGGACACCCTCCTGCCGCTTGCAGAGGGCCGAGGCTTGGGGCTGCCGTTGCAACAGGCCGTTTGGCTGCTGTTTGTGCTTTACCTGTGCTGTTTCTGGGCCAGCATCTCACCTATTTAAAAGGACGAGTGGCGTCCAAAGTCAGGTTGCTCAAGAGTACAAACAAGCTCAAACCAAACGTGCTCCCGCAAAATCAAGAATAACGGAGAGGGCAGCAGAGCGCTGCTGCTTTGGTGTCACTGTTTGGAAAAAACAAAAGCACAAGTTCTCTTAATACATGTTTGTAAAGCCATTTTAAGTACTCTTAAACCGTACCCTTGAAGCTCTTTGCAGGCCCCTGATCTGAGACTTGCAGGAGGCAGCCAAGTCATCGCACCCACACCTGGGAGCTGGAAAAGCCTCAGTGTCAATCAAAGGAAGAAACTTCCCTCCCTAATTTTATCATCGTTAGATCTGCAAAAGTCTCCAAATTTAGCAGGATAACTTAAAATGTGCTATACCTTTTCATCCCCCTGCTTGAGGCTTCTAGCAGAAGTTGCCTTAAGACAGGGGCCAGCTTAACCTTCCTCCATGCCGATGAAGAACTATGCTGAGGCTTCCAAAATAAGTTGCATTTACAGCTGTTTAAGTTTGCCTCTTGGAAAAGCTATTTTAAAACTGTCTCCTCAAGAGGACAGGGACTTGCAGCATGCTCTGTGCACGGCTCCTCCAAACCCCAGCACCGCTCTGATTTGTGATGCGCCTAATGGGCCTGTTTCGCATTTGGAATTTTGATTCACAAGGGCCTAATGGCCTTTAAGTGAATATTGCCTTAACGGAGACGTCTGTGGGTAGGCTCTGCAGAGGAGGTGGTCAGGGAAGGATTTATTTTAAGGGATGGACGTGTTCAGCTCGGCAGATTTGCTGCGGCTTGCGCGACGCTGCGCACGGATGAGCTCCTGCGCTGCCCCTTCCCGCTCTCCCCGTTCCCTGCAGGCTTGTGGCTGCGGTAACGAGGGCCTCGCGAATCGGACGCCATTCCGGCGCGGGCGCTCTCGGCGTGTTCTCTCGCGCACACAGATGTGCGGCTTTCGCGGGCATACCGTTACATACGCGCAAAAAGCCGCAATTTTAATAATGCGTGTCAGGGGCTAGGCAAATAGCAAGGCAGACGGACGTGGCTGGGAGCAGGCGTCGTGACGCACGGGTGGGCGAGGAACCAGCTTTTCCCTTCCCACGCGCTCCGGGTCCTGGCAGTGTCTCGGCCTGGGCGCTTCCCCGCCAGCTGCTGCACGGAGCCCGCGACAACGGACCGGCCTCCCTGCTCCACCCTGGCGAGCAGGGGTAAAGCAGGGTCGCCAAGACCCCCAGATCCTCATGAACGGTCGGGAGCTGCTGCTGCAGCCCTCCTCAGGCTCATACTGCTCTCATCGACTTTGCTTTTCTGGCGTAATTTTGTTAGGAGTTTCTGCGCTGCAAACGATGTGTGACTGCGCCGCGCACGTTGGCCATCATAAAAAGTCAAGGAGGAAGCCAAGAGCCACGTGCAAAGGGGAGGGGAAAGCCGTGCTCGAGGTGCACAGCGCGTCAGTCCTAGCAGCCCTGCGCGAGCACCGCCGCGAGGGAGCAGCCCGCACGCTTCTTGTTACCGCTGGAACTGGATCCACTTCCCACTCTGCCTTTTCCCACCGTAACGTGGGTTTGTTTAAATCTGCTCGCGCTTTTTTGCTCTGGGTCAGGTCCGTTGGCCTTTATTCCCAGGGCTTCCTGGTGGAAGGAAGAGGTGGGCGATTAGCTCTGTACAGGGAGCCTCTTCCCTCCCTCCCCGCGCGCAGGGCGGTCGTTGCTGCAGGACGTTCACGTGCTCTTCCTGCCGAGCTGCATTTGTCCCTCACATCTGATTCCCTGGAGTCCCAGTCGAGCGGCGGGTGCTTCCACAGTGCTTGCCGCTGCCGCGTCTCCAACAGCAGGAACGTCTGTCTCGCGTTCAGCATGGCCCTGGGGTGGTTTTGCCCAGTTTCCCAGCAGTGCCTGTGGGGGAGGTGTTCCTGTGTGGAGTTGAGGCGCCCGCTCGCGTCCAGCCTGCCCTCGTTTCGGAGTTCAGTGCACATTGGCTCACTCGTTCTTGTTCTTCACCTCTAAATCACAGCTTAGGCAAGTTATGCACAGTGTAATTAATGCTCCCTCAGCAAAGTAGGCTGCCTGGCCCTCATTATTATGTGTATAAAATACGTGTATTATATCCCCTCGTATATATATGTTTTCACAGCTCCTTCACTGGCCACGCGTAGCCGCACAGAGGCCGTTTGCAGGCACGTGCGTTACCCGTTCCCGTTTGCTCCCAGCCGTTGGTTGTTTGTCCCTCCTTGCTGGCCCTCCCTTCCCCTCCTGGCAGGGAATTGCCCAGAGTGGTTGCTGCGCTGCCTGGCTCCCCTTGCAGCTCATTATCAGCCCGGCGGCGCCGAGCGCGGCCCCTCGGCCTGTCCCTGTGGTGCGACACGTGGCTGTTATCGCAGCTGCCCTGCAGGCCGCTCGCGCTTTGTGTCCCCAGCCGCGGCCATTTGGCTTCTGGTTTTCTAATAAGAAGCTCTTTACTCTTTACAAAGGCTTCAGGTTGCCCTTTTGTGTAGTTGCGGGCGCCGTCTTTGCGGGTCAGCTGAGCGGGGCTCTGCGACGCTGCCCGCGCTTCCGATGCCTTTCGTCAGTAGTTACCTCACCAAGGCAGACCTGATCCCGTGTCATCTCCATTTCTTCCCTTTTCTTCTTGCCGGTCTCCAACTGGTTCATCCTGTTCCGCATCCTTCCTGTGGCAGTAGCCAGCTTTTCATTGGAAGGCGGAATAGCTCATCCGGCCAAATCCGCAGGGTTGTCCATCAGGGCAAAAACACCCTCCTGATCCTCGCTGCTGATCAGCTCATGTCCCAGAGCACCAGGATTGCTCACTCCTGGTATTTTTAAACCTGACTAATGCAGCTACATATGTTATTCTTCCTTATATAAACACATAATCCTTTTTTAATCTTGCCGAAAAACTTGTTCGCGTGGGATCTTGTGATGCTGAATTTTACCAGCTGATTTACAGATAGCTTTTTAAAAGGCCTGGTTAAAAAATAAATAAATAAATAAAAAGGTGTTTAAATTTGCTGCCTCTGACGTTGAATTGCCCCTTGGCTCCATTACATAACAGGACAAGCGGGAAGCCTAGTAAGTTCCATTCTCCTTGTTTTCTACATCTCTAATCCCTTCTTCCTTTTATTTCAGAACTCAATAATCGGCCTTTCAAACATGCCTTTTGTAAATCCCCTGCCTCTGGCCGGGTTTTCCAGCTTCGTTGCGGGTTTCTTGCCGAGCAGGGGCGAGGGGCAGAGCTGCGCTAGCGGCAGGTTGAGCTCCCGTGTCCTGAAGAGGTATCGGGCTCTCAGCCGCACCTTCCCCATCGCGTGTTCTCTCTGCCCGTCCTGCTTGGAGGCTCCTGCTAATACCGGTGCCTTTTATTGGTGGGTAATGAGGATAATTAGCGGCCTTTGGCTGTGCAGAGCTCTGTGCCGCTTTGCTGGCATCAGGGGCAGCCAGACAGCTGCCCTCTTCAGCACAGAGCAAGGATCTCCCAAAGCCAAGGCTGAAAACAGTGACCACCACCTCTTACTTTAATACACAGAGGCACCTCTGCCTCCTCTCAGCAGCCGTGGAGCAAAGTTGCCAAACTCTGCTAAATTTATCGCTTCTTTTGCCATTCGCTGTTGACAAAGTGCCGGATCACTTGCTTCATTTCCAAATATGATGGTGGAATTCCCAGCTTGATTGGAGTTCTTGCTGATAACCTGCGGAGTGCTTGCTCTGGGCTCCCCTCTCCGCGCCGCTCCTGTCGCTCCTGGCGTCGGTGGCCCGGAGGGGACTGTCCCAGCGCGGGTGGCTGTCACCTCTGTGCCGGCAGAGGCCTGGCCTCGTGGCCACAGCCGCTCTCCCCTCGCTCTCCTTTTAAAGCTCCCCATTTTCACAGTACTTATCTTTCCAGAAGATCGTTCCAGCTGGTTTATCCTACCCAATATGTGGGGCTTTGGTTGGTTGGTTTGGTTTTGAATAAAATTTCAACTGTTTCAGAGCTGTTTCCTGACAGCTGTGAAACCTCTGATACCTGAGAGGAGTTAGGTGTGTTCTTTGCCCATTTAGTGGTACAACTTACTAACATGGGCAGAGATTTCTGCTGTAGAGAAATCAGCTTGACGGGCTGGGGGGTTAGCTTGATGGTAATTGCTGCACATACAAGCTTATTTTTCATCCTTTTATGCCTGCATTCAGCATTTAAAAGGATTTCCTTAGGCAAATGGAAGGGGAAAGCTCCGCGTGGCCCCGGCTTGTCCGTCTGTAAGCGCTGGCCCCGCGTAAGGCGCCAGCAACGTTACAACCTGTGAAAAGGGGCCGTGTTCGGAGGCTCGCCAAGAAGCGCTCCCGGCTTTAAGAAACTGTAGCCTTAAATTTGTTCGGACCGTATCGCTTCCTTGGTGGAACAGTCTCTGGGCAGCCTTATACAACCCGAGACAGCTTCTTTGCTCTGTTGAAGAGTATGTCTTGTTCAGTTAAACAAGGAAATCTTTCTCTAAGGTATAAGCAATGCTGCCTTAAAATTGTGTGCTCCCGCAAAAATGGATATTCCTGGCACCTGTCCGAGTGGGATTTGAAATGACTTGATACCAGTGTTTTTGGATCCCATGAGGAACTGGGTCAGCTTTGTCTTATTTGCCCTTAAGGGAAAAAAGAAAAATTATTTCGCGTTGGCAATTTGAGCAGCCAGAGAGGCACTGGAATGATGCCAGAGTCCACCCGCTCCGAGTCCCTGCAGTTGGTTTTGTTACCTTTTATGCTGAGAGGTCAGAATATGCGAAAGTGCCTTTCAAAGTGCTTCACATCCTCTACTTGAATTCCAGCAGTGGCCCCGGGAGAAGCCCGAGAGCATCTATTGATTACAGGGTTGGTATTACTTTTTTTTTTTCTATTCCCCAAAGACACTTTTTCAGTAAGAGGGCCAAAAAATGCAGGAGTGCCATACAGATAAAAATACTAAGAATAACAACGAGGAAAGGCGGGGGCGCTGAAGTGCTTGTTTAAGGAGGGCGCTTTTGTCGAAAGAGCGAAGGAACGCTGCGATGAAGGCAGATATGCCGCGCTTCCTCGAGAAGGGGGGAAGGACATGCAGGAATTTTCAGACTAACAGAGAGCAGCCAAGGCCATGCCTTGGTGTCGGAGAGCCTGTAATGTTCCTAATGAAGGGGGTAAAGGAAGGGGCGCCCGCGGCGGCTCCATGCAGCTGCTCTGCGGAGGGGGAGAGCTGATTCCGCCCCTCAAATGCTGCTGAATCCTATTGGATTAAGGAGCTCTCTGTTTGCTCGGATCGCGCCGAGGAACGCGCGCACGTGTGCCTGCAAGCCCTGGAAGGAGCTGGATGCAATATGGTTTAAAATGTGTGTTGTCTTCCAAGCCCCGCGCGGGGTGGAGCGATGCCCGCTGGAAACAGCCATGACTTCCCCGCGCGCGGAGGTGCCTGGCGCTGCCCGTCAGCAGCTGGAGCTCCAGCGGCGCTGCCAGGGGAACACGTGGCTCCCTGTCCTCGTGGCCCTGTGGAGCGCAGGCTCGGAGGAGGACGTGCAGGCGGTGGCACCAGCAGCCCAGCAGCAGTTGTTCAGAAGGCAGGTTAGCTGGACGTGTAATATGTTTAGGTCCCGGCTAGATTTTGGGTTGAGTTTTGCTTCAAAACAACACCTGGACAAGTATCTGAAGTCACTAATACTGCAATCTTCAGAGATTTTCAAGTCTGGATAGTGAGAATTTTGAAACTGCCTGTTTTTGTAAGGCTTGTTGTATCCCAGTCAAAAAAGAGAGCTTGGACGCAATGGACACAAGGCATCTTCTAGTGTTAATCCAAGAATTATAAACATGGTGTGTGGAGGGGAGCATAGGGTCAAATACTGAGTACCCAAGACTACTGCTTGCTAATAGCGGAGGGGGGTTGTTTGTTTAATTTTTGAGTCTTTTGAGTAGTAATTGGAGTTCACTGAAGTTCACCTGTAACATGAGCAGTGCCGCTTGTTGCAATTCAAAGCTGTCACGCAGGGGAACAGTCATCAACCATCCTGCCCTGCCCCTCTTTCTGCTCCGGGGAATTCCAATACAGCGGATCCCTCACGGCGGTCGGTGGGAATCGCTGAGAGTGGATGCAGTGACACTGCCCTGATTGATTTGTTCCCGGTGCAAGAGGTTCCCTGCTTCACTGCTGTGACTTCTCGTTTTAGGGCTTCTTCAGTAAACGTCTGAAAGGCTCCATCAAGAGGACAAAGAGCCAGTCAAAACTGGACAGGAACACGAGTTTCCGTCTCCCTTCTCTGCGCAATGCCGATGACAGGTAAGAGTCAGAGCATCTCCCAGGTGATGTCACCCACAGAGTGCACCTACGGCATGAGTATTGCTGAGCACAAGCCCAGAAAGGTAAGTGAGGGAAGGATTTTATTGCCAACTGGCAGATGGGTGTGTTTGGGACTGACTGATACGTTAGAATATGCGATGCAGCACCGACACAAGGCTGAAACCTTTAACTATTCAACTGTCAACTACAGTTGACAAAAAAGGTCAGGTTAAGCATCTGCAGTCAAATACCTCTTTCTTCTTCAGCATCCCTGCAAATAAACGATGGGCCTTAAATTTCATGATAGAAAACCACTGGATTGGGTGGTTTTAGTGCCCTTTGCCTGCATGCAGTCGCCCCGGGGGTGCTGGTGCAGGCAGGTTGGTGTGAGCAGCCCTGGCCAGCCCCGAGGACGCGCGGTGCCGATCCGGCACGCGAAGGGGCCTGGCTAAGGCCGTAGTTGTGTAGCTGCTGCAGGGTGGAGTCCTACAGTGAACAGCGCATCTATTTCTCAGAAAATGAGAGAACTCAATAAGAAACTTAATTCTATCCATCTAAGAGCTCTTTCTGGTAAATTCTTGCTTGTGTCTCTTTTGCTGGAACTTTGGGCTGGAAATGGATTATATAAGAGGCAGGTAAAAGCTGCTTTTTCCTAACTATTTGTAAAGTGTCTTAATTGTCTTCATTAAACCTTACAGTGCATTTTATTCCGCAGTAGCTCAGCAGGAGTATCAGACAGAGTGAAAAATAGGTTGCCCTGTACTTAAGAGCTCTCTGCCCTTCTGCTGTTTAGTGCATTTTTGCTTCTCCCTTAGCTGAGCAGAATTCATTAGCTGAGCCTGTCATGCTGTGCCGTTTCAATCAATGATTCTGTCTTCTTCATCTGAAAGGCAGTGCCATAAAATCGTGGAGATGGCTGTGGGTGTTGGAGGTCTTGTTGACGTGAGGAGCTGGGGAGCGGACGGCTGCTGCTCGCCGGTGGTGGCTGATGCTGTTCCTTTAGTCGTGGCAATGTCGTGCGGTCTGTTTGGAGTGAAGTTTTGTTATAAATCCCTATTTTCGGGGAGCTGCAACTTGGCTGTATGAAACAGTGCATTGAGCATAACCATATTAAATAAGGTTACCCTTTGGTAAAGTACTTTTTGCTTTTAGTGCCTTCTGTCGCCAGCTTTCTTTGAAGTTCTGTGATGCAAAAATCTCTGCCATAAATAATGTAAAGGACATAAGTGTTTCCATAACATGGCACTCCTGGTAAATGTGGGCTGATGAGGCATCCTCTTCCAGTGGAAAGGATACTATTTTAGGAAGGTCAATAAGCATATTTACAATGAGTCGCTATGACTTTGCTTTGATGCATGATCTGCTCCACAGCAAAGCCCTCTCCTCTCTTCAAAAATGGATCTTCCTCTACTGCCTGCCAGCGTGGGCATGAATTGTCAGCTAGACCTGAGTGGCACGTGGGCTTTCTCCAGTTGTGTGCGAAGCATAAAACTCCGTCCACGGGGGCTGGCATGGCACAGCACTGCTCTGTTCCCTTTGCCCTCCAAGTCTCCTGTGCGCAGATTTAAAAACAAGGATCCAGGAGGCAAATGAACAGGGTGGCAGGGCCCGACACTGGGATTTGGGAAGGAGCGACCTGGAAAGCCAGCAGCGCAGAGGGCACTGGATAAGGACAAGTGTCCACGTGATCCTCCTGCTTTTGGCCTTGTGTCCGCCGAAGCAAACAGAGGGCACACAGCGCGGAAGAGGAACATCCTCGGAGAGCAGCAGAGCAGGAGGAAGCCGAGAGGAGCTTTCTTTGGAGAGAGACCTCTGTGCGAATGAGCAGCACGGCTCAAAAGCAGGAGCCTCGTGCCAGGCTTGACTGCTGGGTTGGTGAAACCTCATGCTGCAGGATCATGAGGGTCAAGAGCACTGATGGGTCCTGCTTGGAGAAGGGAAGTGTCTAGTCACTGCTCGACCTCATAGGTACCTTCTGTTGGAAAGCCTGAGGCTTCATGGAGTTCTGCTCCCGCTGGTCGGCCACGCAGGCAGCTGCATGTAGGGATGCTGAAAGGTTGTAGTTAAGTCTACTGCTTTTCTAAGGATGCTTCATCAATCAAACCACAAGGGAAACTCAGTTCCATCATAAAGTTGAACTTGAAAATAGTTTCTTCTCTCCCCACCACCGCCTGCCACCACCCCAAAGTGTCACTGTGTGTCTCAGAGCACCTGGAAAATGCAATTGGTGGATCCAATAGCAAGAAAAACAACTCTGGACTCTGAAGTCACATGGGAATGAAGCTCTTAAGATGAAGAAGAGATTAGGATACTGGGAGGAGAAGGGCTGGAGGGAAGGGCGGTCAAAAAGATCTCATCTGTGTTTTGAGCTATGCTGCTCTTTGGGGGGTTTTCCAACGGCAAAGCCGGCTCCAACTGTTTGGGTGCAAAAGAAAGTAGCATAAAGTAGCTGAGTCTGTGTAATTATGTGGAATTCATAGAAGGGAATGCCCATTTCCTCCCCACCTCCTGCTCTCCCTGCCCCTGTTTGTTTCTCCTTGCAGGGCAGTAGGAACATCCCTATCCTGCCCCGTGAATGAGCCCTTTCCCATTTTAAGCAGGTAGTGCTTGGAGGCACCATGGTGCTGTGCAGGTTTCCAGGACCAGGTTGACCGATAACATCTACCTTTTCTTGCTCTGACAAACACGGAGCCCTGCCTTCAAAGAAACTATTGTGTAGCTTTATAAAGCAAAGCCCTGTGAGGTTGAGAAGGAAATTGAGGCTGTCCTCATGTTCTTTGTCGCATACTGCTGGGACATTTGGGTCCTCTTAAGAAACAGGAAGCCTTTATAGGTAAGTGACTCAAATCTAATTCTCAAATAAGGAAGATGGGCTACCCCCTTGTGCATGAAGATTTGGGACACTGTCACGTGGCATCTCACTGAGGCTGGTGGCATCCAGTGGCTGTGTGAGATGGGTTAGGCTGGACAGGGTGTGGGATGCTGTGGGATGCGGGTGGAGGTGAGCTGCAGGTGCTGCCGGACTTTCGGAAGCTCCATGAGCCACCGTGGGTCAGTGTCCAAGTGCCCTGCGTGACTCGACAACCTCTCGGTGTGGAATTCCCATCACTTGTGTTGCTCCACATTGTGGCTGTCTCTGGGCAGCCTGTTGTTCTTGAGAACTTGTGTTCCCAAGGCACCGACGTGCGAACGCTGAGGCCGCTCTTGGCTGCGGCCCGCGCCAAGCGCGAGCGACACCGTTCAACGCGTGGAGCCATCCAGCACGTCGGGGCATGCAGGCAGCTCGTCGCCAGGGTGGCTGGCACCCTGTCCCTGCACCCGCTTACACGTTTTTTCCAGCTCGTCTCCCACTGCATTCTTTGATCTCCCCAGCACCCCCACTTCCCTCACACACTTTCTCAGTGTCAATAATATATAAAAAATGCACTTTGATGGTGAAAAAGCATGAGGGAAAAAGCTCAAGGAGAATCAAATTTGAAAGGAGCCCTCAAATTGATATGTTCAGTTTGTGGATGGGAATTTGAGAATATTCCCAAGCACACCCCGTAATTCTCACCTCACTCTTGTTCATGGTGAGGGCGCAGACGTGCATATGGGCTCAGTGCCTGCAGTAAAGCCCTGTGGACAGCTGGGAGGCTTTTGCCCTCTTGGGATTTACTGCCACGTGGGCCTCCTCCTGCCTTGCTAGAGGTGATTTGGTGGCATTATGAGCCGGGGGCCGCCCAGCGAAGGATGCTCGCTGGGGATGGGGCCGCCCGGGTAGCGGGGCAGCCGGTGCCATGGCCCTGGGGCTCATGGTGAGGCGCTGCCGCTGCTCACACAACGGCTTCCTGCACCTGCGGTAAGTGCTCGCGCCGCCCGCCCGGCTGCGCGGAAATAGAGCCGAGCACATGAATGATGGAAGCAGAATCCCACCTTGTTTTTCTTATTTAGTCATTCTAATTTAATCCTTTTTTAAAAGAAAAAAAGAAAGGGGGAGTGTGATTTTTATCCTGCTGGAGACTTGGGGATAAAGATCTGTGTTATGCAATGCATTATTAAGGCTTGACTCACTCCATGCTTGCACTCATTCAGCATATCCGTTCCTGTGCGTGCTAGAATATGGGGAGGGGGACTGAGGGGGAGCTTTCCAGAGAGACATCTCGCTCCCGTCTTGATGAACGTTTCGGCTGGTTTTCTGCTGCTCGTTTTCAGCAAACACTGAACAAGATGTCGGTGTTCAGGTTGCTGTCACGGCCCTTCTCCCTGAGGGCGGCCGGCTCGCTTGACCCCTTTATAGAAACATACTGCCTTGTGGCTGGTGGTTTGCTGCAAACCAAGGTCCTCCTCATAGCATTCATTGAGAAATCTCTTAGCAGCGAAATGAAGCTTAGGTGGTTAAGCATCTGAGAAAAATACAAGAGTTTGCAATGCTGGGAAGAAATGGGTCGAGTTAGGAGACTGTTCCGGTGAGGAGCTGCCACAGCTGAGGAGGCGCGTGCTAGTCAAGCTGGGATCCATACAGAGCGCGGGGATGGCCTTTGGGCACGGAACAGCCCTGTGCCAAACGGCGAGGCTTTGGGCAGGGCCTCGCATTTAGATCCGAGCAGAAGCTCTGGGGGAGGCGAAAGCAGCACTGCTCTCCCGGGAGCCGGGCAGCGGCACACGCAACCCTGCGGTCCGAGTTTTCAAATAACAACCACAAGGGAACCACTTGGGCTCTGAGAACTGTTGCCCAGGATGTTTTGCTAGTGGCAGGTGGATGCCGTGGCGGGTGAGATGCCTGCTGGGGAAGGGGTGCTGCTGCTTGCTAGTTCGTTCTTTAATTTTCATCTTTCGGCTTGTGGATGTCCGCAGGGCTGTTTTCCAAGCGGTGCAGCACTCTGCCTCCTGAGCACAGTCATCGGGAGCCATCCGTGCTTGGTAGGTTGGCTGTTAAATAGGTCAAAATCAGCAGGAGAGCTCCATAACCAGCGCGGCGAGGAGTTAACCCTTTGCCTCGCGAGCCTTGGCACGAGGAGACCGTGGCAGGAGGCGCCCCGCGGGCTGCCCCCGAAAGCTGGAGGGTTGTGGTCTGCAGCACTCCCTGCTCCCGCCTGGGATCTTCCCCTTGCGGAGGGCGTGCAGGGAGAGGGACCACTAAGGTTTGGGGCACTGGCCGGGCTGTGACAGGGGAGAGGAGTCGCGGCACTGAAGACCGTTGCTCCAAACGGTGCAACAAGAGGTGAGACGTTTAAACCGATCCTTGTCCTGCTGCTCTCCCCACGTGATGGCAAGCACGGCCGCAGGGCGCTGGTCAGCAACAGCCGCTCGCTCTCAACTCTTAACATCTTCTGCCAGGGCTGTTGTGCACAGGGGAGCAGGAGAAAAGCAGCGGGAAAGACAAAAAGTCAATCATCCGAGGCGAGTTGTAATTTAAATCGGGATTTGGTTGTTAATGGGGCTGTTTAACAGCAACAGATTTGCACGGGCAGCCCTGCCCCCCGCGCCGGCGCGCCTGATCTGCCTGTTTACAGTAAGCTGCTTCCCTGGGATTAGTGGAGGAGCTTCCCGCCCGCGTAGGGTGCCCGCGTCGCGGCCTCGCGCTGGCCGCTGCGGGCTGCCCTCTCCAGCTGCCGCCTCTGGCGCAGGGCGCAGGCCAGGGCACCCCGCTGCAGGAGGAGGGATGCGCCGCGGGGCCGGGCACCTCTGCGTGGACCCCGCGCTGGCAACGGGCCCAGGGGAGCCGGCGGCCCCGCACCGCCTGGCGTTCCGCGCGCCCACCTGCCCTCTGCGCCCTGGGGCCGCCGCACACTTGTAACCTCGGGCCGAAGGAGGATTCCCTCCTGGAATTCGCGCCAAGCCTTTCCCTCCCAAGGCCTTTCCCTCCCAACGGGATTCCCGGGCTACGCGGCCGGCGGAGCGGCGCGACACCACGATGCTGGGCGGCTGCGCTGCCAGCTGGCTGCACGAGTGCTTCACGTAGGTGTGCGGCCCGGCCGCCGCTCTGCCCTCCTCCCGCAGCTCCGCGCTTTCCCTGCGCTTCCCCGCGCGCTCGGCTGGCCGCTGCCGCCGGCTCGCGCGTGCAAGTGAGGGCTTCGTGATCTCCCTCCAGGAAGGATCACGGCATGTTTCCTGGTAGGATGGCTCAGGGGTAGGAGGAATGCGAGTGTTACAAAATCTTAGGATTTTTTTTCTATAAGTCACACTAGGGAAATATATAAGAACTACTTCAAAATTGAAGGGCTGTTAGTTCTCTCTGCTCATTGCTCCTACAGTAAAGTACATTATTAAAAGATTTCTCCGTTTGATACTAAGTCCCGCTGCTGTGAATCAAATCCAAGAGGAAGCACCCAAGGTGAGGAGGCGTCTCAAACCATTGCTGTTTCTGGCATAAGGCTTGAGCAGCAGGTGCCAGCCTAGCCACACATCCGTGCTTTGTGTTGAACGCGGTTTGTGTTCAGCCGCGTCTGCTCCAACGGCAAAATCCAGTTCACCTGCAGTTTGTGAAGTTCACCTGCAGAAGTGAAAGCATTAGTTTAGGCCTAAAAGTCTTGTGTCTTTATTGTAGCTTATCAGCTCGGTGTCTGCCCTGGAGAAGAAGGGCCCAAGGTAAAGATGCCATCACCTGTTTACTGGGCTGTTGTCAGAAGAGCTTCCTACTGCACACAGATGTCACTGTAAAATCGAACTGGGAGAATACAGAAAAATTTTCAGTGCCTTGGGTACTTGGTTTCAAAATGCATGGAGGAGGGAGGGGTATTTCTAGGGACAAAGAGGAGCCCGCGCTGGTAACGGTGTTGTGGAGGTGACCCTGCCCAAGCCAAGGGACATAGGAGCTG
Organism: Tinamus guttatus; assembly: GCF_059628265.1. Taxonomy (NCBI): domain Eukaryota; kingdom Metazoa; phylum Chordata; class Aves; order Tinamiformes; family Tinamidae; genus Tinamus; species Tinamus guttatus. Next base: position 3,234,897 of record NW_028288749.1, read on the forward strand.
GTCAGCTAAAAGAGAAGAGCTGCAGGCATCAGGCTGGGGGCTAAAAGTGAGTAGTGGAGACATGGGGAGGAAGAAAAGGGGAAGCATTAATTGCAAAACTTCAGTGTAGCTAAATGACTTGAGCACCGTAAAGCAGGAAATTGCTGTGTTTGATTTTAGGTCAAAGACTCTATATCTTAAGAAAAAAAAATCGTATCTTGCAGGGGGTATTCTTGCTCTAACAAGAGCAGCTACCGTTCTGCGTTGGTTTAGAGATTTAGAGATGTAAGTGTGCTTTTTGCTGTTAGCAAACATTTCCCTAGTTGAAGAAACACCAACAAGTTGTAGCTTTCTGCGGGATGTTGCCACATCTCTTAGAAATGGTCAGAAAAATAACGTTTCCTTTCCCCGTTGTTGTTCTTCAGGTCACGTGGATTGCCAAAGCTGAAAGAGTCCCGTTCCCATGAGTCTTTACTGAGCCCGGGCAGTGCGGTGGAGACCTTGGATCTTGGGGCAGAAGAAAAAGTCTTTGTCAAACCACTTCACAGCAGCATCCTTGGACAAGACTTCTGCTTTGAGGTGAGGAGCACTCTCCAAACACCCAGCAGATTATACGCTGTCAGTCAGTTTGAGTACTTACGTACTCAAAGATGTACTTGGAGCACACTGGCCTGTGATGAGACAGCTGGAGAGCAAACTGGGAACACATGCTCTCCTGAGGTCTGCCAAATTGGCATGAGATCCCCAAGTCCTGATGGCTTCAGCCAGTCAGCAAAGAGAAAACATTCTCAATTACTGCATCTTCTAATTGAACATCTCTTACCTTGGGAAGTCTCTAGGCATTTGTAGTCAGCACACGTATGTACGCCCTAAGCATAGCTATTGCCTGTAAGCTGGGTTTTCATCCTCTCCAGACTCACCTAAATTCACTTTGAAAATATACCATAACTGAGAAATGTCATTTCCAGTGTGAACCATCTTGCAGCAGCTCAGCCCCTTCCCAGGTTGCTTGAGGAGAAGCTTTGGCAGCTGAGCACATTTCCATCGCACCGGGCAGTGGGGAGCAAAGCTCCTCTTTGCTTTTCAACCTGGGCTGCCTCCAGAACAGGCTGTTTGTGATCGCACAGTCGTTTCCCTGCAAGGGCAGCACCAAGCTGGATGCGCCCAAGGCCATCGCGAGCGGCTGTGGCAGTGGAGAGTCAATGTGGCTTCAGCTGAGTCCTTTGCATGTGTCTAAAGCTCTGCAGTGCAACCTGGAAACGGCCCTGGCAGAAAGCCAGCGGGTAGCAGGCTCTTCTCTGAGCCTCGGCCAGGAGCTGTTCCCGCTCACTTGGCATTAGCTCCCTGGAGTCACCATTTCCAGGGAGTTTTGCCTTGTGTCAATACACTGCTAGTTCTGTCTCTCCGCTGTTCGTAACCAAATCATCCGGTCCCTGGGATTTTCTGGGGAAAACTGCAAGCATTTCATAGCTATGGATCAATTAACAAGTGTAAAAAATAATTGACTGGCTGATTATAGCCTTTGTAAGATGTTTAAGAGTCTTTTAAGAGGAACCTTTGGCCCTTCGTATGTTTCCTTTTAGTTTTATATTAATTTGAACTGACTTTTTTTTTTCTCTGTTTTCTGTGGGCCTCTCCATCTCTGCTTTCTCAGATCTTCTAATGCTTTCCTGCCTTTTTCATATTTACTCCCTGTTTCTCAAACATTCCTAGCCATCATCTTTACTTTTTGTAGGATTGTACATGTCTTCTGAACTTGTGTGATCTCAGCTTATCACTTATATATTGCAGGTAACCTGCTCCACTGGCAGTAAATGTTTCAGCTGTTCCTCAGCAGCAGAGAGAGACAAGTGGATGGAAAACCTACGCAGAGCAGTGCAGCCAAATAAGGTAATGGAAATTCCAGAAATAAGGAAGCAAAGGACATGGAGCTCCATGGCTTAATGGGGCGGTGCAGCGCTGGCAGAAGGAAAAGGGATTCAGAGCTGGGTGAAAGGAAGTCGGGTTTTCCGTGGGTAAACATGGCATGCTGCCTCCCTGGGAGCTTTCTGAGAAGAAAAATGTTCTAGCCCCTACCTTCGACATGCAGAAGACAACAATTTGCTTCTGCTTTAGGAGATAAAATGTTCAATTTCGTAGAGATCCTGAATCAAAGCTGAGATATTTCTTCCATGCAGGACAACTGCCGTCGAGCTGAGAATGTGCTTCGTCTTTGGATCATTGAGGCAAAGGACCTGACCCCTAAGAAAAAGTACTTCTGTGAGCTGTGCCTTGATGACACTCTCTTTGCCCGCACCACCAGCAAAACAAAAGCCGACAACATTTTCTGGGGAGAGCACTTTGAGTTCTACAGCCTCCCGCCTCTTCATAGCATCACAGTTCACATCTACAAGGATGTGGAGAAGAAGAAGAAAAAGGACAAGAATAACTATGTGGGCTTGGTCAACATTCCCGTGGCCAGCGTAACTGGTCGCCAGTTTATGGAAAAATGGTACCCAGTGAGCACACCTACACCCAACAAAGGGAAAGCAGGGGGACCTTCCATTCGGATCAAGTCCCGTTACCAGACCATAACCATTTTGCCCATGGAGCAATACAAAGAATTTGCAGAGTTTATTACCAGCAACTACACTACACTGTGCTCCGTGCTTGAACCGGTGATCAGCGTCAGGAATAAGGAGGAGATGGCTTGTGCTTTGGTGCACATCCTTCAGAGCACGGGGAGAGCAAAGGTAAGAGCAGGCGGCCCCTGTCCGAGTGACTCCCTCTTGCTGCTCGCAGAGGGTGTCTCTGGGGTTGCAGAAAGTAGGAAGCCTGGGCTGGCCTGACCACACACAGCAGCAGAAGGTGCCTGTGGCATTTCTGGATATGGGATAGAAAGCTAGGAAAAGGGTCTAGAAAATACCTTCAAGGACTTGGGCAAATGCATGTGGATGGGTGTCTTACCAACAAGCAAGTGCCTTGGTTGATGCCAAGATTGAAGATACTCTGTGCAAAGTGAAGAGGAGGAAGTAGGAGGGACCATCTAACCTTATGTTACTCTGAGCGTTGGGGACTGTTCTGAGCACTTGAGTGTTTAGAAATCTTTGCTGCGTATCTAAAATTGTAATACAGGAGAGGAGAGAAATAAGCTAGAAAGTAACTTCCAGAAATGCCTCTGATGCGTTGAACTGCCGTCGTCGGTTCAGGCTGAATCAGTTAATCACTTCGAGCCTTGATTTGGTCAGGGTTTGAACAGCTTTTACAGAAGCTGTGCTCAGTTAGTGTTGATCCCCCCTGCCCCAGGGATGTTCTCTGTGCACACTGGAAAAAAAGTGTGTGAAAATGTCCTGTAGGGCCTAGACAATTTTGAGAAGTATTAAAAGACATTGATTTACCTGGCTGCTCCTGCCAAGCTGGGTGTGTGAGAGGGGTGCTCAGCTGTAGCTGGCGGAGTGAGTTACGCGCCCCAAACACAAGTGTGAGGGTTTGAGATGTGGAAGAGCAGCCGTTGGCAGCATCCAGGTGACAGCCCCACTCAGCTGCTGTGAAACAGCCTCTCGTGTGCCCGTAGTCGTGTACCCTGCCCGCCTTGACGTGCCCCTCTGAAGGGGGGCTCTCTCGATAAGAGCTTGTTCCTCACCACGCTGTTTCTCGGATCCAGGGAAGTTGCTAGCTGGGATAACTCCTCTAGGATGGTACTAAAATGCTTTTGGAAAGCAGCCCTTGGATTCCTGCAGTGCTAGCTGCAAGGAGCAGGCACGTTAATGTGATAAGTTTGTCTTTGCAGTGCCACAGTATTTTTGAAGGTCTCTTTTTCTAGATGCGTTGAGCAGTCTGGGCTGCCACAGCCTACAGCTACCAAGGAACCTTTGCAGCTCATGCTGTGGTGGTGCTGATAGAGCTGCATGGCCCCAGCCTGCACCATGTGAAAATATTTCTGCCACATTTTATCAGAAAACAATAGCTAATTTGTTCTGAATATTTGCACTAGTTTGTTCTGAATATTTTGTACTGATACATTAGTTTGGTATAATCAGTAGGGCTAGGATGCCTCGCTGCAGCACTCTTTGGAGGATACCAATGTGTGGAGGACACAGCAGCACTAGCAAGTCACAGTTATCATTTAGTCCTAATTTAGAATGGTGGGGTTTTTTTTCTTTTAGAAAGTGAAAAACCTCAGACAAAAATACAGCTCCTGTCCTGGAGATTCGTTAAGTCCTGAGTGTTTCTTGTGATGCGCCGAGTGTCCTTGGCTCATAAGCACGTATCACTTGAGGAAAGAAATATTACTATAGGACTAAGCCCTATATTAAATGGTTTTTCACTGTGATGAAACTCGATTGTTACTTCCATGCCATGTAGATCCACAGCATGTATGCCACCGTTTTTTTCCAAGTCCTGAGCTATTTTCATTTTGTGAATTAAGTTGTAAGCCGTTCTTCTTAATGAAATTTTGCTGAGCTGCAAGAATTGATTCATAACTTCCATCTTGGGTTTTTAAATGTATAGCTTGTCTGTGTTCAGCATGAAAAGCAGTCCTTGGCACCCCAGATCCAAAGCTAGACAGTTATTTCAGTGATCCTCTTGCTCCTGTGTTTATCATTCCTCCTTGGCTTCTGCCTAGCGTGACTGAGTCCAGTTAGAATAACCTCTGCCCATGTTACTTTCTTCTTCAGGACTTCTTAACGGATTTGGTGATGTCTGAGATAGATCGTTGTGGGGAGCATGATGTCTTGATCTTCAGGGAGAACACACTTGCTACCAAAGCTATTGAGGAATACCTAAAATTGGTAGGGCAAAAGTATCTTCACGATGCACTAGGTAAGACAGTACCAACCTGTCTCTTTTTTTTTTTTTTTTTTTTTTGGTGTTGCAAGGGTTAATCCAGTTGCAGAGAACTGCAACTCAGTTCTCTGCAAGTCAAGGAACTGGATTAGACTCTGTGCTGGAGTCTGGGAGGTGACCCATCCAAGGACGACTGTAGTGGTGAAGCCGGAATGAATCTCCCAGCTCCAGCTTCGCTATTTAACATTCAACCTGTGCCGTGCCAGCCCCATAAATATGGTGGGGTGTCTCCAGTCAGCCCTTCGCTTACATGGTAGCTAACAGCAAGCAACAACAACCAGCCAGAGGGAATGAGGCTTCCGGGCTACTGAGCACCCAGAGCAGGAGCCCGAGGTGCAGAGCAGCTGGGGAGCCTTCTGCCCATGTGTGTGTCCCACGTGCTCCCTGTTTGCAGCGCATGAGACGTGTCTGGCCGGGCTGGGATGATCTGCCCCGCTCACAGCAGGGCCGCGGCGCTCAGCGTTACTCACCAGGGTGGCATCTGGGAATGGCACCTCTTCCCCTTCCCGCCAAAAGGTTCTGCTCCCACCACAGCCCTGCGAGGGGCTGTCCCCACAGCTGCTGTCGCCATAAGGAGCACTGAAAGATGTTCGCTGCCTTCCCGGGAAGCTCTCGGCCTCTCTGTAATTAGCTCTTCCCAGCTTGATGGTGACGTCTTTCTTAGCCAAGATTGCCCAGGGAGCCACCCATGCCCCTGTTGTTTCTTGGATGAAGAAAGCTTTGGAAACTGATACAAGAGAAATTGGAGCAGGCCAGAGCCAAGTCCCGCACCACATCCTTTCACAAAGAGCAAGACCCAGCCGCCTTTCCCGGCAGTCTGGCCCAGCCTCAGCAAGCCTAGACGCTGGCAAGTCATCAAGGAGCTAGCTGGCTAAATTAGTCAGGCTGCCAAGGGTCAGGAGAGCCAGGTCTGTGATTATGTGCTTCTTGGCCACGTTTTAAATGTAATGAGCCTGTGCTGGTAGTCTCGTTCTCATGGGTGGAACCTCTGAAGCACAAGTCACATCCCAGGCCCTTACCTGCCGTGGAGAAGCGAGCAGCATATTTACTTGGTGCTGTGCTTTTCGGCAGAGCAAATCGTCAGCTGTGGCCCCGGTATATTACATTTGGCTGCAAGCCCTTTAATATGCAGTAATTGCACGGAGATATTTTAAAATTAATGACTTTTATCCCGTCGTCTAGAACATTGGTGCTGAGTGATAAGACTGTAAATCATAGATGTTGGAGATGGAAATATGCCATCAGTCGTGCAGCCTGTCTGGCGCCCAGGGCAAGGCTGCTCGTGACAATATATCCCTCTCATTCTTCATCACGTGCTGCATGTCGCTAGGCAGTTCACTCTGATGCCGTGCTCTTTGAAAGAGTTAGTGACATTACGTTGGTGTGAGCTGTTTATTTTATCTGCGAGAGCGTCTCAATACATGATTAAGAGCCTTGTGGACCACAAAGAGTGTCTTTCAAAGACATTTAAGGGAAAAAAATAAGTCAGGAAGCAACAGTTAAAACAGAGCTCCCCCACAGAAATGATGCTGACAGTTTAGCAAGTAAGTGATCTAGATGCCCTCAGCAGGAAGTTTTTGGACCCAAGCAAAGCAGTTTAAGAAAATGTGGCAGCTGATTTGCTTGCAAGAACACTGCTGGCTTTAGTTTGGACGGGCTTGGTGGTTGGTTAAGGCTTTTTAAGAAAACAGAGGTCGAAAAACAAAAGCCCTTTGCACGAACAAGCCTTGGGGTGTTAGCTTGGGGCCAGCAAGGTCATGGCAGGAGGTGAACTCGGAAGACACTGAATCATTAAACAAATGAATGAAGATTTTTGTCTGGTGAACAGCAGCAGTTTAAAAAACATTTCTTAGCATATGTCCAAAAAAAAAAAAAAAGGTGAATGGTGCATTTAAATATATTAAGCAAAAGAAACCTCGTCCTTTTTCAAATGTGTGTCCAACGGCTACAGAAATGCAAAGGGCTTTGAAAGATGCAGGGAACAGAAGTATTGTGAGATGTTCCTGTAAGAAATTGAGAAAACAAGCAGGATTTATCTCATGCTGGAGCATTAGTCTTATTCCTGAGCCACATTTGAAATGTAAGGAGGGCAAGTTTAGAGATAATAAAAATAATCGTCACTGTCAAGTGTATTTCCTGGGGAAGGCCTGAGGACGAGCAGCAAAGCCTCATTCCTCTGGGAGAGCCGGAGGAGCCAGGCCGCCAAGGTCTGGTGTTTGGAGGCCGTGTCGCAAGGCAGCAAGGTTGCTCTGGAAAGGCACAAGCAGGATTGAAAGGTGCATCAGGGAGGCTGTTCTTATAGTGACTCTGGTCTGTTATCCTCTTCCCTGTGTCCAGGAGAGTTCATCAAAGCTCTGTATGAGTCAGATGAAAACTGCGAAGTGGATCCCGGCAAGTGCTCACCCAGTGAATTAACAGACCATCAGAGCAACCTGAAAATGTGCTGCGAGCTGGCCTTCTGCAAGATCATTAATTCCTACTGGTGAGGCTCTCTCTCCTCCTTCTCCCTCACAGCTCTTTTGAGTCAAAGGTGTGAATTCCTCTTCTAAGGATGTGAAGCCAGCAGTTGTGCTAGGAAACCGCCGTCTTATCTTCTGAGACTGCCTTGTTTCCTTTTCTCACTGCCTTATTACCTGGGGCTCAATATCCTGGGTGACTTTTCCGCCTAAACCAGGGGGTTCCAGCGGGAGCTTCTGCTGAAATCCTCTGCAGGGGACAGATAGTGATTTGTACCTGAACAAGGAGGGAGTTGAGGGAAAAGACAGCTTAGCGGGAGCTTGGAATAAAAAGTGGGTTTGGTATGTGTAGACAACTCTTTCTGAGTCCTTTAGAATGGTAAAACCAAGTGGGAAATCACACTGGCCGAAAGATTTTTATTAATCTCTGCTACTGAGTGCCATTGGAAACAAAAAGTCCTTTCTGCTTCAGGGCAAAGTATATGCAAAGCAGTGGAAGAGCTGTACAAGCAAAATACAAATTTCAATTATAGTTCATATATAGTTATACAGTTCATTTTGATCCAGTTTGTTTTAAATATCTGGAGCACTCTGTTCCAGGGTGCTCGTGGTGGTGTTTGGTGTGCACATCGGTGGGTCTGAAAACAGCTTCATTTCGCATTTTTGAACAAGAGATGATTTAACCAGTACTTACGAATCACCAGATTAAATGGTGATCTAAGAATAGATGTCTAATGACATTTCCTGGCCTAGAGAGGCAGAGTGAAAATATGAGTCAAGGATGATTTCTCACAGTTAATTGTTTCAAGCGATTGGTCACCATTTCGACTTGCTGCCTCTCATTGCCCACACGGTTTTGTGTCTCTGCTCGCTTTTGTTCAGCGTGTTCCCTCGGGAGCTGAAGGAGGTGTTTGCATCATGGAAGCAGCAGTGCCTGAGCAGGGGCAAGGAGGACATCAGCGAGCGCCTGATCAGCGCCTCACTCTTCCTGCGCTTCCTGTGTCCTGCTATCATGTCCCCCAGCCTCTTCAACCTCATGCAGGAGTATCCTGACGACCGGACATCCCGCACCCTCACGCTTATTGCTAAAGTGATTCAGAATCTGGCCAATTTTGCTAAGTAGGTGGTGGTCCCCGAAATCTCTGCTTCTAGGGGTGCAAATCAGGTCAAGTAAGGAGAGCCCTGCTGAGTGGTCACTTTTCCAGACTGCTGATTCTTGGGCAAATTGGAATAGACTTTAGAAAGGAAGAAATTTCCACCATTCCCTTTGGAACAGCCCAGAGCTGAGTTAGGCAGAGTCAATTTGAATGCAGACTGAAGCTGCACTGAATTCAGTAGAGGGACACAGGAGAAAAGCAAGAAGAGGATCATGCATTAGCATGTCTCTGTGCGCCTGTTTTATGCTATTTCAAAACAACAAAAAAAGTGCCGTTCCTGCCAAGGATCATGTTTTTTTTCCCCTTCCACCTCCCAGGTTCCTAGCCGAATGTAGGCACAGGGGCACTTCTCTGCTAGGGGAAGGGGTGCAGGGAAGGTGCTGGAGAGAAACAAAGTCTGTGGGAGGGAAGAGATGTTACCAACCTCCTTGTTGACAGTATGAGCGGCGAGTTACTAGTATTTAACCAAGTCGAGAAAGCAGGGAATCTCTTAAATTGCCCATTTTCTCCCCTTCTCAGACACCTTTTCAGAAAGGCAAGTCAACAGATAACCATTAAGTGTTTTCAGACAGTTATTTTACCCTTGTGCTTTTTTTGTGGTAGTTATTGACTGAATTTTCCCTCCCCTTTCTTGCAGGTTTGGTAACAAGGAAGAGTACATGGCCTTCATGAATGACTTTCTGGAACATGAGTGGGGAGGAATGAAGCGTTTTCTCCTCGAGATTTCTAATCCAGACAGCATCTCAAATATGCCCGGGTTTGAGGGCTACATCGACCTGGGCAGAGAGCTCTCCGTTTTGCATTCCCTCTTGTGGGAGGTTGTTTCCCAGCTTGATAAGGTAAAGCGGAGCAGAGGCCTGGGAGGGCGAACGCAGCGATTGTAGCATAGCAACCGTAAACATGAGGAGGCATCAAGGGAGCAGCCGGAGCCGCGCTGGGGAGAGAGTGCCCAGCGGCTTGGGAGAGGAATGTGCGATAGGGCCATCGCCCAACGGTTCCCCCGCGCTCCTGCTGCGGCCCCGCCGGCTCCGGGAGGCCCCGGGGCGGCTGCCGGGGGCGCCTGGGCCTCACTCCTGGTGCAGACACCCAAATCAGGCAGAGAGGGCAGCGCTCGAGTGCTTGGCTGGGAAATGGAAATGTTGGGGGGAGGCTCTTTTGGGTGCGAGTTGAGGCACCTGGCTGGACCCTCCCCTGCCCAGCTTGGGCTGAAGTCACATCCTGGCCAGGCAGAACTGCTCTCCTGGAAGACCAGGGCCAAAGCCGCTGAGATTCATCCATTTCTGTGATGTTTGCATTAGCTTTTAGCTTAGAGGGGCCCTTGCCAGAGCTGCACTCCCTCCTCGCCACGGGAGACACTCGGCTGCTGCTCTGAGCACTGGGGCCATTGAACTGCGCAAGAGCAGAGTCTGGGTTGTTCTTCCCCAGCTACATTCCCTGCAAGACCCCAAATCATTAAAACCTTGTTAACAAGTAAAGCTGACAAGACTCAGAGAAGCTGAGCTCCATGTCAGCATTTTTTTTTCCTGAAAGTACTTAAAACTGTTCCATATTTGCAGTTTTGGAGCTGCATTATTTTGTCTGTATTCCGTGTCTTTTGAAACTGGAGAGCTGAGGTGCCTTGCAATGTGCTGCTAATGATTTTTGTTGCTAGAAGGGTCTGCCAAGATAATGATTTGTTGGATATTTGTTTTCTCACAGCACATTATTTAAAAGAAGACACTGAGCTTTGTGCATCAGAGTAAATCTAAACGTCCTTGACTCAGAAGGATAATGTATATTAATCTCAGTTAATCTTAGCCTGATAACAATTTGTGGTCTTGTTTATCTGTTTCCCTCATACATGCACAGAGTTTGCACTCATAGTGTCACAGGCAATAAAATCTTTGTTATAAATACAGCTCAGTAAGCTTGGAAAAACAGGCAAAGGGAGCATGTAAAAGACCAGTTCCCTCATTTCCATAAGTTGGGGTAAATCCATCAGTGCCACAAACTGTGCCACCTTCCTCCAGCTGCTCAGGCCATCGGGTCAAGGGAAACCCAGTTTCTGCAGGGCAAATGGGTACTGCTCTCCAAACGAAAATGTCCTAAATGTCTTGGACAGCTGGGAGGGGAAGGAGCCAGACATAAAGCTTTAAAGCAGATGTGCTTTGCCCTTTCTGTAGGTTAGATGTATGGATCTATCCTAGCAGGCCCCTGGGAGCTGGCGTAGTGGATTGCTATATAGAGAATTAAGGGATAAAGTTACACTGCAGTGCTGTTCTACTGTGGGTAGTGAGTGGGAATTGAGGAGACAAGTAACCTCACATATTTTAATAGAGCAGGAGATGCGCTGTAAGAAAGCGTCTGTAAAGAGACCTCTCTCTGAAGTGACCGGATCCTTGCTCACGGGAAAAATAAGGACATCTTTGAAAAGAGGAATGTCTTTGAGGGAGTTTTACTTCAGCATTAAATCTCTGCCGCTTTTGTCTCCTGCTTCGGGCACGAGAGCAAGCAGCACTGTGTAGCTGCTACAACCAGTCTTGACCCAGAGAGGGGGAAAAACAAAGAATCCAAAGGAGCAGCTTCCCCTTAGGGCTGCTGCCGTGCTCGGCCTGGCCAGCACCAGGCTAGGGCGGGATTAAACCTGAAACCAAGTGTTTAATGCCCACCTTCCGTGGCAGTGTTGGAATGAGGTTCGCTGGTGTTTTCATGCAGTTGCTTTTAAGAAGGGAGGAGTGCCTTAGTTTTTGATAACCGTTTGCTGCAGGAGACGGCATCAGCGTAGCATGCCAAGCCCAAAGGCTTCTGAAATGAAAACCTTCCTTTTCCCACCTCCCTCAACCCTCTCAAGTCTCTCATGACCCTTGAATGCCGCATCCCTTGTCTGTTGGCATGCATTTCTTTTACCACATGACTCCCTTTGCCTGGAAAGTTCCCTCCCACTAGCTGAATCTGTAGCCTTTAAACCCCCCTTAATGAATAGATACTGTAGTTTTCACTTTGACCTCACCCAGCCTGGCCTTAGTTTGCTTTGCATGATAGTTTTGCGTTGGAATGGCCACAGTTTGGTTTTGTTGAGCATGATTTTTTGTTTGTTTTGTTTTGTTTTGGGGGGTCAATCCTAATTTCTTTTCTATTTCCTTTTCTTTCCTCAATGTCTGCTGCACCCCGTTCGTCTCCTCCATCCATCTCGTCGCCGTGATTTCGCTGCTCCGTAACACTGCCTCCCGGTCCTGGCACACCCGCACACAACCACCCACCCTCCTTCCTTCCACCTCCACCCCTCCGCCTCTGGGCATCGTTATCCAAAACCTGGCGGATGTCGCGGTGCTTGTTGTCCAATTAGGGTGAAAATTCCTTCCTACAGGCGACCGTGGCAAAGCTGGGACCTCTGCCTCGCATTCTTGCGGACATCACTAAGTCCCTGACCAACCCTACGCCCATACAACAGCAGCTGAGACGTTTCACTGAGCACAGTTCTAGTCCCAACGTCAGTGGCAGTCTCTCCTCAGGACTTCAGAAGATATTCGAGGACCCCACTGACAGGTTGGTCACAGCCGGAGCTGGAGGGGAGATGGGGGATGAGGAGGATTCACTTCAGAGCGCCCAGGCAGTGGTGAATGCCTTGTTGCTTCAACCTTCCCACACCGTAGGAGTGGTTCATGTGAAGCAAAAAGCTGGGACGTGGCAGAAACTCCAGAGATCTTGCACAGGGTGGCCTGTGCCAGGCTTCTGCACAGTCAGGTGTAGCTCCCGTTGGAAATGCCATCTCTCCACGCTGCCTCGACTTACAGGAGCTTTCAGATAGCTCCTGTTGAATTTTTAGACACATGCAATAATGTAGAGCTGGGGAAGGTTTAAATGGGGTCTGAAATGTTCTGAAGTCTTGCTGGGAAGAGAAGGATGTAAGAGATGGGGGGAATTTGTGGGAATGGTTTGCATTTCACCTGTGAAAAATAAATATGAAGCACTTCTTGAATCAAGCCTAATGCTCAGAGATAAGTGGTAATTAATGAAGAGTGTGTTGCAACTTGAAACACTAAGAGCTCATAAAAGGAAATCTAGTTCCTTGAGTCTTTCAGAGCGAGGAAGTTGGCTGGGGGGTTAAATGAGGTAGAGAGGCTTCTCTGGGACAGATCTTGTGGGGACTCAGCTCAGTTAAAAAATAACCAAATTCCTTTTTACTCCACAGTGACTTGCATAAGATGAAATCTCCAACACAGGAAAATGTAGATGGATATTTTAGAGGCAAGACCTTGCTGTTGGTTCAGCAGGCATCTACCCAGAGCATGAGTTACTCGGATAAGGACGAAAGGGAGAGCATCCTGCCCAACGGCCGCAGCATCTCCCTCATGGACCTGCAGGACCCGCACGCGGCCCACGGCGAGCACGCTGCGCTCGTGAGCGAGGCACCGCTGCGCCTGGCGGGCAGCCAGCTCTCCGTGGCCCAGGTGGCCACCATCAAGCAGCTGTGGGAGACGCAGAGCACACCCCAGAGCGCTCCCCAGGTGAGAAGGCCTCTGCACCCAGCTTTGAACCAACAGGGCAGTCTCCAGCCCCTCTCCTTCCAGAACCCGGTTTACCACCTCAACAACCCTCCCGCACCAATGCCGAAGGCCTCGGTGGACTCCAGCCTGGAGAACTTGAGCACTGCCAGCTCTCGGAGCCGAAGCAACAGCGAAGACTTCAAACTCAGCGGGCCCAGCAACAGCAGCATGGAAGACTTCAGCAAGCGCAGCACGCAGAGCGAGGACTTGTCGCGGCGGCACGCGGCGCCCGACAGGCCCGTCCCCGTCGCCCTGCCCCGCCAGAACAGCAGCAGCCAGGCGCAGATCCGCAGAACAGAGACGGGCGCGCGTGCCAGGCTGCCGCCGTCGCTGCCACACAGCGCGTCCCTGCGCAGCACGGGCAGCGCGTCGGCCGCCTCGGGAGCCGTGGCCACCGAGCCCCTGCACAACGGGAGCCGCTCCCGCCAGCAGTCATCGTCCTCCCGAGAGAGCCCTGTCCCCAAGGTGAGGGCCGTTCAGAGGCAGCCGGCGCAGCAGGTAAGGAAAGGCTTTGCCCGGGCGCTCACGGTGCCCTCCATGGGTATTGAGCTGCGCCGACCTTCAGAGCTGCCGTTTGACTTGAGTGCGAGAGCAGGGGTTCGAGCTGAAGGAGAGCAGGGGCTGACCAAGACGTTCAATCAGTGCCTGGCAGCAAGTGAAGGAATAGTGCTGCTTGTTGCCATCTCTAGCTTGGCAAGCCTAGCGGGCTGCTTATTTCTGGATGCTTTTGTACTAAACTTAAAAGAAAAGGGGAAAAAAACTCGTTTTGCATTTCCTATGGTAGCAGCAAGCCTGCTGAAGGAAAAAAAAATCCCAGAATTAAAAAAAAAGAAAGAAGCTGGGTTCCAAATGTTAGTCAATGGCCACGTGAGAGTGCGTTTGGCCCATGGTGCTCATTTAAAATCAGAGCCACCTAAAAAGAGACATGAATAAATACAAAATACCATGGGGTAAACAGCTGGCAACGTAATAACTAAGCAGGGTTGTCTTAAGCATAGAGAAGACTGCATTTTAGCACAAGGCAGCAATCTGCTGCTGCCTCCCCCCGCTCCCCTCCGAAATACTGATTTTTCATGAATCATTCCAACCTGTGAATACTGCAAACACCTTCTGGAAAGCAGGGTTTATATCTAGCAGCTCCTAATTCATTTTGCTCACTTGCTCATAGGCAGCTCCATGTACGTAGTTTTTCTGTAGAGCCGTGGCGGTGCAGGGACCCACGGAGCTCCCCCCGGCGCCGGCTGTGCGGGGAAGGGCTCTGGCTGGTGAAGCAGAGCAGGCAGCAGAGCGGAGCTGGTGGTTGAGCCCCTGCCCGAGGGTTTCCTGGGCTCACTCCACTGGTGGAGCTTTCCCGGAAAACTCTCCCAAAGGCTGCAGTCTCCAGCAGGGAAGGCTGGCTGGTGCCTGGGAACCTAGCAGCACCCAAAGCTTCAAAACTGCTTTGATACCTCAAGTTCATTAACGTATGGGGAGATCAGAAACACTGAATCACAAAGCCAAGGCTCCTGTGCCAAGCTAGCAATACCAAAACACATAATTGCGTCTTGTTTGAAGCGTGTTTGTTTGTGTCCTCCTTTCGAGTTTTGCATGTGGGCACGGAGGGCTGGAAGCGGGGGAGAGCGCGCGGGCCCTGCCCCGAGCCCCGTGCAAACGCCCTGCGCCGGCTGCGCTGCGGGGCCGTGCTGGAGCTGCCTGCAGCCCCCTGCTAGTCTCTGCACTGCCCACTGCGTCCTGCCCTTGTGGAAATCGGAGGCCTTTGCTTCCTTGGCATCGAAGCGATGCCTCGGACATCGCTCCCTTCCCATTCCCTTTTACACTCAGCTTCAGAAATGCCTGCAGGTAGCGCTGCCGCCGGAGCAGTCGCCTTCCCCCCCGCGTGGCTGCTCTGCGCCTCCTGCTGTCCCACTCCTGCTTTTCCATGCCAGTTGTTTTCTCTGGATTTGCTGGAGCACTCGCTCCTGCTTCCCTCACAGAAATCGGTTTGTTCTTCCCTCACCCGCACCCCACAGACACGTCTTAGTGTGTGCCAAGTCGAGCAGCCACAGTGTTTTGGGAGACAAGTTCCATTGCCTCCTTTTAATTGCAAATTGGGCTGTGGAATTCTCTTTTCTCCTTTTTTTTTTCTTTCTGTTCTTTCTTTCCTTCTTTTTTAATTTTAATAAGAGCAGAAGCTTGGCATGTTCTTCCCAGGCGAGCTTTGTGGGCGTTATAATTATTGGACTCTGTTCTCTACAAGCCCCGCTTGTTCCTGAGCGCAGAGGCAGCCCCTTTGCTCGCTGGGAGAGGTCAGCTTTGCCTCCCATTTCCATTGGGGAGGTAGGTGGGAACAGAAGTGTCACTGTGTTCCTCTACCAGGGGGGCACGGAGGGGGATTAATACACGTTCCTAGCGAGCTTCTCTATTCTTTTCCCCCATACCAGAATAGCTCATAACCCTTTCGCAGCTTAAGTCCTTGCCATCCACTTCTGCTGGCTCTCTGGAGACTTTCTGTGAAACCAGCAGGTTTTGCTCAGTTCCTTCTCCCCGTCTCCGCCTTTATCGCCGTGCTTGCTGCAATAAAACACCTAAGTCTGGGAGACCCTGAAACGAGGATGTAGCAGCTCTTTGCCGCTTCCAGGCAGAGCTGCATCCCGTCGCAGTCACACGAGCCGGTGCTCCCGGAGCCAGTGGCCAAGGCTGCTGTCCCGCTGGCTCCCAACCCTCCGAAGAAACCGGCCTCCCGCTCCTCGCGGGCGGCGAGTGACGCTACCTTGCTCTGTTTGTGGTGTGAGAGAAACCTAGGATTGCAGTAGCCTTGCTGCAAAGCTAAGCAGGGGGTGGGTGATAACTGGGTTTGCAAATAAGAACTTCCCCAGAAAGACAGGAGCTCACCTAGGCAAGGAAAAAATTCAGGTTTTCATAGATTTCCTGCACTTTTGCATCTCTGGAAGAGGGGCTTGGGGGAGGCTTTGAGACTAGTAGCTTGGTGGCCATGTTTTCTGCTCTGAAGAAATGTGCTTTCGGTGCTGATTCATACCTTTTTTTTGACAAATGCTTACAGGCATCTCTGCTCCAGGTTCACTCACCTGTGGACTCTGCCACGATGTCACCAGTGGAGAGGACAGCTGCATGGGTCCTCAATAACGGACAGTACGAGGAAGTGGAGGAGGACGTAGAGCAGAACCAAGATGAAGCCAAGCATGCTGAGAAGGTAGGGTTTATTCGGCACGCAACAGCCTTTCTGGCTTCCAGCACCCTTCAACTGCTTCCAAAGTGCTCTCCAGGTGCTGCTGTGCCAGGGTCACACACCAGTCCCATTGGCACGTCTTCCCACTGGACACTCTTTGTAGAACAATATCCCACACTACAGATTAATCTAGGTGCAGGCTGTACCATGTCAAATGGGTGCACGCTGCCATAACTGAGAGTTCATACATTACAGGCTGATATTTGGCATTTACCTGCATCGTAAGTCACGCCACCTCAGTGACAATATTATAGTTACAGTATGCTGCTATTTTTCTACACTTGAAATATGTTTTAGTGATCATGAAACTCCATTAAAAATGATGATTAACTCAGCTGAGTGCAGTTTGGTATGCACTAAGTGCTGGTACAAGTCTCTGCAAATGCAATTCAATCTTGATCAGCAGCTGCATTCTGATTTTGTCTTGGGCTTCACCCAAGGCAAATGTCTGTCATCTAGATGGTGGAGTATTACAGGGCTAGCCAGAAACGTCCATCATCTCCTGAGATTCACTTTTTAATGTGTGTTTATTTCCCAAAGTAGATGTGACTTTTTTCCCAAATAAAGGTTTTTTTCCAAATAAGAGGTTTGGTATTCTGAGAGGGTGGGATGAAAAGAGGATAATATTTAGTGGACAAGAACTGGCAACAGAGACAATTTAGGAAAGGTAAATGAACCAAAACTGAAGTGGAATGTGCTGAGATTCATTGTACTATTGCACAAGTGATTATCCAGAGGTGGTAGGTGGAAAAAACAAACCTTAGCCAAGTAAATTTGCAGACTATACGTAGTGAGTGATGGGCTCTGCCTTCAGCCTGGAACAATTGGTTTCATGTTCCTCAGGTCCTGAAAAACGGGTTATTTGGGTCCCTTTCACAAGTTTGGTCACCTCAGGACAACTCTTTACAGCTGAGCACCATTAGCAGCTTGTGGCTGGGAACTCTTTGGGTCTGGAGTAAGTGGGCTTGTTACCAGGCAGGACTGAGGAGCCATGTCAGAGCTATTTGAGGGCTTAAATTGGGCTACAGGAGGACATTCCACAGTGTGGGAATAACTTAATGCTCAGTGGGAGTCTCCATGCTCCTTTGTGGTTGCCCACAGTTGTCTGCTTGTCATTTCCTTTGCTCCCATCAATTTATTTCTAATGAAAGCGAACGGTGGCTTTCTCTCAGCAGCAGCAGAACATAATAATCCAATGGGTTCCTTTCTCCTTTGCATCTGATTCTTTCCTCCTCTGCTCCCCTCCCCGCGCAGTACGAGCAGGAGATAGCGAAGCTGAAGGAGCGCCTGAAGGTGTCCAGCCGCCGGCTGGAGGAGTACGAGCGGCGCCTCCTCGTGCAGGAGCAGCAGATGCAGAAGCTGCTCATGGAGTACAAGTCCAGGCTGGAAGACAGCGAGGAGAGACTACGCCGGCAGCAAGAGGAGAAAGACAGCCAGATGAAGAGCATCATCAGCAGGTGAGACTTGGCTGCAAAGTCTGCAGAACATGTAGAGCAGGAAGCTCCCCCTTGTCACATTTATCCTTGACAATAAAGAGAGCAGTTGTGTGGGCTTGACATTCCTGGACTGACACCGCTCCTGCCTTAGAGATGAGGAAGCTGAGATACGGGTGTTGAGACTTGCTTCAGATTGTCAGCAGAGCAGACAAAAAGATTTAGGAATTTCCAACCCCAGTCTCTGCTATACCTATAACCGGTCCATTTGCTTTGTTTGAAAACTGTACTCATGGGGTGGTTGGGGTGGTTTTACAGGACAGTTAGATTTTTGTCAATGCCCACTTTGAATATAATAAATTCAGCCAGTTGGGGCTGTGAGAAGGATCAATAACCTTTCTTGAATGCAACAGATTTCTTGCAGAAAAGAGGACGATCAGAGAAGTCAAAGCAACAGCCCCAGAGTAGCTGAAACACCCAGGAATGGTTTTAAACTGTCCTAATTCTCTCTTTTTGCACATCAGACTCATGGCAGTTGAAGAGGATCTGAAAAAGGATCATGCTGAGATGCAAGCCGTCATTGATGCGAAGCAGAAAATCATTGATGCACAGGTAAGGAGCTCAGTCCAGGAGTGAGTGCCCTGTGCCTAGAACCCATCATTCTTCCCTGTCCTCCTGTCCCAACGTTATGATCTAACTCCCAAGGCAGTACTGGCACACATGACTTACTGCCTCCTGGGAGAGAATTGGGAGTTTTGTACAATAAAGACCCTACTGTCCGAGAGCAGGCTTTGAAAAGTCAAAATCACAGGACTTTTCTACTTGAGGAGAACCCAAGTGGTGAAGGAACAGTGGGGCTTTGTGTGGACACTGCTCCAAGCGTGGGCCTGGCAGCTCTGGAGCAGCTGTGCTTCTTAGCAGCATAGGTCAGTGGCCATGTGCATGCAGCCCAGCTGTGCACGCTCAACCATGGCTCGGAATGGCAAGGGAAGGGCACGCTTGCCATGGAGCTTGCCCCGTCTCCCTCATGTGGCATTTCACCTCATCTGGCTCTCTGTGTCAGCCCGCTTGGCCACCAGGCCAGGACAACACCCGGTCAACACAAGTTACTTGTGGGAAGTGGGACCCAGCGGGTGTGATGCATGTGAACGTGTCGTGTGGGGTTGTGGTGTGTCTGCTGTGCCCTTGCTGATGCCAGAGAGCAAAACTTAGACAACAGAACCTGAGACTGATTTGATATCTGCCTGTTAATGTGGGCAAATTTTGTGTTTAGGGAGCACCTTTCCTGCTCCTGGGCTTTTTAATCGCTCCAGCTGCATGATTTTTTAATAGATGATCTTTTAAGAGGATTACACGTTTCAGCAGCTCAAGTTATTTCAGAACATTGTCTGTCCTTGTGTAGGATGAAAAAAAAAAAATCCCCCAAAGCAGATGCCCCAGCTGAACGTTGCTGAAGTGGCCAGCAATAGCTGAGATGTTTCAGCTCATACAGAAGGGTAGGGAAAAGGCAACAGGAAAGAAGGGATGTTCTTCAAAGCCTGCTGGGCATGGCAACGTACTTTGTGGCAAAGTTTTCTCTGCTGCCTCTGCCTGTTTTCCTACCCTTATTTTTCAAGACAGTTAAAGAAAGTTGTGTTTTGGAATCCTTGTCATCTCACCTGAGTGAATCGCTTGCAAACAAACCTTTTAGAATAAGAAGACAGTTGTGCTGGGGTTGCACCATCTCTGGTTCCTCGTTTCCTAACTGTAGTGCAAGATGGTCCAAATGGGCACACCAGTGTGGTTCCCCTTTCTAGATGGAGATCCAGAAGAAACCCTTTTGCGAGACTTGCACTCAAAATCTCAAGGGGGTGCCATGCTGGTCGCTGCACAGCAATGTACTCAGGCCTTTGCTTTTCTTTTCTGTTTTATTTTCTTGCCGGGGAAGCAGCAGAGCCTTTGCGCAGTTGACTGAGGCCTGTTGCAAGTTTAAAGCTGGTGCAGAAGTTGAACGTACTGGGCCATTTTTCAGAGTTTCCCAAACAACAGCCTGGTTTTGAGAGATATGCTGCTTTTTTTCATTCCGCTCAAGAAGGAAAAGGAGAAGGTGAATGGGACATTGAACAAATGCATAGAAAGACACATTAGAGGGGAGGATCTTAGGGACTTGCCCTTCTACTTGTTCCCTCCATATCATGTGTGGAAGACTTAGCCTGGAATTCATTCGCCAACGGATGTACAGTGGCCAGAAAAGGGAAGGTCCTTTTCTTCTGCAAGATGTGTGGAGCGCAGACGCAGCCTGGCTCCTCTCGCCTGTTTCTCTGCAGGCAAAAGCGACTGCCAGGGAGCAGCGATGCCCGAGGTGGCAGCACTTAGCGCTGCGGCAGGCCTGAGGCAGGCAGGGACAGCCCGTGTGCAGGGACAGCCCATGTGCGGGGACAGCCCCTGTGCGGGGAGAGCTCACGCACGGGGACCGGCTGTGGCACCCGCCGCTGAGATGCCATGGGGACAGTCCCATGTGCTGGGACCGGCGCTGGCGCCTGCCGTCAAGGCACTACGGGACCCGCGCGCTGGGGAGCGCTCCGGGCAGAGCAGGGAGGGCCGGCCAAGGCCTCACGGAGCAGCGGCGCTGCAGAGAGCACGAAGCCCCGTTGCTATCGCGAGTGACGTCTCCGCTGTGTTAAATTACAGGTCATAAATGGGGATCAGATAATTCAAACAGGCAAGTAAACCCAATCAGTTCTCTAGCTGAGCAGTACCCAGCCCTGGCCCAGCACACTGACCTCCTACCCATTCCAGCTCCTCCTGCTCCCCAGGCCTAATTCCGGTGTGTGAGAAACCCCTGTGTTTAGGTGCTGATTTTCCTCAGAGTGAGACAGTGCCACTGCTCACCAAGCTCCTTCCTTAAAGATGGATTTCGCAGGTGTAGATTCCCAGCTGCTTGTGCTCAGGGATGCCAGAAAACAGCCATTTTTAACTCTTTATGAAAAGCGGCATGCTTTGGGAAGAAAATTGAATCGGAAAATATGTCTATGCATACAGATATATAGATATATTCCAGGGAAAATTTAGTCTAAGGAAACACATCTCTGCTGAGGCAGTAGTTATTTTGATTGGTGCATCTTTGGGGGTTTTTCCTCCCCCTTTTTTTTTCTTTTTTTCTCCTATATTTCAGCGTGGGAGGAGAGGCCAAGGCCTTAACTCCCGCCTTGTCCCTCTCGCTTGCACAGGCCACATCGGCAAGATCCTGGGGCAGGCTGGAGCCAGCCTTACTCTGCATTCCTCCTCCTCCTCTTTGCGCAGAGCTTGGTCCCTTCGGGGCTGGGATGCAGGCGGTGCTTAAGCTCTGCTTGGCTGTTGCACCCTGACATTTGCTCGCTGGCAGAGTCCACGAAGGAGAGCAAACACTGCTCGATCCCAGACGTGCTGCAGGGCTCGTGCTGGGATCCCAATCTCCTGGGGATGTGGCAGCACTTGCACCTCCTGAGCACCGTGTTTGAACTGTCCCTTGACATCTGGGCCTTCTGGACAGCGTTTTTCCCTTTTTTTATTTTTTTTGTTTCCCTCAAAAGGCTGCACTGAGAAGAGTCCCCGCGTGCAGCTTTTTTTCACCGAAGTACTGGAAAGTAAAGAATTTTTTTTTCCCCTCAATGACAAAAAAACCAATGAGATGGTGTCACTGAGAGTGCATTTCACCTGTTGCAATGCGTGGCTGCAATTTTTTTTATTTTGAGGGAAGATGAAACTTGCCAATTCCAACACCCTTTTTGGCTCGACCTGCCAGTGCTGCATCCCCCATGCAGGCAGTTTAGCTTTTAGTAGATGAGCTTTTGTTCCAGGGTGAGTTTTTAGCTCGTTCTGATAAATCTCGCATGGGTCCCTTAGCCGCCCGCACACCGGAGCACAGGTGGAGGCCGGCTCTTGGTGTCCCCTGCGAGCGTGCGCCGCGGGGCCGCCGAGCTGGAATGGGGCCAGGAGCAGCGTGCGGCGCCCCGTGTGTGTCCCCCGTCCCCGTCTCCCCGGAGCTCGAGCTTCTGCCTGCTGCTTCTGTGCTGCGCCTGCACCCTGCTGCCAACCGCAGGCCACCACGATCCGCTCCATTTTCCCGTTTTTTTGGCTTTTAATTTCAAGCATAGCGTGGTTTTATTCGAAGCGCGCTCCATGCGGCACACAGAGCCGATGGCCATTAGGCGTCACCCGCACTTCTGTCTGCTGAATGTAACTTGCCGTCACTTCTTGGTTTTGTTTGTTTGTTTTTTGGGGTATTTTTCTGCCTGTTTCTGTTTTTCTGACACATAAAAAAAACCCAAACAATTGGCTGTTGTTATTAACCCCCATCACCCTTCCCTTTCATGACAAAATACTGCATTTCCATCTGCCTCAGTTGGAGGTTGCTTGGATAAAACCCCTGGGACTCGGTCTGTTCCCTGACGTACCCCGACCTGCTGTCACCGTCCCCGGTGCAGAGGGGCTGGGGGCCCAGGCGGGAGCGCAAGGCCCGCGGTGCCGTTCCCCCACGGAAACAGAAAGAGGCAGATTCCCGGTGCTCCCGGGCGCTGCCTTCTGCTGTGGGGGGCTGACTCAGGGCGCTCTCGTTGCAGGAGAAGCGGATCGTGTCGCTGGACGCAGCCAACACGCGGCTCATGAGCGCCCTGACGCAGGTGAAGGAGCGCTACAGCGTGCAGGCCCGCAACGGCATCTCGCCCACCAACCCCACCAAGCTTTCCATCACGGAGAACGGTGAATTCAAGAACAGCAGCTGCTGAGCGGGCAGCCGGACGCCCCCACCGAAGAACATCCTGGCGGGGGCAGAACCCTCCAACAACCCCCTTTCCCCTCACAGGTTTACATAATGCTGCTAAAATGGAAAAGAGAGAACAACTTTGACAAGTGGGCCTTAATTCCCCACTCGAGGCCAGGAAAACTGGGCTCCCAAGAGCAAGTCCTTCCATATCACTGTGTAAATATCACTCTTGGGTCATGTACAGAAAATGCCCATGTAAAATACCAAAAGGAAGGGAATACTGTAGATTTTTTAATTATTGCTATTTTTATTATTTTCCTTCTCCTCTTGTTAAAAGCACTGCAGTCCTTGGAGGAGGAAGAGGGGAGTGTGAGTGCATGTGTGTTGTGGGTGAGAGAGCGCGATGAGAAGTGGGTTACTGTAGCTAGTAGCTGTATATACCTGGCTGGCTGATACACGTACATGAGTGGAGTGAAAATAGTAGTGAAATGAACTCTATGAAAAGACTCACCTGCTGGGTTTATTCCCCTCTTCCCTCATTCTTTAACTGAATGCAAACTCAATAGCAAACATTTTTAGCAAGATTGCATCTTGCTGGAACTTGTAGTTACTTTTGATAGGACTCCGGCCAAAAAAAAAAAAAAAAAAAATCAGTCTTTTTTGAACATTCTGGGTAAAAGCTTCTGCTTGGAGCAGCTTGTTTCCTTACATTTGCACAAAGTCAGGCTTCCCATCAAACAGAGAAAGGGAATCTGCAGTTTTCAAGGTAGGATTCTTTGGGGGCTTTTTATGCCACTTTCTGATACAGTTTAAATTTTATGTTTATGAAATTCTTTTTTTTTTTTTTCTTTTGCTATCCAATCCTCTCTTTATGCGCCATGCAGGAGCACCCTGAATTCATTCTCTGTACTCCATCAGGAACAAGCAGTTAATGCTCTGGAGAAAGGGCTAACCAAAGGGTCCCATACCCAACGCAGTATATTTCCGTATGAAAAATTCATGTCTTTTCAAGATGATCTCTTCATTTTGCCTCTGTACTGTTCAATTTCACTACTTCAGCCCCCAGGTTTGCCAGTCTGGTTCTGCTGAAAGATGCTTTCCACGCTTCCTGTTAAGCTTTTCCATTTTGACTGAAATTTGTCTTTCGTTGGACACTCCGAAGCATTCTTTGGTGTTCTGCCCTCACCGTTTTTTCCGAAGATGTTAGCCTAAACTGTTCATCTCCATTCCCTTGGGTTGTGCGGCCTGTTTAACAGGCCATACGTGAAGGTGCCTGTTCTTACAGAGCGAATTTCCTGTGGGAGATACCGACGGCCACATCCCGTAGCAGATGCACACAAAACACTGTCAATTCTCACGATTCCTTCCAGTGCCACAGACGGAGTCTGAGGTTTCTTAAAGCCCCAGCCTCTTGAGTCTTGTGGCTCTTTCATGTTGTGGGGTACGTTTCTGACTCCTTTTTCTTGCAGAATAATGGGAATGATTTGAACTCAGAAATTAAATCATTTCAACAGCAAACCGAAATTTGAATTACAAGAAAATAGTCCTAACAGCGAGTGTAATTGACCCTTCATAGCGGATATGGAAATGGGAGAAGTTGATGTCCTCAAACCCAGCCCCAGCCAAAGCCGCCTTGCTGTACGGTGTGTTCAGTGAAGCAGTTTGTGTGATGGATCCAGGGGTACCGGCATTTCAGGGAGGTCAGACTGGATGATACCCTTGTTTTTTCTGGCCTTATTTTCTGAATCTCTAAGATTTGCATTACGTTACATTAAAAATGTGGGAATTTCTAAGCTGATCTCATGACTTCTTGAAACCTGACTCGTGTTGCCTCGGACATGAAGGCTTGGCAATGCTGAGGGCCCGTAGTCAGTGTCTGTTGTCAAGTTTGTTGTTTGGCAATGAGTTAAACTCACTCCTGCAGGCAAAGTGAGCGCGTGGCAGAGCGCAGCGTGCCGCGTGTCCCACTTGGCCGTGAAAATCCTTTGGTTTCAGGGTCTCACGCGAGTCCGTTCCAGCAGCAGCCACGCAGAGACACCGAGGCCCGTCCCTGTGCCACGGGAGTCTCCGCGAGGCCTGGGCTGCGACGGGTGCCCCGAGCGGGCAGAGCCGCGTGCTGAGCAGGGCTCTGCGTGCGGCCCGGGCTGCTGTCCCGCAGCTCCGCGGGGCAGGCGGGACCCTCCCTGGCTCGTGCTCGTGTTCTGTACCCGAGTTTGTGCTGCCTTTGATGCACCCGGGGTTGTGCACTGCGTTTGCACGGTAGTGACTTGTTTTCAGGACTTTCCAAATGAAGTCTTCCAGCTTTGGGTCACTGCTGACCTTCGATATTTTCTTCCTCAAACTGTGCCTTTTGGTTCCTTCTCCTCTCCTCCTTCCTCCATGTGTCACAGCTGCAGCTGTACCTCAAGCATGGATTCATTTCTGCCTGGCGTGAGTAGCTCTTTCTTACAACAAACCCGGGCATCCCTTTCTGTTGATCGTTGTGCCCCTTGCCAGTGTGCGCAGCGCGAGGGCGTGCACGTTGGGCGGCTGCAACGCGACAGCGCGCAGCCGGGAGCAACCTTGGCCTCCAAGGTGCCACAGGTGTCATTCTGGCAGCAGAAGTCACACGTTAATTTGGGAAATGCTTTTTGCCAGAGTTCACTGTCATTCTGGTAATATGTTAAATTTAGCCCACTGGCTTAGCAATATGGGTAGGTGCTGAAGAGTCCCAGGAGTGCGCTTTGGTTTCTGCAAAGAAATGCAATAGGGGCAGCATTTCAGTCCTCTCCTTTTAGAGAGGAAGTCTTAGCTGCCCTCACAAGGCCTCTGTGTTTTGGTGAGCTCTGTAATGATGTATAATTCTGTGTAATGTCCTTTCTCCTGTGTATTTCTTAAGCTTGTAACCTGGGAAGAGTTGCTGATCTAAAAGTGTCTGACTGTCAGTACCACCCTCGCAACTTGTTGCTGCCCTGGTTGGTGTTGCTCTTACATGAATTTTTGTGCTGCAGCGCAAAGGGTGTTTGGCCGTGTGTGGAGGAGAAGCTGCCTGGAGGCCTGAGACGGGGTGAAGGTCGCAGATTGGCCACGTTGCAGGACCCAAAGCGATGAGCCGCAGTGCAACGCATCGCGCTCCCGAGCTCTGCAGGCAGCTGTCGCTCCCCATTCGTCACCCCACGGCTTCCCAGAGAAATTTTAGCTGCTTCAAGCCAACAATATGCAAAATTGTCAGGTTCTGTTTTGTCCAGTCTGATAAAATTCCAGTGGCACTAAACCACGTGGCAGCCAAAAGGTCTGTCTGCTTGGGAGCAGGAACCCTAGCAGGGCCTGATTGCATTTGCTTTCCGACTAACAGCCGGTGGGTTTGTGCCACAATGAAAGGAAACGTAAATAGCACAAAAATCTGGTCATGAACATTGTAGTCATTGGGGCTTGGCTCATACTTTCACCAAAAGCATCAGAATGTGCCTAATGTCCCTGCAAGCAACTACTGCTCTTGTTTGGGCACAGCCAAATTCTGGATCCATCTATTGAGTTGTATTTTGTGTTCTTTTAGTTGCTTGGATTGGGCTAGGCCTGTTTTACATGATTAATTCCGTATTTCATTGCTTACCTAAACCCACCAGCTTTTAACTTAATCTGAAAACTTGGCAATCCGAGTCAGACACTTTTACAGCAACGCACCGGGTGCATCAGCAATATTTGTCTGTCAGCGTAGCCACGTCCATGTGGTGCCTGTGTTCTGCAAACGCCCGTGCTCTGCAGAACACAGCACTGTGGCTGCGCCGCTGCCGCCCGGGGTCCCGCATGCGTCCAGCAAAGGGCTCGAACCCGCCGATGCCTTTAGACATTTCCTCCTCCCCGCGAGAGCGAGTGTGTCCTCACACAGCACCTACTGGGAATCCTACCTGTGAAAATAGATTTTCTGTCTCAAGGGCCTTAATAAGAGTGTCACCACACAGAACTGTTTTACAGTGATAGCTCTAAATAATTTATTTTTTATTTCAACAAAGAACACCTTAAAAAAGTAACAAACCTGTTTTTCAAGCTGTATTTTTATGCTAGTAGCACTGGACTGTTTGGTCTGTGAGATCCATCTCTGCATTTCATTGCCTGGGTTTGTTCTAAAGAAGATTTATTTTTGTTCTGTGAATAATTTTTGAAGGTTCTTGTATATGTACAGATACAGATACCTTTGAGGTCTTTTATGGATATTCCTACAAAGAATACAAATAAACTTTAACTTTAAACAGTTTAAACCTCTTGAACCTGTGCTGATTCAAAATGCTGTTCTGTGCCGTGAAGCTGGATTTTGTGTAGCTGCGGGTGGTGGGGGAGCACCAGGCGGCGCCTGTCAACGTTTCGGGTGACGGGCGAGGACCTGGATGGGGAGAGCCGCGGGGTGCAGGGCTGCAGCCCCAAGCGCTGCCTCTCTGCTACAGGAGCCGCCCGTTCCTGAAGCCTTCCACATTCCTGGGAATAGCTGGGATGTGGAGGCACAGGGCGACAATCCGTGGCGATGCGGAGAACTGCTCCCGGCTCTGACGCTCTGTACAAGACCGGGCCTTTTTTTCCTTTCTTTCCTTCTTTCATTTTTTTCCCGAAGCTGAAAGACTCCTTGGACTGAAATCCTATCTTAGGCAAGGGAATTTTGGTTGCTTCATTACTAGCAACTTCAGTGCTGAAAAAGGAACTACATTGCATTAATTAATGGGTTTGTTCCTGTCACCCTCGACAGGAGGGTGGTCAGCCCAGTTTTCTCGTGCAGCCAATTCTTGGCTTGCAGGGGTTTCTGCACCAACCCACAGCTGCAGTGTTTGAAGTCTGGACATGCAGAGGAATATTTGTTTTACAGGTTCACATAAAGTTCAGTATTCTAGATAATTCACACTTATCTGTTCATGAAATATTTTATATAAGAAGTGCAAAACCCTTTCTTGTTGAATGCAAAATCTGTGCCCAGTGGGATGTTTTGCTAAAATCTTGTTCTCCTTGTGCATGCTGAGCTTTTTTTTCTGTAGCTTTGAGGCCCTGCAGCAGCTGGTTGTTCCCGCGCACCCCGGCCCTGCCCCGTGTCCTGCGCTCGGCCCCTGCATGTCAGGCCTGGCTCTTGCTCGGCTGTGAGGTTTCGTGCCCAGGGCTGCTTCCCTGCGTGTTTGTGCAGGGCCCAGGGCAGCCACTGCCCGACGCGCCTGGGCCGCGCGGGCAGCGTCTCTGGTGGAGACGTGTCTGAATTCCCTCCCCTCTGTCCTGGACGTTTTCTCCGCACTCACCCACGAGAGTGGCCTGCCCTGCATGCCCGATCCTGAGCACTGGCCACAACGTGCAGGCTTGGAAAGGGGGCGAAAAGGCAGGAAGGGCGAGCGGTGGGCAGAGACAGGCACAGCTGGGGGAAGAGGGAAGCAACGGGAGCACAGAGTGAATGACGCGGAATGGAGACTGAGGGAGAGCGGGAGCGCTGGCTCAAGTGGCGCTTTGGACGGCACTAGGGAAATGCAGTTAAAACTGCAGAAAGTTGGGGCTTTGCACCAAGTGGCCGATGCTCAAGCGTGACCTCCTGCTGGGGCTGCTCAGGCCGTGTTACCGTGCACGTGCCCCTTGGTCCCGCTGCGCAGAGACCTGGGGGCCCAGTGCAGATTTCCCTTCATTTCTAGGCGTTCCGCACAGCATGTTCGCAGCTCGAGCGGCTGCTGCAGCCCGTGCTCACCCGCTCCATCAGAAGGTGCCTTGGGAGGAGCTCCCCTCCAGAAGCCCTTCTGCCGGAAGGGATGTAAAACCCCTAACGATTTCCTCTCGTGCCGGAATTGGTGCTGTCACTTTACTGAAGAGCCGCAGCTGCCTCAGTGCATTAGCAGGTGGAATGGCAATTTGCTTACACGGAGGTGCTGGTCTTCTGAGAAGAGAATCTTTGTGCTTACTAGAGCCCATCTCACGTTCCTGCCCTTCACCTTTCTCCCAGAGCCCCAGATTGCATGTCCTCGTGTCTCCAGAAGGTGGATCAAATTCTGACTTCTCACTGCGCAGAGGTAGATCAAATATCTTGTTGTAGGCATGAAACCCAGCTACCCCTTAGTCCTTCCTGCAGCAGGTAGGAGTACCTGGCCTTGCTCAGTACCTTGCTGCTTGCTGTTGGCCATCATCGTGCCACTGGAAACGCCATTTCTGCAAACCAGACCCCTCTTTTCAGTATATCCTTAGCCCAGCTAAATAACAAAATGGCTTTGGTTGAAATACAGGGACAAATTATTGCTAATTACTCATGGCTGTGGTGGGGCTGGCAAGGGCAGAGCCTAGGCACTCAGGATGCAGGTTCCTGTCACTCCCTGAATTTGTCCAGTTTTAACCTTACAATATGACCCTAAAGACAGTAGCATTCAACGCTGGGGAGAAAGGGGACCTTGAGAGACGAACAACGTCATGTTGGCAGCACACGTGAAGGATGAGGCATCAGGATAGAAACGGATGCAGCAGCACGATCTGTGCAGAAATGACTGGCATTTCTCGCTCCCTGCTGTCTAGGCTTTGTGCAGCAGGATGCAGAAGCAGAGAAAAGATGCAGATGGAGAGCATTTTACTTTATATTGATGACAGTCTCAGGATCAGGGATCCCTGGAAGATGCAGACGTGCTCTTTCAGATGTTTTTTCTCCACTACTGGGAAGCTGTGTAAATGGTGACTCCCCACTATGCTGGGACGTATAAGCAGTCTATAAGATTGCATTTAGAAAGCCATTCCTACAGCAACCAACACGACTAAAAGAGCCCATGGAATGGGCAGCCTCTCCTCTGGGCTTGAACCAAGAGCAAAGGGGCAGCCTCTCCATCCAACGTGCTGTGGTCTAACAGCTGCTAGGAAATTCTCCCGAAGCCTGGCCTGGGTTTTTCCATGCTGACTGTCCTCTAGAGAGTGACGTTAACATAATATCCCCTATGTTAATTTTCCCACCTGTATGCAAAGCATTTCCTGTAGTGGCTGGGGACAGAGGCAGTGTTCGCTCGGACTCCCGCGTTAGCTGCTGAAAGAGCAGCAGTGCCAGAGGAGTCTGTGAAGAGCGAGCATCAGTTAGCACAGAGATCAAAAATCCTGGATAAAAAAGAGCTATTTACTGCTATCGTACTGATAGTGGCTTTTCAAGTGCCATTAGAAAACTGCTAAAATTATCTCATTAGCTGCTAATCGCTGAGGCCCTGAAGGACATTGCAACATTCCTAAAAGAAGGCAAGTGACAGTTCCAGACCATTCTCCCAAGGTATGTGAATCTCCTGCCGCCCGGCCTGAGCAATGGAAAAACACGACGACCCGGAACCACCTGCAACGGGACTAGATGCTGGAAAGAAAGCAGGCACGAGGCTGCTCCCCCTGCGCCTGGAGTCAGCTTGCAAAGGTGTCCATGCAAGAATGCACTAACAACCGTGCTTTTCCAAGACTAAAGATCAGAAAGGAGAGAGAGGCCATTGGGAGCCATGGAGACTTGTGTTCCCAAGGAGCTTGGCGAGTCCCTAGTTCAAAAATACTCAGGCATCTGATTCTGGCTGGATTTAAGTACCCAGTGTATCTGAATATGGGGTTATTTTCAGTCTCTCAGTTGTAGAAACTGAAACTTGGTTAGAGGTTTCTTGGGCAGTTTTTGCTCTGGGCAGCACTTCTGCATTTACACCTTTCCCTGCAGTACCCCAGTTTTCCCAGCGGTTTCCAGATCCGTGGCTATGCTGACAGATTTATTCCTTCTAACAAGGACAGGTCTGTGGTATTTACCTCATGCTCCCCAACAGCATCGCCTTCTGGTCTGGAGAAAAGCTAACCTCGTCTTTTCCATATCCTGAACAAGAAAAATGGTTTTTGCTTCTGTTATGCTCATAATCACACTACTCAGCACAGAAATAAAAAGGCTGCTTGTCCCACAGGCTTAAGGGTATCAACAAACCAGCACTTGGGTGCTGATCCCATAAACAATGTGAGATGTAATTAAAAAGCTTGGATATTTATATTGACAACAAAGCTTTTAGACTTTCGGTAAGATACCTGCAGTTGTCTGTGGTCAGAGGCAGGATGAGCTTGGACATAAGGGACCATTCCTGTGGTCTCGGCAGGACGGCAGCTCCAAGGTGTTGGTCAACTGATGTCCATGGAGGAGTCCCACAGCACTGGATCTGCTTGGCTCACAGCTGGGCCCAGGCCTCTTCCTCATGGAAAAGGTCACCCAGCAGCTGGAGGAAGAACATTTGGTGAGCTGGGAATGCTGGAGCGGGAGCTTTCAACGTGACCATGGCCCTTCTGATTCTCATTAGCAGAGCGCCATGAGCAGGTTGCATGGACTTCATTTTGTTTTGCTCTATTAATACCATAACTGACCATTTGAGTATATATGGGCCCGCACTGGAGCGAGTCTGGAATTAATTTGATAAGTGAAGCACATGCAGACGTGACACCCGGACATGCTACACAAGTGCTTCAACCACTGCTCTGTTGTCAGGACAAACAAGTATGTTGAGTATCTTGGGGGCAGATACACTTGTGCAGATGCTATGAGTGTTATCAGCAAATTGCCTCAGGGATATATTTGCCATTCACTACATTTTGCATTGCTGTCAGTAAAATCCTCCTAAAAGCCTAAAAGCCTTCGACCATCCCTGCTGAATTACCCCCACCCTAACTTAGACCGCATCGAGATACGTTTCTGTGACATCCACATAGATTTCCCCTATCAATATCTATACCATCTCCCAAATAACGTACGACTGAAGCGCATTCTGGGCCACGTTCCACTAGTTGTTTCTCTTGTTGTCGGGTTTTTTTTTAACTCTTGGGTTCTTGCAGTAGTTGACCCGGACTTTAAACTAAGACCATTGATTGGAACAGTCTAGATATCGATGTGAAGAATTCATGTTAATATAGCGATAAATACAAGCTCTTCCTCCTTTGCTTCCAGAAAGCTTCCCTCCTTTTATAGTGTCTTAGGGCCTTCCCTCGGGAATTCAGGATGATTTTCAAGAACTGAGATATAGAAGAGATTATAGTATTTGCACCTGTAGCCTCTATATCCTCTATATCCTGTGTTTCTGAAGGTTTACCCTATTCTTCAGCCTGTTAGTTACCTTCCTGTGACATGTTTTCAACCCAGCAAACAAGTCAGGGACCAAGCACTGAAGCTGTAAGAAGAGCCACGTGTTTCTGCGAACAAGGAGTGGTAACAACTTTTGTTCAGAGACTTGGCCTTTTTCCACCTAAGGAATATGCAGGAGGTCTATCTACTGGAGCAGGGAAAGCTATTGCTTGAAACTGTGATCAGAAGATTAACACCAGAATGAAGACCAAGAAAGAAACTGTCTAATGCGGAGCACGTTGTGCCAAAGCATGAATTCAAATTCTGAGATCTTATTTAATGAGCTTCTTTTTTTGACCTCATAGGAATGGCACAAATGTCTGGGAAACAGGTGTGGGATCCACTTTCAAGCACAGGAGGATCAGAGTATCATACAAAATCAACTGAATGACCCTAAGGACTAGGATAAAAGGATATTGAGGTTTATGTAGGGGCAAATGGGAAGGAAATTGTACTGAAAGTAGAAATAGTAAGAACACTGTGACCATGTTTACATTTTATAATTAATAATTCACTGTGTAGAAACCTGTCACAGACTGCCTGCTGTCCTATCATCCAAATAGTCTGTTCTGGGAGCATCCATGCAAACCATATGGGAGGCACGGGGACAGTATGTCATTTACATTTCCCTTGTTGCCCAAATTTCTCCAATGTGCTCAGAATCATCTCAGAATCATTGAAATCCTGGAGAAAACGGGATGTGACCAGTCACACGGGCTGCCTTGTCTTCTCCCTGGAGACACAGCTGAGAGAGAGTCTTTTGTGTCACTTGAGACACCGTGTTGGAGGGTGCTGGTTGCCCTGGCAGTGCCACCTGCACCTTGCAGGAAGTGGTTCAACGTGGGCAGCAGCCTGTGAGGGCAGCTCGGTGTAAAACATCTGCAGGGCCAAAATCGGCACTGAGTTAAGGGAGTTAATCCGAGTGTGAAAATGTAAGTAGGAAACTGTTTTCCCAGTAGAAACCATCAGCCTTTGCTTCATGCGAAGCTACAAAGCGATGGGCTGCGCTTCAGGGCGGGTATGTTCCCTGCTCCTTCCCCTGACGCTCAGTTTGCCAGGAACTGAAAACCGGCCCAGAGACAGAACCTCTGCACGTGCCCGTGTGCTGCAAACGGCAGAGGGGAGACAGCCGGGCAGAGCTGCAGCCCTGCCCTGCCCCACACCTCCCGCTGCGAGCCCCTGGCTCAGAGCTTGTGCTCTGGCACACGTGTGCCCTCCGTTATCTGCGTTACCTGCCCACGTGGCGCTCCGATGTGTCCCCGCTCTCCTTGCACCGTGTGTTGCACCTTGGCCTTTCAGGTTCGTCTCCACTTGGGGGCAGGTGGAAAGCAGGAATTGCCGAAGGGGGTAGGAAAGCAGCAGCTCGAGGGCAGGCCCAGCCCGCGCTAGTTTTTTCCTTCTAGCAGGTGAGGAATCATTAGCACTGGCTGAATTACACGTGGGTGGAAGGGAATACTTCTTTTTCTGTATTTAAAAAAAACGGTTCACACAATAGGAGGAGATGGTGACCAGACATTAGGCTTTTTCAAAAGCACTAAGGATTTTGGAAGCTAATATTTGAATGAACTTGGCTTCCATGTGCTATGGGCCAGACTCACTAATTTCTAGCTCCCTCGCTAAATATCTCCCAGGTGTAGAAAGTGGGGGAGAAGAGCTCAGGTGAAGACTGCAGCAGTTCAGAACTTGTTCTCTGCTGCCAGCACCAGGATCTTTCAGTACAACTACTTCTGAAAATCACCTGAAACAGATCTGTCCCCCTTCTACCACTCTGCTAGATTTAATACTAGATTTGCACTACCTGAAATGCCACCTTTAACAAATACTGTTAAATACAAATACGTATTTATGTACTGAAGACATCACACTGAGACACCTGACTCCTTATCCTCAGGTCCCAGGATAGAGTGCAGATGCTGAACAGTGCTGAGTAAATCTAGCTTAATTTTGTCCAGATACTTGAAATAAGATGGTTTCACCATTATAACTGAAGATTTTTAAAGGGGACAGCACTGGGTTTAGGCTCTCCCAGCATCCAGCTCCTTGGGTTTCAGTAAGATCCACCCTCAAAGACGATGTTTAGGCAGCAGCAAGCAAGTCACCGTCACCTCTTCTGGCACAAACCTCCCATCAGGAGAAGCACTTCCACTGCCTAAAACTCCGCTTTTTATGCCTTGACCTGTATCCCAGTATCTTTCCACAAACATTACTTTCATTTACCTGCCACGTTCTTGCCCTGCAGACCAGTTTCATAGCATTTCTCCCCAACAGTGCAGCCTTCAAGTGCCTGTAGTAATTATGTTTGAAGGTTAATGTTTCGTGAAAATATCAAAGCATTTCTACCTATATCAGCTTCACTGCTGACTTTGGTAAAAGACGAGTTTTTGTTTGTTGTGGTCTAGCAGCAATCTGCTTGGCAACCTGCTGTTTGCTTTTATCCAGGGTTTAATCTACCTGATAGCACTGAAGAGAAATATGAACTGTGATTCCACTCATCTCTGGAGGAAGAGGAGCTCTAATTTTCCTTTTCCTCCTGGAAAACACTCCCGAGTATTAAAGGAATATGTGCGGACGTGCCATCAGGCCAGATTTGGCCAAAGATTTGAACTAAGGCCAGAAACAAGGGGCTGTGTTAGGCAGAGACAGAAAACACCCCGTCTTTTTCGCTTTGCTATATAGCATAGAAAGGAAAGACTGAAGAAACAACTGCTCTGGCTGCAAAGGGAATCCTTTTTCTTACAGATTTGCCTGCCATATCTCTTATAGCTTTTTTCCCTCCTTCCCTAACACAGTGGGCAAAAGCCCACCTTTCGTTAAAGAAAATTAAATTCCTGCATTGCAGAAATACTCTAAATTGACAGGAACCACTAGACAAAAATAGGGAAATGGGGATAGATTGAGGGGAAAGGGGCTGCATGTCACCAGAGCAGCTGCTCTCTGTGGGCCATGGGACACTCGACACATTTGATTGCAGGAATTTGTCTGGCATTTTTAATTTCTCCCATGGCTGATGGGCACCTGGTTACACCTGCAGGGAAGGGCTGACGGGGGCTGCTTCCGAAGATGCTGCCGCTCTCCACACTGTGCCGGAGCATACGGCAGGGGAGGAGGAGGCCGCCCAGCTCCCCCAGCAGCGTTCGTGCTGCCGCTTGCCCCGTCGCCCAGGTTCAGGTGGGTGCTGGACTCACGCCAGGCTCCTGGGTGTTGGACTCGGCAGGGCGGATGTTCAGGAGGTGCCGCACTGAGCAGCGCAGGGGAGGTACTTCTGAGCTCACTCCCCTGGCTGTCTTGCATGGTAAGTGTTGGAAATGGCAGACACTTGTCTAGCAAGAGGTTCCCCCCCCCGCCGCAGCGCGTGAGAGACGCTGTTGACAAGCAGTGAGTGTTGGCGAGCAGGGCTTCAGGTTTCAAACCACTTTGAATGCAATAGCTGCACGCGTCTGGCTGCCTGGGCAGGCAAGGTTCATTTCTTTGACTATCAGGTGTTATTTCCAAGTGCTCAGAGTCTCAGGCTTGCTTAGTCTTAGAGCTGTGTGTTAGCCATCTTCAAGGGGCCACCTTCTGAGGGATTTTTGAGGACAAAAGTGCTGAATTCAAGTTAGGGGACTTCCGCCTTGTCTCCGTGACAGCTCCCGGCAGTCAAAGCAATGCAGGGATGGGAGCAGCCAGAGCACGACCGTTTCTGGTAGGAAGACTTGTTGCACTCGCGCTGCACACCTGCCATTCAGCTGATGTTAGTACCCATGACCCCCTGAGGCTGCGCAAACCGGCTCCTTCCCCTTCTCCTGTGAGTACTCCCCTTGCTCAACACGTTGCACACAGCGGGATCGCGTGTTCCACCACCTCGACCTGGGCATGTCACTGCTGAGATGAAAAATGAAATCGTTACTACAAACCCTGTGAAGTATGAACTAGGTTTTGTGACTTTTGTTTCGTGCTACTCACATATTGTTTTAATACTTTAATTGATGAATATGATATACAGAATCTGATAGCTAGAAGTATCACAGCACTTCTGTGATGGAAGAATGTTATGAAAATGAAAATAAATGTGAGAATCCGTAAGGAGGTGAGAGATAAAGAGTGCAAGAGAATAAGGTAAAAAAGACTTGGAAGCTTTTGAGACTGGGAAAAAAAAAAGTTTTGCTTGCACGTAGCACACATTGGTTTAAAATTTATTTCAGACTGCGTATTTAGCCAAAAATTATCCCCTGTGTTTAATTATCTCAAAACCCATGGACAAATGCAACAGGCTTGACAATTTGAAATGTAAACATAACCACAACAATACTTAGGTGGTGCAATAGGCAGGTAGAACATGAGACACGTTTCAAAAGGGTAAGAAAGAACAGCCAGGGCAGGGAGGGACAGCAGGCAGAGGTGCAAGAAACCGAATCCAGGTTTTCAGCGTGTTAGAGGTACACATGGAACTTGAGGTCACCGGATCCAGAACCTCCTTCCAGCAGAGTCACAAACTCACATTCTGATGACACCCAAAAAGCAAAACGCAGTTAGCTGACGGTGCCACAAGTTTATGCCCTAGAGCCTGAGACTTGATGCACAGCTGAGACCTAACAAGGGCAGGTACTGTGAACTATTTAATTACTGGCCAACTAACAATGGTGGAGCTGGTTTTAAAAAACTCCAAGTTCCTGTCAGTCAAGCCATAAAGTCCTTTTGTGCTTGAAAATGTTCAAAATAGGCAATACCAAAGAGGATGGTGATGGCTAATGTTGAGCATCTCAGGGTAATGATTAACACCAGCTTTTGAAGGCCCGGTCTAATAAGGAAAGATAGTTTAGCCCAGTCTGCAAGCAGAACTCTTTAACACATCAGTTTTAAAAAAAATAACTGTTGTAGATCTGCTTGGTGTTAGGGCCCCAGCAACGACCCTACAGCCTAGCAGACAGAGGGCCGAGCAGTGGTTTGAAAAATTTTAATTACCACTGGGTGGAGCTAAAGCCCTTTTTGCTTAAACTGAGTCTTTCCTAACTTCCTGCTCTTCTGGAGTGAAAAACTGTGAAGCGGGGTGTTTACAGCTTAATTTGCAGAGCTTATTCTACTAATGATTTCCCAACTTCTGGAAAGGGGACATCAGTGAATGTACATTGGCGGGAGGCAACGTTATGAGGTTGTTTGGCCTTAGATCATAGGCAGGAGTTGTGATTGCAGCTCGTGATTAATTTGTAACACAGCTAGAGAGAGTCGTATGAAATCGCTGTCATCTTTAAATGAGAGTGGTAAATCAGCCACAGGACTCAGACCTGATGGTGTGAAGGGAAAATAGAAAGAAACTTAAGAGTGAAGAATTGGTGAGTTAATAGTTTTGTTGTTTCTTAATACAGCATTCCTAGTCCAAATCCATCAAGGACAAGAACAAAAAGCACTCAGTTTGAAAATAAATCCCACGCAAGTGGACAGGGCGGCAGGAGGTGCACGCGGCTGTCCCCACCACTGGGCACTCATGACTGGCTCTTCACCCTGTCCCACACAGTTGGGCTCATGTTCCCTGTTTTTCACCAGCAATTAGGCTTCTCCCATTTCGTTCTGATTTATCTTCTTAGTGCTTTGCTAAATGCCCTCTGTTTTGCATAGCTGATATGAAGCTAGAGCTTAGGCCCTTGAATTCAGGCTATTCCTGTTGAGGTAATTTGAGGTTCCTGCCCTCCTCATCCTCATTGCCCAGCACACCAGGCTGTTTCTCTGCTCTGCAGGTACCACAGGTTCACAAGCAGCTTATCCTGTCAGGGAGCCAAGCTTCCTGCAATGTGCATCGTGAGGGTTGGGAGTGCTATTTACTGCTCCCCCTTGGACTTAGCTGCTGGGACTAATAACTCACTGCCCCAGGTGGGGAGGGCAGAGGTATTGCTGGCCAGGCGCTGCTGGCGGGATGTTCCCAGGGAGAGGTCTTGTCTCTGGAATGTGCCTTTTGCAGTGTCCCTTGGACAGCAGAGCTCTTAGTGAGGAAGCAAAGCACTTTTTGCCCCTCTGGTCTCCAAGTCTTACCCACCTTACCATGTGAGTTAAGGCTAGCAAAGATGTTCTTGCTATCCACTGATCTGAAACCAAGATTTTTGGGTCTATTACTCATCGTCACAGAAGAGCACATGTCTGAATATCATTAGCCCACAGCACAAAACGCATATTGTAAGAATGCAGCTTCCTGATTGAAAGTGGCAGAGGGAATCTTCAGATATTGGAAATATGCTCAGCTATGATGATGATACATCATACCATACGAGGGTGATGTGATTGTAATCTTTGCATCTATTTCCTGTCCCATGTAGAGGTGAAAAGGGATAATTATTACACTCATTAATAATTGAGGATGCTAAGCAACAGCACCTGGAAATTAGGTGTCAATTTTGCAAGATTTGCACAGAATGAATAAGAATGGAAACTAGGTCAGGCAAAGTTATACTTTCGTGATTTTGGAGAGGGAAAGGCAGTATTTTTAGCAAGAAGGAGATGCTGTCTGCCTGGTACCCGTAACAGATGAGCTTTATTACATGTGATTGCGCGAGGCCTGCCAGGTCCCTGCCATGCCACCAGAAGTGCTGCCTGGCGTCTGGTGTGACCTGGGGGTCGTTTTTATCTGCTGCTCTTGGCTGAGGGGCACCGCAATTCCACGGTACTGTGCTCTGCAATGGATTTGTTAAGTTTATGATACTATTTTTCCAGAGCAAACCTCCTAAAAAAAACTGCTTTTCAAAAATTATTTCTGTGCTCACAGTACCGAAGAAGGAGGAAAAAAAGTGGGGTTTTTTTTTGTTGTTGTTGTTTTTTTTTTTTTCCATTTCTAGCACTTCAAGAGACACCAAGAGCATATTAGCACCAGGGGAAGTATCTGCTGATGCACTGTTGAATAGGCTATGACACATCCAGCTCTTCAAGGAGTGGGAGTGCTGCAGTCTGTTTGCCGTCTATTCTATTTTATCTTACTGGAATATTTCTCTCCTTCAGTTTGTAATTCCTCCTTCTCCCTTTAGGCTGACAACATGGAACATGGATCTTTAAAATTGCCTCGACGGGAGCTTTGTTATTATTTATATTTAAGAGAGCCATTTATAATCTGAGGCCATGTTTTAAAGAAGAGTTGAAATGTAGGGTGGGCATGATTGGCATCTATCAGGAATAATAATCCTAGCAGGCAAGATTTCCATCTGCAAGAATATGTCATTACATTTGTAGCAGAAAAAGGAAAAAAAAAAATTAAACAACCCAGCTATGTTCTCAAATCAAACTGTTCAGTTTCTGGCAATAGAATACGTATATAGCAGCCAATTAGTTGCTCTCCCTTACATAATTTTTCCTTCCTGGATAGCTCAAGGACCTTCACAACTGCCCTTCTGGGGCTTTGTGGCTAGTGGGGCTGTTGTGGTCTGAAAAGCAAGCGGTCAAACCACTTATTGCCAAACCACTTATTACCAAAATAGAAGCTGTATGTTTTCCTCACTCTGCATTCATTTCTACAACAGAAGAAGCCCGTCTATCTCCAGAAATGTGGCTGGAAGTACCTCACAGGGGGCATCTTCTCACCTTCTGATCACTTGGATTGGCTTTTATCGACATCAGGTGTTGACATATTTTTCATCCCAAAGCATCGCAGTTTGTATGGATTTAAGCATCTGCTGGACAAGGATGTAGGCAAGGAAAATCCTTAGGAAAGGCTGGAGTTGGGAGTGTTACTAGCATGGTAAACTTTTGTTCTTTAAATAAGAGGAGGGCACAGTAACAGCAGCGTGTAAAAGGAGATCCCAGTTGCAGAGACAGAGCATCGAAGCAGACTCCTATCATTTTCCTTCCTTTCCTCTACAGTGCAGGGGACCTTTCTTCCGGGATAAGAGAGTGCATCGTGAGGACTGTAAATGGGAGCTGTGGGTGCAACTTCTATAATTTCTCTCCGTTTCTCTATCTTCTGAATCCGGTGTCTAGAAATGTCAGTATCTTCACCTGCTCTTATGAAGGAGGACTCAGTATGGGGGGGGGGTTATTGAATCAAACTGTCTTAGCATTTGGTCAGCTTTGCTCCTTAGGTTAAATTTCTGCATTAATGAGGTTTACATAATGCATAAATACACTGGTACCTCTATTGATGTAGGATATTATCTCCTGAAAGTATTACAGGCTCTTAAATACTTAAATACTTAGGATTAGCTTTTGCCTTCTGTTCTAGAGACAGGTTTGTATACCCGTTTGATCATTTTTAACGGGGGGATGCTTTTTAACCTGAGCGCATATGGGACTTTTCGGTCTGCTGCTACAAGTCCTGTGGAGGTACATCTGCTCTTAGCAGGGCCACTCGCCACATGCTCATATGTAAAACCCTCTTTATTTTCTTTCTCTCTTTCTTTCTTGATAAGCCCACTAGGGGTGTTTTTATGCACATATAATTATTCCAAATGCCGTTTCAATAGACATCCCAGCTCATTCCTGTCCCTTTATTTGCATGGTTCTAAAGCATTTTTTTCATTTCTGTTTTGTAAATGTGTTAGGATGCCCCTTAAAAAATGCAGTCTACCATAAACAGAGCATTCTCTGACTGCAGATTCATGCATATATTTTGATTTTCAATTCCTTTCCAGTTTGCAGCCAGTGCAATGCATTATTGCAAATTGCTTGCTTTTGGCAGACATGACACTGAACCCCTTGTACCAACCCCTTTTCATGTGTTACGATTTCTTTTACATCTCTGGGGAATAAATCCTTTCCTTCTGTTTATCTACCCTTATATTCTGCCTTTGTGCCATGGAATGCCTTTTTTTTTTTTTTTAACAGAAACACCACAGGTCTTTTACTTCTTGTTAAATACTTCTCCGTGGAATAGCTGCAGTGACTAAATGTGCCCTGTTCTTTGCAGTGTCCAGCTTGGCTGTGCCCTTTGCCTCAGTCGCAGTAACAGTTTGTCCTTATGTCTGTCTGTGGCAGTATCTGAGTCAACCGGAAACGTGGCAGTGTATGGTGTCTTTGAGGACATGCGGCGCTTTAAATATCCCTGGCAGCTTTAACCCTTTTCAATAAGAAAGTTGAATGAGTAGTTGTAAGAGATTAGATACATATTTTTCAAATGGTGACACTAACACGACAGCATTTCTATTAAAAAAAGAAGTACTAAGGTGTTCTCCATCTTAGAGGCTTATCACTTCTATATGACCTATGTCATCAGATCCCACCTTCATCTTTCCTATGATATTTTCCTGCTGTCAAACTTACCTTTCTCGCATAAAAGGCACGCAGCCAGGAGTTTGCACCTCATGTACAGAACAGGTGGCATTAACTCCAGTTGGATAAACAAATGCGCTGTTTATGTGTTTCAAAATGTAAAAAATAGAGAAACAGTTAATGCAGGGTTGTTCATTTCACTTAACATTAATTAGAAAGCTGCTAATGCCTCTGTACAGACACAGACATGTCTAAATGTGTGCAACTTTTATCTGAAACGACGTTTGTGGGGCTAGATTAGGGCACACGGCAAATACAGAACTAGTATTCCAGAATAAAAACCCAGTCTGTCCCTTCAGCCTTTTCACATCTTCTAAGGCTATTTGTAATTGCACTTACATAGCAGAGTTTAAAAAGGGCTAATAGGATACAGCCAAGTTAAAACCCTTGGGTTACCATATAGATTTAACATCACCTGAAAGCCTAATCTTGCCGGGTTATGATTCTGGATTTCTGTCTTCATAGTTTGGGTTCATCTAATTTTTGTTGAAAACAGTCATTTTGTTTTTCAAGTAAGACTTACACAATTAAGAAATCCCTGTGCTTCAAGGAGTTAGAGATTATCCACTGTCAGAATCCATCAGACCCAACACCTGTCATGATTTTGAGCCAAGTGGCCATGGACAAAGCTCCAGGGAAGACTGCTTCTGAATCGGGTTTAAAGCTGCTTCACTGTTTTCCTGTTTTTATTATAGATTCCAGCTATCTGAATCTGAACTTTGCTAGGTTTTTCATTTAGATTAGAAATGCAGGAGAAATTAGATAAAGGAACTTCTTAGTATTAATATTCTTCTTCTTTTTTTTTTTTTTTTCCTCTATGATAAGCAAGCAATCATTGAAATCTGGGTTAATCCGAACTGGAAAACTCACAGGAGTGACCCACATAAGATAAAACCCAGCCTGTAACCTTTCCTCTAAATGAAACATAGATGTAATCCCAGTGGTGCAGAGTCTTCAAGAACTGGAAGGATCTTGGGAAATCTTTAGGAGGTCAGGACTGAGTGGAAACAGCCCAGCTCACCCCAGCAGGATCCTTCTCTCTCCTCCTTCCTGTCAGGCTGTCTCCTCCAGCTATTGACTGACTGCGGGAGGTATTTGGCATCTTTGACGGTGTGATTCCTGTGCCTGATTAGCATTGAAAATG
This sequence comes from Tinamus guttatus, assembly GCF_059628265.1. Classification (NCBI taxonomy): domain Eukaryota; kingdom Metazoa; phylum Chordata; class Aves; order Tinamiformes; family Tinamidae; genus Tinamus; species Tinamus guttatus. The sequence continues at coordinate 3,276,669 of NW_028288749.1, forward strand.
CTAAAAATAGCCAGAGAAAACTCTCCTGGAAACCTGAGCTGGATGAGGCAGTAACCTGTATGAAGACTCGGAAATTGAAGAAAAAAAAAATCAGGAAATCCCTTATAGGGAAACTGTTGGCCGTATTAAAACTGGGTCGGGGATGGGAGCAGGATTTCAGATGTGAGCGCTGCTGGCTCTGCTGCAGTCACGTAGCTGGGTTTACACTCCGTCAAGCGCAGGTTTGGGCATGCATTTGAGGCCAGACTTGTCTCCAAAGCCTGGTGATTACACCCTGGCCTGGGCTAGGAAAGCTCTGTTTGATCTCCTGAGGACTTGCACATCTGGGTGCAGTAATCTGGGAAGTCCCTGCATTTCCCCTCCAGAGAGTGAAAAGGAAATGTGGGAGCGCTGCTGCATGCTGCAAATATCCCTTGGTGCTACTGCAGCTAAAACAACTCCACTTTGCTCCTTGGGTCCGGTTTGCTGTCTGGTACTGAAGGAATCAACTCTGCAGACAGGTCTACACTCCCTTTCCGGGTGTAGGTTGGGCACCATGGCACTAGCAGATGTGGCACTTGCTGCACTCTGTTTCCATGTAGCAGCAAGGCACGGCTGAGCTTTTTGAGTTCTCAGGTTTTTTTGAGGAGAAAAGAAATATTTCTCAATGCCAAACTTGCTCCTGTGAGCACAGTACAGAGGGAGACTGAAAGGACAGGCTGCCCAAAGAACTGCAGTTGCTAGGTCAAACTTCAGACATAACAGTTTAGATGGCCCCGATAACTAAAAAGCTCAAAAACTATCAACTTTTATGGGATTTTGAGTCAGCACAGTGATGAATAAGCTGTGCAACAGTAGTTTAGAGTCCAAGTACCTGCATTTATTTTCTGGCAAGTGATTGCAATTACACACTTTTGTGGTCAATTCTTCAGCCTTTATTTACGTGTTCCGAGTCAATCTGCTTCCCTCCTGTGCATCACCCCAAGCCTAGGAGAGAATAAAGCTGACCAAGTAGTGAAGTGCAAGGCAGGGAGAGGGTCTGTGCGAATGTTCATGTATGTCATCCAGAAGTGCTACTATACATACCATAAACTTGTACTTACAGGCATGCGCTTACAATGTGAAAGAGATGCAATGATCAGCATGAGCTCGTGTCTAAAAATAGGCATGTGCCAACAAAAAACAAGGAAGTAACTGAAGTATCAAATGTGACAGACTGCAAAGGTTAAAAAAAAATACTATATAACACATTTTCTAGAGAAAGCTGAGCTTAGAAATCACACATACTGTTACGATTGCCTGCATCTGTACAGATGCTTTCAATGTGCTCCAGGATAAGAAGGCTTCAGGAAAGTGATAAAAAGGGTAGAGTTTGTAGAGCTGCTGATGTGCCAAAAATTCAAATGCTGTAAAGTATGTAGTTCTGAGGTGAATGAAGGGCCGTGCTCATAAAGATTACAGTAAGATTCTTCTTTATTTAAAAATGAGAAATTGTATATCATCTGACTTTAGTTTTTGATCAGAAGATTTCTCTGTAGTCTTTCTAACAGAATTTGGGTATTGATTTGCATGGCTATACTTACAACTACAACTATTAGTAGTTTTTTCATTATTACAGTATCCTCAGCTGAGGCATGATGACTAACACACACCTGCCCTAGATGAAATGGATTAGATTACATCAACTTCACTAACTAATTTCTTTTACCTTGCAATCTGCTTAATAGAAACGTTGTAATAATCAATAATACAAAATTTCCATGGAAAATCTATTTGTTTACATGCCATTCATTGGAGTAATTGTACTTAAGAGAACTTACTAGAGTAATAAATAAGAACTTTTGCATATACTTGGGTAATTCCAAAAGGATTAATGGCAGATAGGAGCCCTTCTAATTAAGATTGCTTAGATTTTGATTTCCTAAAAAAATCCTATGAGAAAAGTTAATGTATTCTTTTGGAGGAGCCTTGTTTTGTTAAGGATGTAAAGCTATCGATTGGGTCTACAGGTCCTGAGCAAAAGGAGATTTGCAGAGATTAACTTAACCAGTTTGCCCCGTTTGTTCGGTTCTCCAGCATGCGTGTTGAGCTAGATGTTGTCTCTGCTGGGCCATACTTGCATGGTAAACATTGCCACTGCGTTTGCGACTGCGGTGAACAGGAAAAAGACTTCAGGGATTGCTAAGCTCTTCTGCTCCAAATAGAGGTATCCTCTGCGAGGCAGGACTACTCTACTTCCATGGTAATTTTATCATTTTTAACCTTCTGTGATACTTTTTTTCCATCAGATTCATTTAGTAGGAGATTCTGTTTTCCATTTTTTGCATGTAGTAAAGCCCCATGGTACACAGACTTTCTGCATTACGATCTGCATTTTCAGAGGAGTCCGTGTTTCTGTCCCTTCCCCATGCAGTCAGTTCAGATGTACAGGCTCTGAGGCCATGCCAAGTTACACACAAACGTGGAAGCCCCAGGTCTCAACTGGTGTGTGAAAGAGGCAGTAGAGGGAAAACCTCTGTTTTACTTAGATGCTTCTTGCTTAAGTCATCTCTTCAGTGTCAAATTAAAGGCTGTGATTCAGAAGTCTTGACCGAAGTGGAAAAGCATTTGCCTTTGGTCACAGTCACAAACCTTACTTAGTGCTTTGTATTACCAGAACACAAGTATTTAACACAGCTGTGCTGAAAGCAGCACTGAGTTTTACAAAGGACTGCAAAAATCTGCATTCTTTTGACCTCTGAGGTCTAGCTGTTATTTAGTGAGTTTAGTTCAAGGTTTTTCCATTTGTTCAAGGTTTTTTAACAATGTAGGATTGTGATTCTCAGTTTTGTTCTTCCCATTTCCCTGTATTACAGTGGAAGTTTTGGAGGACAGCATGCTCTTTGCGGGGGAAGCCACGACCTGCAGATTGACCATCGAGAGCACATGGGTATCATCTGAGGCTCCAAACCCTCTGTGTGAATTGCTGTAACTGTTGGGGCCTAGGACCTCAGATTTCCTGCACAGAGCATTATTTAATCACCAAATCACATTCTACTGAACTGTCTTGTCTTGGAAGCGCAAAAGACTTTTATTTATGTGTGTTCTGTTTTGTTTTTCCCTAAGCTTAAAGTTCACGGCTTTTTTTCATAGGGCATTGCTAAATAATTTCTAAATAATATCTCAAAATACCTGCTGATATTTCAAGGAGCCTGATGCTCATCCTACATCACTGCTGAGTTTCTACTCGCTCTAAAATCCTGCGTAAACACATTGCGACTTCTGCAGCAGAGTAAACCTGGTGTCTGGATAAACCGTAATACTGCTTTTCCTGCTAGTGTCATTAGGTGAGCTCGCTGGGCCAGCCAGCACAGCGGGCCGGCTTCGGATCTCCTGAGCAAGAGACCTGATGTAGCATCACGTTAGCAAGGGAGACAGCATCCAGGCGAGTATTAGACAAGACGTGACAGCATGCGCCGTGCCAGGACATCCCTATGCAGCGTGTGAGAGCTGTTGCACACAGTACTGACAGTAGTGGGTTTCCTGACACGCTTCTCGCGTGTAGAAAAATGCTTTGGCGTAAAAAGACAGGACCAAAGCATTTTCAAAAGTTAGTCTCCCAAATCTGCTTTCATTTCAGTGAGTTGTTTTCCTAACTCCCCTTGCTCTTCAGCAAATTCCAGGCTTGAGACTTCTTTTGACCAAGCAGAACAGACAGAGGAGCAAAAATAATCCAGAAAGAATCCTGTGGAAAACACCTTAAGGTTGTTAACAGAGAGGAGAGGAGATTATAGGTTGTCCCCCTATTCTGAGTTTTCTGAGACACTCCAAAACATCTTTTTTTTTTTTTTTTTTTTTTTTTTTTGCAAACTAGGGACATTGGAGAGCCCTGCAAACACTGCAAGAAATGGAGAGAGAGGCAGTCCTCCTGTCTAGCATGATTCTTTTGCACCTTTTGTTTGCCAGCTATAATCTGAATAGTGGACAGTGCTGCTCAGTGAAGCATTTCTACATCTACATCTACAGTTTCTCCACTCTTTGCATGAATGGGTGTGGGAGCGTGGATTAGTGCACAGCCATATGGGCGGGAGCTAAAGGCAAAACAATTTCTTAGCTTGCGCTGCTGCAAGGAGGCAGAAAAGGCAGCAGGAAATGATGGAGGAGGGGAGATGACTCCAATGGCACTTAATGGAAGTGATGCAGAATTCCCCAGAGAACCCTAGGGTCTGGGATATGGAGGCTATGACCCTTCCATATGTCTTGCGGATCCCTACTGGAGGCAATTTAAGTAATTCATCACTGCGAACTCCAGGATATGTTTGCTACTTCGTGGGATTTTCCACTAGACAAGAAAGAGAATGATATGCATTAATGAGAAACTGAAAAGGAGGCTGAAAAGAAGGTTGGCTGTTTGATATTGCCTTTATAAATCAGCAGGCTGGATCATAACTTTATATTCTTAATATGTAAAACCGGGAGATTAACCACCCTTCAGACATCCTCTCTCCTCCTTGGGTTCCTGGAAACTATTGAAGTGGAAGGTAGGGGAAGAGTAAGTGGTAGGAGAGGGAAGGGGCTGTGGGGAGGAAGCCAGGACTTGCCATGTCCCTGGTCCCCTTTTCTAAGATCAAATCCTCTTCTAGCAAATGCCCGAGGCAACAGCAGACTGGATGCTGTAGCCTTCCAGTGGTGCCACCGCTGCCTCCCTGCTTGCTGTTGTGTCAGCGCTCCCGTGTCCGCAGTGTGTAAAACCCTGACACTCAAACCAGCCCTCCCTTTTCCCAATGCAAGGAAATCCCAGGGACAGATCATCTCGGATTGCAGACACACACACGTACCACCTAAATGTGGCATATCCTCAGGGATGCGGAGTGGGAATCAAGGACGGCTTTCCCTGCCGGGGCCCTGGCTGCATGGTCCTTCTCTGAGGCGCTGCATGGGAACTATGCAGCAGAGATAACACCATCCTCTGCCCATTACTCTTTCCTGGCTTGTTTCCACAGTCCCGAGGAACAGACAGTATGTGCAGTCGCAGGAGGCAAGATCTGGCCCTGTGTATTTTCCTAAAACACTAGCTCTATTCTCCATAGCTCTTGATTGTTTTCTCCATTTATGTTTTTCCTAACAAAACCAAGTAGAAAGTCGTTTTTTCTTTTTTTCCTAGAGCTTTTCTTGCACTATTATGCATGTTCTGTTATTGTTCTGCAGTCTTGCCTGTTTTATCACAGCCCGGTGTTTTTATTCCCGTTTTTCTTACGGGTCAGTAGACCAGCTAGTAAGTCTAATTGTCCTCCTTCTGTTCTGCTGCTTTCAACAGATAAGAGCTGTAGAGTGGCTGATATCTTGTCAGTCCACTTCAAGCCTTATAAGCATCCATCCCACCTGCTGCCTTTTCTGATGGCTCCTTGTGCAGCCATTACTTTAAATACTCTGTCTCCAGTTAACTAACAGAACAGAAAGGAACCAACAGAAGAAACAGATTAATCTGAAATGGAAGAGCCTTGAAAGATGTTTCCCACCTGCATGAATCCAACATAAAAGCACTTAGCTCAAATGAGATTAGAAGATACAAGGGAGAAACTTTTTTTTTTCCCGTCTTAAGTGCATTTGAAAATAATGTAGGAAGGAAGGCACGTATGAAAACATTTCTGAGGTGAAAGGACATACACTTTAAGGTTTATTTTCTAAATGCACATTGGCTTAAATATTAACAAATGCAGTTGCTTGCCTCAAAACAGAATTGGTGCAGTATGACTTTTTAAAAGGGTATTATAAATAATCAGTAATTAAAAACAAAGAATAGGACCAAGCACTATTAGTCTAGAGGATCGTCTCTATCTCCAACAGTAGCCTACATCTAATGCTTCAGCAGAAGGCATAATGTACCCGAAACTTTTGTAAAATACATACAGCGAAGGGAAATGTCTCCAGTAAGTGAGCAGCATGTGTAGCAGCACAGACAGTAATGTCTGCAGTTGTTCTCCATGTCAACATGTCATTATTACAGGTACATCTCTCATCCTTAAAAAAAAAAAAAACTTCTGTTTGTTTTGTTTAAGGAACTATTTGCTCAAAAGCACAGAGCTCCAGAGACAAAGTGGTATGTTAAATTAATTATGCAGTCAAATTTGCTAGATTTAGTTTATTTGTTTCAGCGTTTTATCTTATAGCCTTGTTCCTGTTGTTCTTGTAGGTTGTTTTCGTAATCCTTTTCTATTTCTGATACATTTTTTAAAGATGAAATCCAAAATACAAAAGAGCATTTAAGCTGAGGACATACTGTTGAAAATACTATGTTATTCACCGCGTTTTCCTTATAGTAGATTTAGCTCTTGTATCCTATTCCATTTTTATCGGAATATGCCCATATTTGTGGTCTATCGCATGCTTGATTTTATATCCATTTCATAAAATCTGAAAGAAAAAAAAAACACCTCTATTTCGTCATGTGTCTCTTATCTCCATAAAGCTCATCTGAACCGCCGTTGATTTAGACAAGGGTTCGGCAAATCTGCTTCACTTGGCTGTGAGGTGGAAGTCACGCGCGTCCCGGTGCAAGCATCCGCAGGGGTTTGCGCAGGAGGAGGCATCTTTCAGAATCACAGAATAGTTGAGGTTGGAAGGGACCTCTAGGGATCATCCAGTCCAAACCCCTGCTCCAGCAGGGACACCCAGAGGACAGGACACAGGGTGGCATCCAGGCGGGTTTGGAAGATCTCCAGAGAAGGAGACTCCACAACCTCTCTGGGCAGCCTGTGCCAGGGCTCTGGCACCCTCACAGGAAGGAAGTTCTTCCTCACATGGAGATGGAGCTTCCTGGGTTTGAACTTACACCGTTACCCCTTGTCCTGTCACTGGCCACCACGGAGTAGAGCCTGGCCCCATCCTCCCTACAATCACCCCTCAGGTACTTGAACATGTTGATCAAATCTCCCCTCAGCCTTCTTTTCTCCAGATCTCCCGCTGCTTCCTCGTCGTTCGCCTGAGCATGACTTCGTACCAACACACTCCTCCACACTGTGTCCCTGTCTTATGCCATCCTCTATCACCACTTCTCATCCTCAATATCACACCTTGATTTGCCTCCTGTAGCCACCCAAACCTCAACCCTTTACCCAGCTGCTCTATATTCTCGGGAATGAATGAATATCCATGAATTACTAATCATACGTGTATGACTACTTGGGAATGCCAAATACAGCACACATTTACATCTGTCAGCCTTCTCCATGAAAGGGAGATTTGGGCATTATCATGTATAAAAAAGAGCAAATCTGAAAGTCCTGTATTCACCTATAGTTGTTTTTATTTGTGCATGTTTTTTTGGAATTTCAGAATTTTCCAAGTTTGTCTTCCAGTATAGATAGGTTTTGACTCAGGGTAATAGAAGGATAATGAATAGTGGCTCTTAAGAAATGCCAGCTAATAATAAAAAATAAATAAAAGCGAAGGAGCACTGGCAATGGGAGCTATCATCAGCACATCAAACTTTCTGCTGTTCTCTGGAATCCGATTTCTGCACAATGTTATGTCATATTCAGTCCTTAGCTCAGGTTACTCAGTGATCTAAGTCCAGTATTTCTAAATAAGAGACTCAGTTCTGGAAACAAAAGTAACCCAACTCATTAGACACAGTAGAGCTTTCTGCTACACAGGTGAACAGAGGAGGCCAAGGTGAGACCTTAGAAATGATTCCTCAAAGGATCGAAGACCGCTGTGAAACTTGCTGATTTCTCAATCACGTTCAAAATGTACTTCAGTTTTATCTTCTGTAGTGAAAAATAAAAATATCTGCAGATATGCCAAAAAGACAAAGTGTAGCAAAACAACCTAGCTTATTCCACTTCTCTTCCAGGGAGACAACAAGGATGGGTTTCCTTGTCTTTATAATGTATCCATGTATCTTACGTGTCATGTATCTTACGGCACACGATCTTTGGAAAAATCAAAGTTCTGTGGAAATGGAAGTTTCCTTCTCTGACGGTTTTAGTGTGTATTCAGTTTAGATATTTAAGACTCAGATTTCCCTCTTTAAACGAGTGTTTCCCAAGCATGTCAGTGGGAAAGGCCCAAATGCAAATGGAAACATAATTTATAGACGACTGTTTTGGCCCCCAAAATGAACCAGACTCAAGTACGAGTGTAGGTGAACACTGGCCGAAATAAGCCCATTGTGTCTCAGGAATCTGCACGCTGCGTGTACTTTGAAGTCTTTCCAGAATACACAGGAAAAATCTCAGAAATTTCAAAAGTTCAACAGCTGTCTCCAGCTGAGACACTTTTATAAACAAGAGGCCTTCCAGTACAACTGCTCCGGGTCAGATGACTCTGCTCATGAAACAGGCCTTGTTTTCATACAGATGACTTCTCATTTACTTAAAAAATATGTTTTTTTTTTCTTTTCTTGTTTAGCAGAAGGTACTCTGAGGAATGCTGAAAGGATTTTCAGTAGGCATATTATGGGGCTGTGAAAGTGGCACAGTGATCTTTTCTATTTAAAGTAAAATTTTCAGATGCCTCTACGTTTATATTGATACGAAAATTGCTTCACGGCTTAAGACAACATTTAAATCTCAAAAGTTGGGATAATTTCATGCGTAGTTTTCTCAAATAGTTCTAGTAGAGGATGTTGATATTTTGTTACACACATGTTATTGTAAAGGTTATGTTGTCTTTTCTTTTTTCTTTTAACACAGTCTTGAATGGTATTTGCTCTGAGTCTAACATTCAGCATTTCCTAGATGTCCTGTCTCTAAATTGGAGCTCTTTCATCCTCATAATGCTCGAGATATACAGGAAAGTACAGAGTAGCTGAGACTGTGTTTACTTCCTTTGTTCATCTGCAAACGAGTATCTGAAAGTAGGTTATAATCTGGCTTCCTAACCTTCATGCATGCATGGATGGTTCCTATGCTGTCTAGCTCCAGCTCCCAACAAGCTCGAACTCCCAAATTCTTTTTTTTTAAGAATTTGAGAAAACTCATTGAGGAGGAACAAGGGAAAAATTTTAATACGTTCTTTTTTAGGCCAGTATTATCATTGCATTGTGCCTCTACCATGATAAATAACAAAATGCTCTGTACATTTCTAATATCTTCCAAAATTTTCAGTGCTTTTAATAAGCATAAAGAGATGGAATGTTGTGTGACTGTGGTGGGTGCTGGATCCAGAAAAAGGAACTTTCCTAATTTATGTGGCCCACATAAGGAGCAGGTAGGCTGCAGTCCTGCCCAGAAAACAGGAGCATGGGATCTACCACCTCCTCTGCTTTGGTTCTCCTCATACGGAAAAGGGCGCCCTGTGGCTCTGTCCCCCGCTTTTCCCCAGGCCCTGAATATGAAGGGATAAATACATAGCACATCTCAAAAGTGCTGAACCCTACACGGAGCAACTCAAGAGGTGTACGAAGTTCTCCTTTTAGGGGAGAATGCTTCTTGATTTACTAGAACAAAGTTGCTTCCTAATGCCAATTTGGCTGATTAACTGAATTATCTTAACTTAATTAGCTCCTAATTTATTGCATGCTATAATGAATGGGGTGGGTACGATATACCCTATTGCATGGTCAAATCTAAACATTCTCTGGAAATTATCAGCAGAGTATCTCACTAATGACATTTCATATCACAGAAACGATGGAGATCCAAGAGGAGTGTGGGCTTGTCCTTTGACTTTTTGGGTTATTAAACATTTTGTTCAAAAATTGGAAGAGGAGACTTCTTTTTTCTTCTCCAAATAGCTGTTTAATCACTGCTTGAGATTGAAAAAGCATGTTGGAGCAGATGGCAAGAACATAGGATTTAAGTGGGGGACAGATGTATCCATATTAGGGAGCTTGGAAGATAAATCTCTTGGAGTCTCATGGCAGACATGATCATTAGACTTGTTTACATAGATGAAATATTACTAGTTACAAATTAGCAGTTGCTGTTGTCCATATTTGGGATCTTTCCTCTTCAGATAGTCATTAAAACCTGTTGTAAATCATTACGTTTGTCCTACTTCTATACTGCATATAAATCATTTACAATCCTAGCTTCTCCATTCTTTATGGAAAATATGTGTAGGTAGATACTCACACACATGGAAAAAATTGAGAGGGGTTTGCTCTTTATTAAGGAGTCTGCTAGTACAGATGGACTGTTTCCTGTGATGTATATGTTTTTTGGGGAAAAAAAAAGAGGACTCTGTATTGAGCCTCTGTGCTCTGATCAGTTTTTGCTTTTAGCTCCTTCCTGGATACTTCAGCACTGTCCCCACTGCAAATGGTTCCTCATAGGATCCCAAGCACTTACGTGGCTCGGGGGCATAGGAAGGCAATATAGGAAGGAACCGTGTTCCCTTCCTGTGGAAAAGTTGTGTGACAGACAGTGAGGAAATAGCATTATCTATGTGCAGCTTCCCTGGCTACCAAGACATGTGGAAAAGCCTTTGTTGTGGGGGAAAAAATGTGTTTTGGAAATGTGAAAAGGAAGCCCTCGTGTGTGTGTGTGTGTGTGTGGTTAGCTATGTACTCGGGTAAAATTAGAAGCTGCTTCTTTAAGGCACTCTTAAAAAACTTGCGATCTTAAAGATTTAAGAAAAGAAAAAACAGAACTGGTCCAGGCTACTACTATTTAATTATAATTCCAGCTCATCTCTATATTGCTGGAATTGAGAAACATGCAGACAAGCATTTCTAAGGAGGGGGTTTATTATTAATCACACTATTTTCAGGAGCAAATATTAGCGGATCAGTTGAACACGCTGAATTAGAGCAGCTGGGAAGTATATTTCCATTCCTCAGCCTAGCCTCCTTGATAGAGCTTTCTTCCCCTAACTATAAATTCTAAAAACACACAGAGTTTAATGCTTATTTATACCAGACTCCTCTACTACTGGCATTTTTGTCCATAATGTCCAAAATTGCATTTTGTTATGATTAAAGGGGGAAGTTCACCCTCTTTAAAAAACGAGCAGAAGGCAGCAGGTCTCTCATATATATAGCGCATAAACATCCTCCAAAAGGAAAGAGGAAGATGGTAATAGTTACAGTAATGCCACATTTATCCGCTTTTGACTCCTATTTTATCTATAACAAAGTCAAGGACATGGGAGAGAAACATTGACCAAAAAAAGTAGGAATGTGTAGGAATAAATGTCAAGGTCTAGGTACCTACCTTACTAGAAGCCAAGTAATAATAATATGTACAATATAAAGCACTGCATTAGGCAGTCAGGCTTGTATAGGCAAGCGGTCCAAAATGAGAAAATAACAAAATCAAGGTGGCATTTGAGTTATGATTGCACATATATTATACAGTCCTTATTCTCATAAAGTGAAAAAGAGTTTAGCAATACTTTATATTTCTTTATTGTCTGTCTTCCTGAAGCACTGTTTGAATTACGTGCAGATAGACGCACAGAACGACTTCTCAAGCTGTAAGGATGGAAAAGCGTAGCATTTAGCATATGGAGGTGTAACACGTAATATTTTCTACAAATATTCTACAATTTTCTACAATGCTCACTCTTGGGGAACTATACACTTCAGCAACTACCTTATTAGAACATCTCATATAAAACTGATTTTAACTACTGAGTTTTTATGATAATAACTGATTCTAGATTCAGGCAACATTAGAAGAACTTTACTTAGTGCCAAGTAGTTAGTGATTAAGTGCTAACTAGGTGCCCAAACGAAAAAGTGCTAACTAGGTGCCCAAACATAAACTATGCTCTCTCAAATCATTAATCACTAAAACAAGATTAAAGATTATCTTTTCTACAACACTCTGGAAGCCTGGCTGAAAGGCAACTAAATTAATTTGATTTTAAAATAGTAATACCAGAGCTTTGTTTGCAGCATAATATGATCTGTCATAATCAAATACTATTTATTTTTTGCCTTAGAATTTTAGAATAATTTGTACTGTGAACTATACAAGCAAAGCAGATCCCATTAATTTATATATGTATTTTTTTATTTTAAAATGCTTACACTACAGTGTCTTAATGAAAGTATAATAAATAGCAGCTGTAATCTGCTTTTTTATAGACTTAGATTTAAACTACAGTAGCGTTTGCTTTGCATGCCACCTCAGCATTTCATCCTATCTGCTACTGCAAACATACACTGCAATGTGCACGCTCTATGCTGCCTAATGGAAAAAAATGTTTTTAATCTGTGAAATTAGAAATCAAATGGTAATTTTCCATAATCTCAGCCGCTTGATAGATGTTGAAGATGTAAACATCCCAGCAGCCTGATGGTCACTAACGACAGGAGTTTCCTCTTCCTTTCAACAGCGGCTCCGTTACTATTCCCTCCATTGCCACATATTTTTACCTAGTCATCTCCTCTGTTTGATGCTTCCTGTCATTTGAATATTTAACAGCACAGCTGGAAGCTTCTACTAATAATGAATTTTAAATGGACTGATTAATGTAATGAGGAAAGGTCTGCCTATAAAAGTAGAAGGGATGTCAGCTGTGGGTATAGAATGGGCAGCTGAATGTTGGGAAACGCTGTCTTGGAAAAGAGTTAGGAATCCCGGGGGAAAAACAATTCGTCATGAGGTTGCGGCATGAAACCCAAGCATTTCAACACTTAAACGAAGCCATATATTTCAGTTCCACGGTCTAATTTATATTGAATAACGAAAGATGTGTTTTCTGCTAGTCTCACTTCCCCTTCACCACTCCCCACGCACTGTAAGAGTATTAACGATCCATGTCCTCATATCTTGGGAATCTTAAACCATCTTCCCAGTGACTTCCCACCATCACGACGATTCCTGGCTCTTGTTTCACCCCTGGTTTTGCTTCTTCCTCACAACCCACCACATTTTGGGTTTTGGGGAAGCATTTCACAAGAGATGCTCAAAACTGGTGCCACCCAGCCTGAATAACCCGTTACGATAAATTTGTTCTGTGAGATAAATGAATTTCCTCCTGTTTCAGTGAAAGGGAGTAACCTGCAAGAGTTTTACATCTTCTGAACAACTCCCTCTCAGCCTGCCTGTGATCCTTATTTCCATAGTGTTTTGTGCTCATGGCAAAACCTTCTTTCCGCTCAGACCATGGCACTTTTCTTGCCCTTCATTCGCGTTGGGTCTATCTGCTCAGATGTCCCCTTGGCTGCCGGTATCTGTATTCCCGGCAGCCTGCAGCTCCATGAGAAGTAAGGGAGCATGTGGAGCACGTGGCTGTTTCATGGCAGCCATGGATTAGCTCCAACGTGAACAAATTACCGATTCCTGCTCTCCAGGGTGTGAAAGGAGCAATAACCGCATTTATTCCAGCCTAAGGCAGAAACAACAAGTCAAGAAACAACAACACTTGGTAAATGAATGGGTTTAGGTGTTGTTTGTAAAGCACTCGTGTATGTATAAAACAGCAATTATTGGGATCGCTCACTGGGGCTGGAAAAGGGGCTATGCCAAGAGTTGTGTCTGTGACAGCACTGCTGGATTCCTTCCACTTCAGGGTGATTCCTGTGAAATTTGGGGGATTTTCCAAAAGCCTCCTCCACCCCAAACCGATGCAAACACTTTGAAGGCCCCGTTTTCCTTTTGGAAACTGATCACTTCTCAACTGCGGTGGGTACAGAGAAGAATCTAGAAAGCCCTCGTGCCACCTTCCTCCTAAACGAACCCATTCCTTAGTTCACTGCTGCCTTTGGGGAGCGGGGCAGGCTGCTTCCCTGCCCCAGCTGCCTCACTCATGAGGTGACAGGAGCCTCCCGGGGTCGCTTAACGTCTCAGAGCCCCCGGTGCCCCCTCGTGTTCTGGCGGGCGCGGGCTCCGGGGGGCGCCCAGCGAAGCGGGACGGCGGGGACGCAGCCCCCGGGGCCGCCGCAACGGGCGGCAGGCGGCGGCGGCGGGGGAGGCGAGACACCAGCCCCCCGTCCCCATGGCGACGCGCGGGGGCGGGCGGCGGGGGCGCGCGCGGCGCCTGCGCGGCTCGCGCCGCCGCGGGAAGGCGGCCGCGGGGCCCCGCCGCGCATGCGCGGGCGGCGGCGGCGCCCGCCCTCCCCCGCGCGTTATGTGTGTGGCGGAGCGCGCGGCCACCCCGCGCCCGCCACCCGCTGCCCAGCGCCGCGGAGCTCCCGGCGGCAGCTCGCGCCGCGCCCGCCTTCCCCGCCGCAGGTGAGCCGGGCGGACGGCGCTGCTTCGTGTCCGGCGCCGCGGAGGAGGAGGAGGAGGAGAGGGCAAGGAGGCTTCGCCCGCGGCCGCCGCGCCGGGCCCGGCCGCGCTGCCGCCCGCCGATTGGAGGCGCGACGTCCCCTCCCAGATCCGGGGAGGGTCCCGGCCCCCGGCCGGGGGACGGCGCGGGCCGCCCTGCCGCCTCCCGCGGGGCGGGCGGGGGGGGAGCGGCCGTTGCGGGGGAGGGGCGACCGTTAGGGAGGGGTTGGCGGCGCCGGGTCCACAAAATGGAGGGCGGTGCCTCCCCCCCTGGCGCTGTGTGGAGCGGTCACCGCACGCCCTGGGTGCGAGGCGGGTCGGGATAGCAGCCCCCCGAGCGCCTCTCCCCCCGCGCTGTGGCGGGCGCGCGCCTTCTCCCGGGCCGCCCGTTTGCCTGTTTGTGCCTGGTGCGGCCCTTCCCCGGCAGCAGGACGCGGCCGCAGGTGCTTCTCGAGCCGAGCGTCGGCGACGGGAAGCAGCGCGGAGCAGCTCCGGCCCAGGCGCTCGGCGGCCCTCGCGCCTGGTGAGTCCTGGCGGGTGCGTTTGTGAGTGTGAGAAGGCCCCGTGCCAGCAAGGAGCGCCTTCGTGCCGGCCTTGATCTGCCTTTCCTGCCGTGAATTTAAGGGGTTTGGATACTGCAGGCGGATGGAAGAGGTGAAGAATATCTTCCTCTTGAAAGTGGGACTGGTGGGTGAGTGGTATAGGCGGCTAACCAGGTAGTCAGTGCTCTGTAGACATACAATTTCTACTGCTTTTTTATTTTTAGTGGAAACTCGCAGAGGAATACAGTGATTATTGTGTTTGCTGTCACTTTCTCTGTTTGTAACTGACTTGTTTTTGCTAGTGTTACCCTGGTGGTGTTTCACTTCTGAATGAAATGGACTCGCTTTTCTATTCACGTTCCTATTCAGCCCCTCAAGCAGGGCTTTGTAACCTCTCAGTTTGTGTAACATGTTGTCTTTTCTGCCTAGCAACCTTCAACTTGCCTAGATATTTAAAAAGTTCTTATTAGGCCTCACACACTTTGAAGGAACATATGAACCGCAGGTTGAAAGCTACTGACATCAACAATACTTTTGTGTTATCTTTGTGCTACTAGTCTAAATTCTGTACCTCTCAATGCAGCATCAAATGCTTGCAGGACAACGAGGAATAATGTGTTGTTCCCAAGGTGACTGCTTGACAACATAACACATGCTTTTTCATATATTGTTGTAAGGTTTAGAGTTGATGAGAATATGGTTGTGAGGGTTTTCGTAGGCACAGCTCTGTGGACTGTACTGATTTAGGTCCTGGCTCTGTGAACTGCTGTTTTGCACTGTTGTTGCACCACGTTTTTGCAGCTGTGTGGTGCAAAAGATCAGTTTACTTTTTTGCACAGGTGCAAAGCTCTTTCCTGGATGAGCTGAGTGGTGCCATTGAGTGCACACTTGACATAGTTTAGAAGTTGATATTGCTCTCTTTAACAGCGGTGCCTCTGCTTATGCTGAAAAACATTTCACTTTTCTGAGGTTAAATATATTTAATTTTCTTTAGGGGAATAACTTGGCTCGCAGAAGCAAAATTACTATCACTTGTGTAGCCTCTACACATCCCTGCGCGTGTGCTGGATGCTCTTCTGCCTAGAACTTTAGCTGGAGCTGGGTCACTAGGTTTGAAACAGTGCCCTCTGGTGACATTTGTATTTAGCGTTTGGAGTGTGTATGAAGAAGTACTCTTGCTGTTCCGAAATTAAATATCCCTCCCAAAAAGGTTTGAAATTGATTCTGCACTAAAATAAAAGTATGTCAGAGATGGGGAGGGTTAAATGCATGTGAAAGAGGTACACTCTGTTGGGAGCCTTTTGGCCTCCTTGTGAAATATTCTATCATCTCATGGTTTATGTTACTTTTTTTTTTTTTTTTGACAAGCTAGCTTTTATTCTGTGGCAAATGGAAAAAACAATATTAAATGAAATCCTGTTTATTTTTGATTTTTTCCCTGGATCTTGCCTTTGTGCAAAGTGTGGTGTTTTTTTTGTTGTTGTTGTTTTTTGTTTTTTGGATTTGGAGGAGATGGTTTCCCTTGCTCGCTTATGTCACAATGATGACTGTGTAGACAAAAAGTAAATCTGCTATTTTGATATTTTTTGGTCTTGATGCTGCTGAGTATGACTGAATATGTGTGAATGTAGAAGGCTACCTCCTAAACTTCCATTGCTTGTATGAACTTTTACTTTTATCTTGTCTATCTTTAATAAATTCGTTTAGGACTTCAAAGAACTACTGATCTTAGTGTGTTAATGTTCCACTTGGTGCATCTTCAATTATTAAAAGATTTGGATTGATAAGGACACACCTCAAACAGCTTCTCATGTTTCCTTGTCATTGAGATTTTTTTTTTTTCTTTCCTCCTGTTTGCTTGGAACTGAGTCATTTGGGCTCCTCCTTTGATCCAGTAATTGAAGCTGAGTTGAAAACTCACTTTGAGGCCAGGGAGTGTAAATGCTTGCCTCTTGTCTATCTGTGAGACAACAACGATGTGGTGTGTTTGTGATGTGACTGTTGCTTTACAGCCCTTTATTGGAAGGGGTGATGTTAGGAGACACTTTAATGCATTTGGATAATATTTGGAAAAATGCATCAATATCTTTATGTGTAGATACCTGGAACTACTGCATTAGAAATAATCTCCTTACTCCTGAGTATGTATGTGCATGTGTGTTTTTATTGTATGAACAGAACTTTGTAGACTTCTTGTGTGTGTGGCTTTGTTTTTTGTTTTTATTTTTTTCTCCGTTTTATGAACAGATGCCCTCATAAGCCTGCTTAAGCAAGGGAGACTTGGTATTACAGCTGGATGTTCTAAGCAGGTTCTCCATGCAGTTTGTTTGCTAGACCATGCAGGTGTGCCACTACAGCCCTTTTCTTTTGCAAGGCCCTTAAAAATCTTGTAGGGCTCCAGGGAAACTGGCTTTGGAATCCTGCTGGGGGGCAGGCTTTCCTGCCTGATGTGCAGACTTAGTTTGCAGGAAATGTCTAGGAAAAAAAGCCTCACCTGTTCAAAGAATCTAGTACAGCGAAGTACCTTGTTGGAGTCGCTTCTCTGAAGTGTGTCATGTGTCAGCGCTATTATACCCTAGTATTTTCAGATTTCCCTAAAGGCTTCCAGACAAACATGGCATAAATATTGTCTTCCTTGAACTCGTGGAGCTTTCCTAGGTAATACTGTCTGATACCTTGGAAACCCATCTTCACTATCAGCTTTTTTCCAAGGTTGAAGTTTCTGTATAGAGAGGTAAAGACCTCTTGTATGCCTTTGTATAAGGACAGGGTCACACCTCTGCTTTGTCCTATGGTTCGAAGTACAAGAGTGACTGTGTAGGTAGTACCGCAGGGCAGTGGTGTTGAAAGAAAAGGCTGTACTGGGAAATTCAAGAAGCTTGGCCCTTGTTTCTTTAGGACTTAACTTGTCTGCCTCTATTCTGTCTCTCTGTGGCCCTGCTGGGTGCAACAAAAAGTTAAGGTTTCTTGTTGAAGCAAATCTCTGAATGTACTGTAGGGTATCTCTGCTGAATGTGGAATGGTTGAAGAGCTGCTTTGTCAGGCTGTGGAGAACCTCTCTGCCAGCTTGTTGGGTGCATCATCTTTGTGATTTAAAAACCTGCTGATTTCTCAGTTATAAAGAGCAGGTCCTTTGCTAAAGATAGGGCATGTAACATGGCAGTTGATGTGTTGCAAGATTTGAGAGCAATGCATCTGTTGCTGCTTGATGGTTACACTGAAATCCATTTATTGTCTTTTTTTTTCTTTTTTTACATCTCAAAGCAAAAGAACGAGTAAGTAAGATCATAGAATCATAGAATGCTTAGGGTTGGAAGGGACCTCTAGAGATCATCTAGTCCAACCCCCCCTGCATACGCAGGGTCACCTAGAGCACGTGGCACAGGACTGCATCCAAGCGGGTTTTGAAGATCTCCAGAGTAGGAGACTCCACAACCTCTCTGGGCAGCCTGTTCCAGTGCTCTGTCACCCTCACTGTTAAGAAACTTTTCCTTAAGTTCCTGTGGAACTTTTAGGACTAGAGGAAATGGCCGGAAACTGAAGCACTATCAGTGGCCACCACTGAAAAGAGACCAGCACCTTCCTCTGCACTCCCTCCCTTGAGGTCCTTATAGATACTGCCCAGGTCCCCTCTCAGCCTTCTCTTCTCCAGGCTGAACAGGCCCAGCTCCCTCAGCCTCTCCTCGTAGGGCAGATGTTCCAGGCCCCTGATCATCCTCGTAGCCCTGCGCTGGACTCTTTCCAGCAGCTCCACATCCCTCTTGTACTGTGGAGCCCAGAACTGGACACAATACTCTAGATGCAGCCTCACTAGGGCTGAGCAGAGGGGCAGGATCCCCTCCCTTGACCTGCTGGAGACGCTCTTCTTAATGCACCCCAGGATTCCATTGGCCTTCTTGGCCACGAGGGCACACTGCTGCATCATGGTCAACTTATCATCCACATGACACCCAAGTCTTTCTCTGCAGAGCTGCTCTCCAGAAGGTCGGTCCCACATGTTCCACATGTATTTCAGATTTTGTTTCTGAATATGTATGTAAATATTTCACAGACACATAATGTTCAGGTTGCAGATGAAATGAGAAGGATATCAATCTGCTCTTATTTTTTTGTCTCGTGTATATTGGGTATGTGTAAATCCTTCCCATATACTGCAAGTGTGTCTGCAGTGGTTAATGTAACTCAGTGCTTCATCAGCACGTAGTTGAGATTTGGACATGGATTAGAACAAGCTGGCTGAGGTTCAATCCAGATAAAATATACATAATGATGTGGATGTAGTTGTCAGCCTTCCTAATTGAAGGGGTGCATTTGCCTTTAGGTGAAAGTGTTGGTGTCCTCTGGTGATCTTAAACTTCAGGAAAGTGTAAGGTAAGACAGAACAGGTTTCCAGGGCTAAACAGAAAAGGGATAGAGGAAGACTGATTCCGAAGCTTCCTGTGGGGTCCTCTGCTGAAAAGTGATGGACTAGGTTTGGGAATTCCTAGGAAGTCTTGAATCTCTTCATGTAAGATGTCTGTGTTAAGTCCATGGGTTGTACAAGGGCTGAAACTGAGTGGCAGGCAAGAAATGTATAATGAGGGTTGCAGAAAAGTCTGAGATCTGCTGACTGTCATATTGAAGCTGCCTTTTAAAACTGTTTGGAAACAGTCTTGTGCGGAACTTTTGCTTGCTTTGGAGCTGTATCAAGAGGATCAGCGCACTTATAGTTGGGATGTGTATTTGTTACCTCTTTTTTTCTCGTAATGGAGCTGTGGTATTGGTTGCAATCAATTAAGTCTGAAGTGACCTGGGACTGGCTTCTTATGAATAAACTCTGACCACTACTGTATTGGTATTGCATTAAAAGCTGTTTGATTTGAACCTCCCTTGTTATGCATTTAGAAACAGTTTTGAGATCGTGGAATTTGCTCTTCTCATTGAAAGTCACTCAGATTAATCATGCTGGGGAGGAAGGATATTGATCTTTTAAAAACATTGAGGGTATAGTTCTTGGATAATAGTAGCTAGATGATTGGCAGACTTCCTGAATGAGTGATCTTGATGCAGTTGGCAAATTAGATTGCTTTTATCATGTAATTAAGGTGCCAGGGGGTTTGGATAACTGGCTTAACTGTAGTATTGGATTTCAAATCTAAATATATATGGTATAATGTGGTAGAATGGCTGCAGTTGGACAAATAAGTGAACCAACAGGATCGGTACAAAGCACGTTTTTTGTAGCTGCGTATTTTTTGAGATTATCAGGCAACAATACTTTAATGTATGCACAGGCTGAGGAGTCTAAATGGAAAGTTTGAAGTCTGAAATTAGGGTTTTCTCTCTAAGCTTTGTCTGAATTGGAGGCAGGTAAGTATAGGTGGACCTCTGATTTGTTAAGTTCATAAATTTGAGCTTTACACAAAACTAACAGCTCTTTTTTAATCCACTTGTTTTAATGCCAATTTGTAACCTTATTCTTCTTATGGCTGTTCAGTTCTGTACCCACTTGCTTGATTAAAGTTGTGCTCCATGTTTGCATAACCAGTTGAAATGGTTTATGATCGAATTGTCACCCTGTGTACATTTTTCTGTGGCATCTTATTTCATGACTGCTCACTTCTTGTTCTCTCTGTTCTTGCAGAAATGTCAGTAAGGTGAACTAGATTAGCGAACTTAATCCAGCTCAGAAAACAACTTCTCCCCTGTCTTATTTTTTAGTCTAATCATTCCCACAAGCTGTTTGATTCTGCAGCCAAACACAGTCTTGTGTTGATGTCAGCAGAGTGGAGTGGGGTAAGGAAATCAGTGGCAGACTACTAGTAAATGCAGAATCGATGCTCTAGTAGATTGACTGCAGTCAGACCAGGGACTCCGCTGTCCCTTTGATTTTTAACTTAGCCCGTGGAACTGTTGTTGTTAGTACTAGAAAACAAGAAAGAATCTGTTTTCAATTCCCAGCTTCGGAGGAGAGAAAAAAAGTATTTTCCAACTGCCTGTGTTTATTAGTGAACTAAAGTGCTATCAAACTTCCCACAGAAACATTGGAGGCATTGTAGGATCCTTGTGACATTCTTGAAAATTGCTTTGGAATAGGGCCTAGCTTGGTGTTACACAAAACTGGATGAGAGCACTATTTCTCTTATCAAGAATTAGTCTTCAAGTATTTGTAGTGTTTTGTGGATCACATCAACTGCAATCAGATTAAGATCTTTAGTATTAACATGCTGGAAGCATCTCATAGTTTCTCGAGCTTATGTTTTGAATTTCAAAAATGCACAAAAACTGCTCAAAGTGCTAAATCAGAAAAACTCACAGATTTGTACTACTGTATTAATGTATCACTTCTGGGCTGTTACTAATTAAAAATTCTTAATATTATGAAGTGCTTGATAAAGCATATGGTAGAATGGATGACTCATACTCTTTGTATTTCCTCTTCTACTCTGTCCTATAACTACTTTTCTATGTGGTTAAAAGGCACCTGAGTGCCGTTGCTATTGCTAGCGGCTCCAGGCCACTCTGCCATCAGTTTGTCTTTGATTACCAGCTAGCTTTACCATGAGTTTTCTTGGTAAGTATACCTTAGTGGCTGCTTCTCCTCTTGTACGTGCTGCTTCATTTGTTTCAGGTATTTTTAGAGAGGAAGTTTGCGTGGTAGTTGTGCTGCTTGGTTGTTCGATAACTTTGAATAACTGTGGTCCTTTTATTGATCACAATGTTATGGAAATACAATGTGATGTGCCTTACAACAGGGCCCCTTGATATAAGAATAGTAGGAATCTGACTTCAGTCCTTCCATGCAGTTAAGGCGATCTTTGGGTAGCTTCTTGATGTTATTGTGCAGAGTTACTGACGTTTTAGTAAGATTTCTTAACTAACTCTAGAAAGCTGAAGGTACACTAAGGTGATACTGAAGAAATGGGAAGTTATATCAGAGTATTCTTTACCACAGAAGAATGGCAGCTATTCACAAGCAGATAAGCTGTGTGAGGATCTGCTTTCAGATAGCATTTGCCCAGTGTCTGTGTGTAGTGGCTTGCTCTTGTACTGAATTACCTCACTGACGTTTTGCCTTTTTGATGCGGTTGGAGTCTGTGTGACTGTTGAGCTGAAATACCACTCTACTGTGATGTGTGTTTAATGCTTAAAGTCTATCTTGACTCTTTCCTGAAGCTGCCCTAATGGTGAGAACGTTTCTTCATTGGGAGCTAGATCATTTTTCAGAGTGACAAACTTCTCATAAAAGAAGCATTCATACAAGTCAAGGTACAAGTTGCCGTTCAGGGCCTTTGCTTCCTCAACAGAGCTTTGAGATGCCTTATAGTACAAACGACCAATCAGAACTATGGGAGCTGTAGTTTTTTGCTTTTGGTAAAGGGTACTGTTTGCCTAGGAGAGGGAGTAGCTGAGTATTTTCTAGTGTGCGTGATCACAGTTACTTCTGCATGTGCACAGGTTAAAGTTTAAAAATCTGTTGTGATAGAAATAAATCATTTTATACAGTAGTAATATGGTAGAGCAGTGTGATAGTTTGGAGGGAGCATCTGTATGATGTTAGGCTAGATAGACCCTGAAATCTAGTCAGCCAGTCAGAAGTGATATTACTGAAAAGGGAAATTTGATAAATAATGCCAATAAATGCATGAAAAATGTCTTGCTAAGCTAGACATTGTGTTCATAAAGATTATGCTAAATCCCTCGTTTATTTGTAAACACAAGTATGCTGTAGAAAAGCTAAATGCTTTAAATAATTAAGCTCTTATTTCTATAGCTTTAATAAAATATTATTTCTTCCCCTCGCTCTCTGGATCAGTAGTCTTAAGGGAAGAGCAGAACTGGTCAGTAATAGAACTAGAGGTCAAGGACCTGAACGAGATCTGGTCTGCAGGGATAGAAAGAGACAAACTTCCCTTTCTGTCTTGAGATGCTGGGAATTTCTCACTTTTGCGGTGACTTTTGTGGTGGACTGGGAGTGAATGTCACAGTGCTCTTGTTGGTTTTGCTTGTAGGAGCGAGGGAGGGAAGATGAGAAGTGATGGGCTTCAGCGACTGGAATTTTACTTGCCAGTCTTGCTTTCTCTGGTGTAGGCTTTCCCTATTACGTTCCTGGTCGCTAACGGAGTCGGATGTTCTTTCTTCCCCTAGGGCAGCAGATCACAGTGTTTCTGTGATCTTATCACCCTGCTAGCTGATGCTAGCTGACACAACTTCCTTGGGTCTTTTTCCCTGTTAATGGCTCTCCCAGTAAGGCTAAGACTAGAGTTCTTTCCTTATAGAAAGAAATTCAGGATGTTTTGGAATTCTTAGTTGGCATTTTTACATCTCAAATACAAAGATGGCCAACACTCTAATGGAAGGGTCCTGAAAATCTCTGCAGAATCTGTTACTCTGTCTCAGAAGAGCCACAGGAATGGCATCTAGGTTGGAGACACCGTTTGCAAATCATGTTACCTTTTAGGATAGGGCTGAGATGAGCACAGTGTATTGATGTTTGCTTCATTCCTCAGAAAGGGATCAGGTGTATGCAGCAGTCTCTGGTAGCACAGTCCTGCTGCCAGCTATTTTGCAGCTCTGGCAGATCTGCACAGCTTATAGCCACACGGAACTTGACTGGAGGAAGAAAAGAAAAAAAAAAAAAGAGGAAAAAAAAAAAAAAAAAACCCTCCTTCAGTGTTGATTGCGGGGGGGCAAAACTTAGACCAGAAAGCTGCTGTATGAATATTGCGTAGGTTGTAGCTTCATTTAAGCTGATTTTGCTGAGATTGATTTCCTCAGTCTTGGAGGGTGATGGGAAATGAGCATGCATAGCTTGTTAGAATCTTTTCACCTTTAAGTGGTAAAGCCGTTTCAAAAGTACAAGCCCCTTAGACACTGTACTCATGTTGGGAGTAGTGACTTAGAAAAACTAAGCTGCACTTCAGTACTGTTTCAGCAATTAGGGAAAAAACCTCTGAAGTTGACTTGCTTTTGTTTTTAAATAGCATTCGTGACCAAAATCAACCTTCCTAACTTGGATGCGAAACTAATGAACAAAAAAGCAGTGGACAAAGGCAACAGGTGAGATATATATTATATATATATTTTTTTTTTTCCTAAAATAGATTATTCTGGCTTGGAGACAACACCAAACATTGGGGTTTATTTTATCTAGTGGCAGTAGGTTGTTTTTGAACCAGAGAAAAAAAAATCCCAAACTTTTTTTTTTTTTTTTTACATCTTTTAACAAATTAGAAAGATTAACACAGCTAACGAGAAAAGTGCATTCATCTTTAAATTTATACATGAACAACATGGTTTACTTACAGAGGAGTAGTTACTGCTGTAAAATAGTAAATGCGCACTTGAAGTACCCATTCTCCTCCAGTTCTTTACTGTCTCTGCTCTGCAGTCTCTCTGCAGCTCAGCATCTGCAGATGCTATTGGATCAGATTTTCAACTTGAGCATCTCTGCATTTTAATCATTCCCTCAGGTATCTGTTTAGCTGTAAATAGACACAGTTGCATTTCATAAGCTTGAGAATGTTTTGAGTATTCTGTTATTATCCACAGAATATTTCAGATATCCAAGTAAAATTTGGGCATTCATTTACTCTTGAATGCCAGAATCCAGGTTTGTGCTCTATTTTTCTGATCAGGTCAGGTTATTGCTGGTCAGGTTATTGCTAAATGCAGTGTAGAGGAAAAGGGTGTGTGTGGCTTGAGCAGTTAATGGTTTTTTGCACTCCTTGATTGAAGCATTGCTTCCATATACAATAACATACATCTGCCTCCTTAGGAAGTGAGTTGAGAAATTACTTGATTTCCTTGATCCCTGGTTAGTTTTAGGTTACCATGTATAATGTGAAGAACTTTGTAATTTTTTTTTTTTTTTTTTGCTGTAGTCTGTCATCGTTCCTGTTTTGTAACCAAGAATTTGAGACTTGACTTTACTAGTGGAGGTGTTTCTGCTTGTTTCTGCATAGTTGATTCCCATGCTTTGCTAGCTATACTCTATGTTAATGCTCATATTACATCTCAGCATCCTTTTTTGAGGTCTTCTGGAAAGCATTGAATGCTATGTCAATTATACAAGTTCTCCAAACTTCGTAGGTATTTATTATGGAATTCCTTCTTTGCAGCAAATCCCTCATCAATAATGTAGATAAATGAGGGCCCTGGTGGAGCCATTTCTATACTGTCCTATCCATTTGCCTAAAATCACTTTCAGTTTTTGTGGTGATTCAGCTGTTGTTGTTCATGCACTAACAGCAATGTGGGTATACCAGAATTTTGTACTTCCAAATTAATTTCTTTTGCCCTGTTACCTCAAAAATCTTAGGAGAGGTGTGTCTGCATGCAAGCTACTCTTTTTGTTTATTTATTTATTTCTGTTATCCAAGCAGAAGACGGATTGTGGGATTATATCTTAAAATACATTTTCTCTTTCATGAAAGTGTTCACTCTTTCAGTTGAAATGAGCATATGTCTGGGCTCTAGTTTCAGACACTTTTCAGCAGGCCACAGGCATCTAGCTGGTCCAGCTGGTAATTCCCCATATTTAGCTAGTATTTTTTGAGCATTTAAAACAAGGTTCTGAAAACTGCATCAGTGGTCAGCAGTTAAACAGTACTTACTGACAGCTTGAGTGAAGAAAAGGATCTAACATTATTAGTGTTTGAGTATTTATTTGCTGTTAAATCAGTTGCTTGATTTATTGTGGTTCTTCTAAAGGGAGTTAGAAATCCCCTTTAGAAAAGGTGTGATGGGTTGATAGAGGCTGAGCAAGCACCCTTTCACAAACACATTTAGCTGTGAAAATGGCAGAGGCAGAATTCACTTGGAAAGTTCATCTCCCTTTCCTAAATGCTTGTTGTGTTTCAGCATAATACCCATCCTACCAAATACAGTTATTCATAGGCTGTCATTTTTTTCCTCTCATTAGTATCATTTCTATAGCAACTGCATAAGCTTCTATATAGATAAGCGGTCTTACTTTTTTTTTTTTTTTTTTTTTTTAAAGACTATGGAGAACATTGTTAATATTTTAACACAAGTGTCATTGCTAAGGTCAGTGTTCATCTCTCTGGTTTTAAAATGGACTAAGATGTTGTTTGTCAGTTTGGGTAAGATCCCCACTAGCGTTAAAGTCTTCACAGAAATCATGGCAAATGTTCCTTAAACACTTTTCCTCTTCCTGCTTGAGGTGATGTGATGCATTCTTTTCAGTAAGAAATCTATTTTTTCCCAAAAAGCATGCAGCAAAGCAGACATGTACTAAGTGAATCTTTAATTCTGTAGATTTGGAGACTGTTATTCAGCAACAGTTGGCACTTTGTCATCTCTCATTTGTTTAAAAACTTATCCTTAGGATCATTTGTCATCTGTTTTTTTTGTTTGTTTGTTTGTTTTTTTGTTTTTTTTTTTGTTTGTTTGTTTTTTTTGTTTGTTTGTTATTGGCTGCTTATGACTTTGCTATAAAAGAATATTTGAAGAGTTGTGTGGCTATTCGAGTTGTCTTCACATCTGTGTGTGAATTGCAGGCCTCCTTCATGTTTAGCTTCCAATGGATGTAACTCGTTGAGTCTTACACTACAGCAAAATTATGGAGTTACCTGGAAGAAAGTAGTTAATTTGGTGCTGTTAACTGCTTTGGATAAGAGAAGAACCTCTGATTGCAAGCCATTTTTGGTACCTGATGTCCTCAGTTTTGGAGTATTCGGTGTCTAGATCCTCAATCTTGTTTTCATAACCTTTTTTGATGTAAATGTATATACACACACACTTAGAAATCGTTAAGTGCTGCTGATGCATGAGTGGTGGTGACTGTGGATGACAGTTCCTGTAACTTACTGACAGTACCAAAGAGTACCTGTTTTCACCTTTTGGGTTTTGCAGGTGTAGTTGCCCATAAAATGTTTTATTTATATATGATTTTTCCCATTTTTCCCCTTGTTAAATTCTTCATTTCTATTCAGAAGACTTGTGTCACAGTGCGGTGCTCCCTGACCAGGCTCCTTTTGCTATTTCACACCTGGAAAGTGTAATGTTTTAATATTAAAGCTTAGTTGGAAGGTCCCCAGTCCCTGGGAGTTGCTCTCTGAAATTCTTTTGTTGGTTTTCAGGTTTCAGAATGTGTTGGGCTGAGCTCTGAGTACACTTCCCCCGTGCTGGTCTGGCTAGTTCAGGGACACGTTCACACGCTCTTGATAAACTCTTGAAAAAACATTTGCACCAGCTGATCCACTCCCTGGGCTGTGGGCAGTTGATTCACCCAACTGTCACAGCTCTTTATCTTAAACAAAGGCCACCCGCTGGTCCCCTTGGTGTTGAGATAAGTCAGCTTTTTCTTTAGCTGTTGTACCCTGTATCACCCTTGAGCTTCCAGGGCATCTTGCCCTCACCCATCTCCCCTGAGATTATAGGAGATTATTGGTCAGTCACAATGTGCCACCCGTGTGCATCCATTTGTAGCCTCTTACAATGATTTCCTCCAAGTTTCCCTTCTGTTGGAATTTCTGCTATGCTGGAATTTTTGCTAGTCTGTTTGTAGAAGCGCCCCAAACATAGGAATCAAAAAGGCTGTATCTAAAGACTTTAAAGGGTGAATGTGCAGCATCATTGCTGATACACAGCCTGTAATAGTTTGCAACATCCAGCAATTAAGCAAAACAGTGGATCTAGGTGCCTCAAGAGTAGTGTTAGTGATTCTGAAGTCCACACTAATGTAGCCTTGAGTGTCCTGTTGTTTCAAATACTATTTTTATGCTATTCCAGTGTGTTGGCTGTGACTGTCCTCCTTTTGTGGAAGCAGTGATGCTGCGCTTGTTCTAAACCATAATAAAATACTTTGGAAACGAAATGCTAGTTATTCAACGTGGTATCTTCTCTTGTTTGCAAGCAAAACTGATAGCTGCAAGGCTGTGTGGTGGATGTCTTTGAAAAGCTAATTGTGGAAAGGTTATGGATTAGATTCTGCATAGTTTATTGGAGCATTTGCTCTGCTTAAATCTTTCCTGTTCTATATTCTTTGCTACCTGTGATTCATGCAAATAAATGTCAATAGGTCTTGTCTTTCAGACGTATCTCCCAGGTCTGATTTCTCCTATTTTATGTGTGTTTGGTGTGAGGAGGGATCCTTCTCTGCTTCCTGACTGAATAAGTCTGTGTTCCTTTTTCAACATTTAAAGACAGACTATTTATTCAGAAATTTGTTAGATTGACAGTAGGCTTGAATTCTAGAGAAGGAACTAGAAGAGGGCAAAACCTTCATATTCTCAGTGTACTTTCAGTGCTTAAGTAATTGGGCACCCTAATACTTATCCTCAGGCACATCAGAGGGAAAAAGAAGCAGCACTTGAGACCTTCATCTCTCTTTTCAGGCAGTGTTAGACCCAAACTGAAGCAAGGATTTTTCTGGGTTCTGCTGTGGAAAGGGTTCAAATTTAAATGTCCCATTAGGCACCTTGCTGCAATGGAATGGCTATCAAATATGGCCTTGGGTGAATTTGTACAAAAACTCAGGATCATTGAAGATGACTGCTTCTACTTAGTGTAGGTGCTTTCACTCTTTCAACTTGATGAATCTTTTAAGTGTATTTCTTTTCCCCTGTGCAGAGTGCGTGACTTGGAGAGGTAGGACAGCACTGCATGGGGTAGCTCGGGATTCAGGTTGGCATAAATACACTCTCCTCTTGAGCGTTTTGTGCTTCATATGAAACCCTTTCGCATCCACATTTAATGCATTTCTGAGAACTTAAATTGAAGAGGAGAAACAAACTGGAGGTTCAAATTACTGAATGTAATTGAGTTTTTGTAATTGGATATACTGGGCTCATGCTGAAAGCAGCTTGACTCAGGGCTGCAGCGTGGCGATGGTTGCTTCACGTGTCCGTTACGTTGTTTGAAATAACTCTGCTGTTGATTGTTCTTCCTGCTGCTGCTGAGTACAGCTTAGCATGGTCTTAAGCAGAAGGCCAGTGGAGAGCTCAATATCTTTTAATTGTTCTGGTGTTAGGATGATTTGTCCAGTTGCTTAGAATGGTTTGGTGGTCAAAATTGTTGCTGGGGCCTCCCTTGTTTTGGAAGGGCACCGTGGTCTCATATGTAATAGAGCTCTCAAAAATTACTATGTAATATTGTGCGTTCTAGAACGTGGAAGTTGGTAAATGTTAGTTTAAGTTCTTATTTCTGCTTCTCATGCTTTTTCCTACTTCATAAATATTTAGTATGTAAATATACTTAAAGGTAATGTAGCATTGAGTACAAAATGAAGGCTGTATGCCTTTGAGTAATGGAGCCTAACTGACAAAAAATTCTTTTAAATCTTGGTTTCCTCTTAAGATGAAGCTTTATAAAGCATTTTTCTACTTACTGAAGCAAAGATGAATGTACAGTTTATTGTATGCCTGTGATGGTCTTGCCAGTCTGACAAGAGCAGTTCTTGAGATTTGAACTTGAGTGCTAGAACACGGTCTGTTATTGCAGAAAGGGAGTGTGTGGCTGGGGCCGAGGGATCTAGCCTGGAAGGCCTTAAAGCACTGGGGAGGGAGGACAAGTAAAATCTCTGCCTACTTACCTGGCCTCTCTTTGCAGCCTGGTGGCCAGTTCGACCATATTTAGGTGTCCTTACAAGTTCATCAAAATCAGTGGCTTGGTAAGGGAGGAAAAACCCAGCTCAGTATTCGCCATCTCTGTACCCTCCATCCTAAGGTGGAAATCTATGGCATAAAATTTCCATGCTGACCTATTTCATTATTCTGCTCTTAGGTCAGCACAGCCACAAGTACCTGTCTGTCTAATACTTGAAGTAGATGGGAAGGTTCCTACAAAACTGCCCCAGCTCACAGTGCTGGTAGGGAACAGTCAAGGCTAAGGGTTGGCATCTTATATTGGGGATTGCAATATAAGGTGTGCCGTGTGAGGGGGCATATGTTGCTAGGCCCTTTCTGGATGTGCATGGGTTACAGAAGACTAATCAGTAGGGAACTGGGCTTTAACTGTGTTGCTTGCAGAGGAATCCCGTTCCTTGCTTGTTCAAGGCTGCTCTGCCGACTTAGACTTCTATAATATACATACTTTTACAGGTGCAGTTATGCTGTGTCATTATAAAGCCACCAGCACCTTCCTGCCTGAGGACAAGAGTGACGTTGGGAACATGCAGAGAGCCTCAAGCTGGCTTGGAGATGCAGTGACTCTGTGCTCTACTGCACTACATGAGAGAATTGCATCAGTTAGGGTTTTATTTTCTTGCTCTTCAGTAAATGACAAGGAAAGGGAACAGGGAAGAGGTATTAGGGAGCTAAACATTTGGAAATATGTCCCCTGAGAGAATCCGGAGGGTATTTGGGACAGGTGAAGATGGTGGTGATGGAAAGCAAGTCACAAGCCAAAGACTGAGTGTGTGTGTGTGTGTGTGTTTTCTTTGCCATAAACTATTAGTATAGTTAAGTGGCTCCCCAGGACAAGAGGGACGTGGAACTTCTAGAGAGGGTCCAGCGTAGAGCAACAAAGATGATGAAAGGACTGGAGCATCTATTGAATGAGGAAAGACTAAGCGAGCTGGGCCTGTTTAGCCTGGAGAAGAGAAGACTGAGAGGGGGTCTGATCAATGTATATTAGTACCTGAGGGGAGAGTGCAAAGAGGATGGGGCCAAACTCTTCTTAGTGGTGGCCAGTGATAGGACAAGGGATAATGGGTGCAAGTTGAAACACAGAAAGTTCCATCTCCATGTGAGGAAGAACTTCTTTCCTGTGAAGGTGACAGAGCCCTGGCACAGGCTGCCCAGAGAGGCTGTGGAGTCTCCTTCTCTGGAGATCTTCCAGACCTGCCTGGATGCCACCCTGTGCCACATGGAATCATAGAATCCTTAAGGTTGGAAGGGACCTTTAGAAATCATCTAGTCCAACCCCTTGCTCTAGCAGGGACAGCCAGAGCACGTGGCTAAAAAATAAAGGGGGGGGGGGAGGGGAACCCCCCAAACCATCCAGTGAATGGTGGTTCTGATCTGCAGAACTCCATCTCTGCATAGCTCAGATAGGGCTATTAACCAGAGTACCTACCCAGTGTTCAGTATTTGGCCAAAACTTGCCATACGGTTCTCTGTTGCAATTGATCTCCTTCATGTATTGCATTCCTGCAATGATTTTTTTCAAGTTATTGGATTTTTGAGGCTATTTTGTTTTTCAGATACTGCAGTTTCTTGCCTTTGGGGCCTGCTTGTTTGTTATACCTCTTTTAGATCGCCTGCAGATAGAGCTTTTTCACGTAACTTATTCTTTCCCCCCAATAACGTAAAAGGCTTAAATATGAAATGCTGTGATGCTCTTTTGTCCTTGGGTGTTCTTTGTAACTAGCTGTCACTTAGCTTCACCGTTAATTTGCATCCTGTATATAGTTCTGAGTTCAATTGCAAACCTAAATGAATATAATAAATAATATCAAATATGGAAGAAGTCAGGCTTGTTTCAAGGGTGCAACTATCAAAAGTAATGTATGACCTCCTTTTCACACTAGAGGGCACTAACATCCCATTAAATTTCAGTCAAAAACAATTTTTATTGCGTCTATAGTGTTTATAAGTTAGTCCTGTGACTTCCCTAGTGAGGCCAGAATTCTTACTTTTTTGTAGCCTTTTCTCTGTAGAAATGAAAACTAAAAATAGTTGTATTCTTACAAGGGTGCATCAGATGCTTGCATTAGTGATATTTTTATAACCTAAACAGTAATTTGGGTAACGATTTCTGGAAGAAAAGAAGGTAACTTTCAGCTGCATTTTTCAAGTGCTTTCATTGTGATACTTTTCACTCAAAGCTGGTAAATAGGAATATAAAATAAAAAGCAACTGAATAACTTCCTATTAAAAAAAGAATTAAGATCTCGAGTATACTTCTTGAAGTTCGTAATGGAAGGAAAATCAACGGATGCTGCAGGAATAGGAAGTTATGGGTTAATTGCATGCATTTACCTAGTAATGCTTGTTATAAAGAAAATGTGGGGGAAAGAATCCCTACAGTAGCAGTTAAGTAATAGGTTGTAGTAGAATTTTCAGTTGTTTGTATCAGGACACTTAAACACATGTTCTAAAATTACTTACTTGAATCTAATGCTTGGGCCTCAGGGCAGTATAGCTGTTTAAAGTAGTTTGGGTTTTATTACAAATTTCAGATACTGAATCTTTCTTAAAAACACTTGAAAGACTTGTAATTACATTTTTGTCCTTTGTAGGAATGGTTATTCTGTTGCCTTGGAGATGATCCTGCTGCCTTAAATGTAGGACAGAAGATTAATGGTGTGGGCAGTATGGACCTAATGAACGGACAGTCCAGCAGTGTTAATATTGTGGCTACTGCTTCAGAGGTAAGGATTGCAAAACTTGCTTCTTGAGTATTTAAGACCAGAAAACTTAACTCTTTTGTAAGTGTTTTCAGGAACTCTAGTGCTCTCATTTCTGTGGGTGGGAAGTGAAAAGAGCAATATGTAGTATGGCCATAATAATAAGCCTTGTTAGGCTTTCAGGAGAAAATGTTGGGACAATGCAGAGATCCCATCTAAGCCTGTGATTCTCTGCTTGTTTTTCCATCTGCTTCTGAAATTGGGCATTTTGATTTCTACGGCCTCCCTCGGGATGGACTTAAATTCATGCCTCTTCCTAACACCCACTCAGGAAAAGATCTTCTGGGTGCTTTCCAGTTTTGTGAGGTAGGAGTACTGAGAATAGAGGTTAGAACTGAGTGCCTAAGGGCACGGGTCTGCAAGGTGAGGCTAAATGGGTCTTGGTTTGCTTTCAGAGCAAGGCGGGGTGGAAGGACACAGTGATTGCATGCTCTAGGCATATCTCCAAAATAAATAGCTCATATCTGCGTTCAGATATGAAATAAACTTCTGGATGTGACATCTCATGCCTCAGTGTGATGACTTTTTGTAGTAGGTGAGCACAGAATCGAGGTTTGTATCTATATAGCATAACATAGTATGATTACTAATAACATAGCTATATTCAAAATGAACGGTTAATTTTTGAAGAATGTTTGCATTTACAAGGAAGCTGGTATCTTTCTTGTTAACAAAATCGGCATGAATGATGCCCAGAAATGTAAGTGTTGTGCATCGAAAACCACCTTTGAAGCCTACTGATGCCTGTTTGAGACCTTCTCATTTTAGAAGTCTCTGTGAAAAGGTATGTTTTGTCTTGATAATTTTTTAGGTAGAAAAAATGCAGTCATGTTCAGAGGAGGGAAAAAATGATTATAAGGATTAATAAAAGAATAAAAACCAGTGCCTTTGTTTGTATTTCTGCAGAAGAGCAGCAGTTCTGAATCCCTAAGTGACAAAGGCTCAGCTGAACTGAAGAAGAGCTTTGATGCTGTGGTATTTGATGTTCTCAAGGTTACACCAGAAGAATATGCAGTAAGCACCTGATCGTGGGTGAAAGCCTGGGGGGAGTGGTAGGAGGGAGGGGAAAGGGGGCAACTCTTCCTCCCCTTATCTGCTTTTGTTATGTGCTTAACTTTTGTTATCCCTGAAGTTCAACAATAGAGCCTGTGCTATAGCTCCTTTGCATGCCTGTTCTGCTTGCTTGGTTTTGGGGGGCCATGTTATCCTGGGCTGTCCCTGGTATTTTTCATTTTTTTCATTCCATGTAGATTACATACAGCATAGATTAAAGATTCTTAAAGGTGTATGATATAGCTTAATTCCAACATGAG
This sequence comes from Tinamus guttatus, assembly GCF_059628265.1. Taxonomy (NCBI): domain Eukaryota; kingdom Metazoa; phylum Chordata; class Aves; order Tinamiformes; family Tinamidae; genus Tinamus; species Tinamus guttatus. Next base: position 3,310,000 of record NW_028288749.1, read on the forward strand.
GGCAATGCAACATGTTTGGCTTATTTTAGTGACAAGAATATCCTTGCCATGAGTTTTTCTTAGGATGTTGTAATGAAATATTTTGGCTTTCATTATACCTATCAGCCTATAAAGTTTTAGATTTCTGTTCTTCCATTCCTCAGTGATGTTTAGGCAATTGCAGATGTTGGCAGATGATATACATATGCCTAAGCTTGTTAATGATACCAATTTTAATGATGTAAACTTAAAAAATTCTGGCCTTGCTAAATATTAGAAAATAGTCCTGTATCACAATAAGTCATATAAAAAGCTTTATAATATTGGCCAACGTTATGGAACATGATAGTTATTTTTCCACTTTTCAAGGTAAAGCATACTTGTGATTAGCTTATACTTGAGCTGTCTGGGTACTATTCTTTACTATGTTACATGAAGCCTGTGTGACATTGTCAAGTCTCTTTGCAACTCTTTTCCTAAAATATTACTGGGAGTAGTTCAGTTGGATCTGTCTTGTGTGATGCAGGATTACAGGTCCTCAGGACAAATCATATTTATTTCATCACTAGTCTGGAAGTATTGAAGGCCAACAGTAACAAAGACAGTGAACAAGCGGGATTGATGCTTTCATAGAGCTTTTATTGGGGATAAACATTGAATATTTCAGTTAGTGTTGTCTCTTCCTGCATGTGTTGCAGGAGAAATTGTTTGAGTTTATACATGGCTATAAGCACTCATATCACATTTACATGTGCTTTCTGGGCTGGATCTTACCGAAGTTCCCAAATGCTTTTATTTTAAGGCCTGCCTTCATTTTGAGGAGGATGCCAAAAATGCTTCAAGATGAACCTACTCTGCAGTACCTGGTTATCTTATGCAATAAGAGAGCTTTAATGCTGCTTAAATATGCCTAGTTCTCATTTAGATATCCGAGTATCGCTTTGTGATGCCAGGAAGCAAGTCAGATTTGGAAGCGTTTGTGCAGGCTTCAGTATTTCTCCTGGTACTCAGAAAGACGTGTGGTGTTTGGCTTTGGAGTGTGCAGTTTGTTTGTTTTTCCTTTAACTCATTTTGCCTATCTTGGAATTTAATGTGGTGTATAAGCTATGCAAAGCTATTCCTGAGATATTACTATTGCTGTGGGATCAGAGGAGGAGCTCCTAGCTATAGAAGGTTCTAGATGCACGTGGCTTTCAAGGGGTTTGAGGTGACCACGAGTAAGTTAGGTGCTTTCTCCTATGAAGAATCTGCATGAATTCAAACCTGCATGTTCTCCACCAGGATTCCTTAGGAAATCCAAGACTTCCTATCAGAAGACTCTGATCTGCTTTATATTCCCATGGGAGTGGGAGGAGGGTGACTCTCTCCAAGGATGTCCTCATAGGCTGCACACACGTTCAGCACTGGCACAATTGGAGCAGAGGAGCAGGTTGAAACAACTAGAGCCAAGGGGCTGCCACGACCACTGTGTGGTCACTCAGGGTTTTTTATTCCAGACTGGATTTAATCTGGTCTCCTGGATCAAATATCACTATGGTGGATGTTGTTCAGACCACACCAAAGGAGTGTTGGATCTTTTGGAATTTCACATACAAGCTGTACTTGGGTTTCAAAATGACATGCAATTGTCGGTGCAGCCATCCATAGTCGAAGACAGTCTGTGCTTTTTTATTTAAAAAAAATATATATATATATAAAAAGAAGATTAATTTCAGGAATTTAGAGAGCAATGAACTTTGTCAATTCCAGAAAAAAAGAGTATTTTGTAAGCATTTTAAAATACAATTACATGATTGTACCCCCTTTTTTTAAATACTGCCTACTATAATATGCTGCTTTCTTAATTTCCAGCAAGAGTCCATGTTTTGAAAAAATCATGTCTTTATTCTTAGCCTACTTAAAGGATTTCTTCCTGTGATCAGGTCTGAGGAGCTTTTGAGGTGGCATTCTGAGCAGCTGAGCAAAACTTCCAGTAGGCAGCACCCAGCCCATTGTGAAACTGGGCTTTAATTAATGGTTATTTCCGTAGCAGGTTCACCTGCTTTTTCCACTAGTTCTGGGTTGTTTAGGTGCTATTGTTTTCTGATAATTCTTGTAGAAATGGGTAAACTAGTGAAAAACTCATGTAGAAATGGGTAAACTAGCGAAAAACTCATGTATCGTGGAGGAAACCCTCTGTTTGAGCTCCTTGTTTGCATTTTGGCCACTTTCTTCCTTTGGATCCTGCCCTAATAGCAAACTGTAAAATCTTTATCTGGGTTTTGAATGTTCACATGAAGGCGGGAGTGCTGCAGCATGGTCGAGGCTTGGGGAATATCGGAATTGATGAGAATGCAGAACTGTTAGTAACCCGTTTCCCTTGGAACGGGCATGTACATCTCACATTGAACATGGATGTGTTACCAGTTGCTTCCTCAGGATGAGGAAGCGGCACAGACGACTGACATCTGTGATTTAGGGAAGGCTGAGATCCATTTCTGCCTGCACGGTGAGGGCTGTCTTCAAAATGTCTTTTTTTTTGAAGTGGCGAATAGAGGAGATGCTACAGAGCCCACAGGCTATCTTACACACAGAGAGAAAATAAAGTGACAAAGTCCGTGCACTAGCAATGCGAGGAAATTGCTGCACAAGAGCCAGCCTGACCGCTGTCCGTGTAATGGGTAGGGAGTCTTGGCTCATAAAACAAAAAATCCCCTTTCAGGGTGTAGATACCACAAGGGTTGGGAGTTGCCTAGTCAAGCCAGCATCAGCATTGGGAAGTCTTACTGCATATCACTGTATTTTGGTGGCAGTGTACAGAGTGGATAACTGCAATTATCCTGGAAATGAGCAAAAATCTGACACTCAGCAAGTAGGAGAGAGACTAGAATTGGAGGATTTGGCAGTAGTTTGTCATGAGAATGAGCTCTCACTGCTATGAGACCGTAAGACGACTTTTAATTTCCCAGCGTTGGAGACAACCCTGTTGTTTCAAAACTTGAAATCTGTTTAGTGAGCTAGTGGGTAAGAGGCAAGATGGGCTAGAAAAGCTCCACTTGTAATCCTGTATTTTCTATAAGCTGCTTACCCAGCCAGAGAAGAGACTGTTTGTATGTTTGCAGAGGGGAAATGGTGATTTTCATTTCCATATCCTTCCTTTTTGGCAGTCATCTACCATTATCACGAATGCAGTCATTTTACAAATGGATTCTGTTCACACTGGAGCTCATTTGCTAACAAAGATGTGCCAGAAGTTCTTCAGCCCTTCAGGAGTTTCTAGTGGAACCAGTAGGAGAGGGTTATTGTGGGAAATGGGTAATACTGTAGCTGTGCTGCCACTGCAAAGACTGGAAAAGGCCCAGCTGGTCTCTCTGAAGGCTGCTGTGCAAAGGGCCAGATTAAAGCTGAAACAAGGGAGATCTTCAGGAGTAGCTGCTGCCGCAGTGGAAAAATCAGGGTTTGTTTTAGCCCATTGCAGTTGACAAAGGCAAATTTTCTCGGAAGATGTATTGAACACTGTGTTTTACAGGTTTGGGGGGAAAAAAAGCAGAATGCCTTTCAGGGGGTATAAAGCAGGACACATTAGTTTTGTAGCATGAAGCCTGCAGACAGGTTTCCAGCTGGGGCTCCCAAGGAGGCTGCTGCTGTTTAAATCCGCCTTGGGCTGCCAGGAGGGCCCGAAACCACAGTCCTGGTGCCAGGAGTGCCTGCTGGTGCCTGGCCCCGTGGAGGCAGCTGTTCCGGGTGCTCCCAGCCTAATGTCAGGATCCCAGGGAACACTGCACGTTCCCCGTGGAGGGAGAGGTGTGGATTGGAGCGCATGAGGCCCAGTTCTGTAGGTAAAGGGATATGCTAATGGTGCAGGGGGCTGCTGGTGAGCCTGGAAGGTGGGGGGAAAAAGGAAGATGCTCTGGGGATGTGGGCTCCAAATTAAGATGCTGGTGAACCTCACGCCAAATAAATACTGGTGGGGGTGTGTGTGGTGGGCTTTTTTTTTTTTTTTTTTTTTTTTTTTTTTTTTGCTTTTCAGTAAATTGCTATTTCTCAGATTGCTACTGTTTAATTATTTTGACAACTTTTTTTCCCCTCACTTTTCCATTTTATGTAAATATTTGGTGTAAATATTTGAGGTAGAATTAAGGGAAGCTCAGCTTTATAAATCCATTGCTTTCTCTTTCTGCCAGTTACCTAAGAGGGGTTATTTATTCTTTGCAATGGTCTTCAAAAATGCAATGGGAGAGGCTTGGATTAGGAGGTGTGCATACTCCTTTTCTTTTTTTGTTCTACTTAAACTTTATCAGATGGATGCCTGGAAAAAAAGAAAGATCATTGCTTATTTTGTGAAGGATATTCAAGTCATGTTTCCTTAAAAACTTTTAAGTGAAACGCAGGAGTTTTCTTGGAGACTTCCTTAACACAGTCAAACACGAAGATGCCCTTGTGTGAAGAACAGGATTGTTTCTGGTCACTGAAGCAGCTTCCCATCGCTCTGGAACCACATTGCTTGGGGAATAAAAGTGCAGGAATGAATCTTACCCCCCGAGCTTCAGAGAAAATAGGACTTCTGATTTTATGCACTCCTGTTGCATTTAGCTTTATTTTACCGAAGAACCCTGGTGAGCATGCTCCAAATGAGAGCAAGCAGAGCAGCTTTATTACAGTGTGTGGAGGAACTCTTGGTAAGTCGGGAATGGACTTTGTGAACCTAAGTACAGTTTCAGCAAGGAGCAAGATCCCAGTGTTTGCTTAGGGCAACAGAATTATTTTACTACTGATACAGTGCTTAACAGACTCGGCTGTTCTTTCAGGGAAGAAAAATATTCTGGGAGCCCAGAGAGACTGTGCTTAAGCCAAGTTGGAAGGCTTAGATATTTTTCATTTGAAGAAGTCAGATTACAGAACAATTTATGAAGTGCTGCTTGCAGAACCAGCATGGCTTAAAGGAAAATCAGAACGTGGCACACATTCTTCAATAACCAAACTGTCTTTTTTTTTTTTTTTTTTTTTTTTAAACATGTCAGACACAAACTTCTCTATTTTTGAAAAATATTTTTTCCCCCTTCCTCACAATGAGCTACTATGCAGGAGCTAGTCCTTGTGGCAGGCACGTGACAGGTAGGCAAAGCTGCAATGCAGCAAGTAGCCAGATAGAATGAGCTCTTGCTTGAGAAGATCTAGGGACCAGAAATAGGAGATTATAGTGCAGATTAAATGACAATTGCCAAGTAAGGGTCTGGAGGAGGGAAAGGAGTCTTCCCTCCTATAGGAAAGGAGCTTGATGCATTTCTGCAAGTAGGTTATGGCTTTTGGGGAAGGAAGGTAATCCCTATGTGCTCACAGAATTGAGAGGAGGAACTGGAAATATTTTTGTATTTTGTTTCATGGGACTTCTATATGTTCCTCAAAGGAAAAGTGCAGTGAGGTAGGTTTCTCATTCAGCTGGATATAAATTTGCTATCTTGATGGCCTTGACAGAAGGGAAAATGTCTTCTCTGGAGATCTTCAAAACCTGCTTGGATGCAGTCCTGCGCCACGTGCTTTAGGTGTCCCTGCGTATGCAGGGGGGTTGGACTAGATGATCTCTGGAGGTCCCTTCCAACCCTAAGCATTCTATGATTCTATGATTCTATGTGCTTGTCACTTGAGTAATGTGATGTACATTTTGATGTTACCAAGTCCACCCTCAAAACCTCTGACAGCTAAAATGTTTTTAAGCTCAATTGTGAGGATTTCATTGAAACGTTTTGCCTAAGGACGTGCAAAAACTCCTGTGGTTATGCATAGGGGAAGAAAGCATCTCACAGCTGTGCCAGTGCCTTTGCCAGAGCCTTACCTGCAAGGTGGTCATTCACGTTTCCAAAAGAGGGTTTTCTCGTGCAGGGTTCTTCAGGGGGTAAGGATATATATTACTCATATATATTAAATAAAGAGGGACCAAAGTGAATAAAAACTTATATTTGGTTCTCTCAGCTCTCTAATATATAAACTTGCTAGACACAACACGTGTGAGACAAAAATATCAAGTTTTCTTACCTTTGTATAGCCAAAATGCTTATTTGAAAAGAGCTACTTGGACAACAGAATGAGGTAAACACTGGGTAAGAATAAGCTCTAGGCTTTAAATTGCATGAATAATCTTGAATGTACAAAGCTGAGAGCTCAAAGAGCAGAGGGGTTATTGTTGGCTTGCTTTGTGTAATAAATTGATGTGAATGCCTATGTTTTTTGGTTCAAATATCAAAACATTAGGGCCACGGTAGGGTAGGGAGCTATCCAGGAATTTGCTTTGGCTGCGTTAAGGAGCTGGAAGGAGGACAGGCAATTTATTGCATCTCTGCGTTACAGAAACCAGTGTCCTTGTTCATCGGGGTTGGAATTGCTCATGGTTTGGTCTTGGTAAAAGTTTTTTATAAGGTTTGAGTGGTGCCATCGAAGATAAATAGTGTCCTCTGAAATGCCGTGGATGAGAACAACAGACTTTTGTTTGCTCCATTTTTGGCTCTGCAGTGAGCAAGCACTTTTAAAGAGGTAAACGGGTGTTTAGGCTTTATGATGTTGACTAATGTTTAAATGTGTTTATAAAATATATTTTTCAACTCATGTGCAGTGCAGTGTCACACATACAAACCAAAACAGCTTTGTGCCTGTAAACTTAGGATTTTGAATTGGGAAAATTTCTCAGGTTCCTGCAACTCCTAACAGAAATGACGAGTGGCTGAAGAAAGGGACCTGCCTAAAAGAGATTCCTCAAAAAGAGTGACAGTGTAATACGGTATTAATGAAGAGGGGTATTGCTTTTGGTGAAAGCAATAAATGTCCAAAAACAGATAAATAACCAGCCTGTAGGCTAATGTACAATGCTAGAGGTAAGAAGCTTCTTTGTTAAAACTTTTTTAGCAGTCTCGCTTTGTTTCTATATAATCCTACATGTATTAATATCAATTGAAAAATCTGTTTAATAATAAATGTTAATCCTGAACTTCATAATTTGCATATTTTTTCTCAATATTAAAATGCCATTCCCTATTTGAAATGTATGTCATTTTTGATGTGTGAATTCTTCTGTGCAGTTATTAGAGAAATCCTTGTTGCATAACTATTTGGTATTGATTCCTATACTAAAGTAGTGATTTGTAGTCAGTATTCAGGTGAATATTTTTCTAGTTTAACTAAATTTAGATCAATTAAGAAGAAAAATTTGAGAGCTGGAAAGGAAGAGCACTTATTTCCTAGCCTTTTCTCTCCCGCAGTTCGTATGAACAACAAATGAGTCTTCTGCTGTATTTTTGAGGCTAATGTTGTAATTTTGTTTTACTGGAGAGAGCTGACACTTGAATGCCACTAGTTAGACGTGTGAGTGTTTGGCAAGACGTTTGACTTCCCCTATGCCTTTATTTTCTTGTTGTTTTTTCTCGGTCCTTGTCAGATGTCCTTCTCTGCTCAAGTAAAGAAGTGCCTTTCTTATTTAATTCCTCTCAAGATCCTCAAATGTCTCAAGGTGTGCCACTGCATTGCCAAGACTGTGCTGCCTGGGTGAAACATTTATTTCTTCCAAGATCAAGTCAACTTTTATTATGCCTCCTAGTAATTGTAAGAAACGAATAGAATGTTTGCAGTCAGCATGTCTGTTTTTAACTTGAAAGCAATCTTCAGTTTTTGACACAGGGTTATTTGCATTTTCTTTAGTTGCAGTGGGTACAAGGGAACAGAAAAGTTGGAGGCAAAGAATATTTTGGACTGCTCTCATATTCCTGTCTTGATGTTCTTATCAATTGTTGACTCAGGCTGAGGCATTGGTCCATCTGTAATGCTTGACCTTATTTAAAAAAAAAAAAAAAAATACAATGCGAATTATTCCCTGGAGACTGGTATTCTGGCTGATTAGTTGTTAAACCACCTTTTTTTTTTTTTTTTTTTTTTTAAAAAAAAAAAAAGCCCTTCTGGGCATAATTTTTAAGTTGGCATTTGAATATTCTCATGTAAATCATCTGCCTTGTAGCACATGCGTGTTGGTTCATGTTGGAGGACCAAGAATGTTCTGGTTATGTACAAGGACAGGATTTACTGCCACCAAAAGTGCATCCAGCCAAGCCCATTGTGGTTGTATGTTGCTGTCTGTAGTACATGATTTCATTTGGATGAGTCTGATTTAGCTTCCCTTCATCTCAGGATGGGGGGAATATAAAATGGCTTTTTGAAGTGCTCTTTAGAAGCAGCAGCGTGTGACTAAAGCCGAGTTCCCCCCCCAGCGTGAGGCCGCACGGCCTCGTTGCTTTGGAGATGCTCTTTCCCGAGGAAACAAAGACTTCCCGAGAGCTCTGGTGGCAAAATAAGCACTTTTCTCCTGCAAAAGAATAACAAATTGCATCAGTGTGTTGGTTACAGACATTGCTAGCGATTGGTATAATTTCAACACTTTTGATTGCCCAAATTGATGCTGGCAACTCTGTCTGCTATAAAGTACAGATGTTTCTCTTTGACCAAACACATCCCTTATTTTTATCCCTTATTTATTTGTTCCTACACCTGCTTTACTTCAGTTAGAAGGTCATAGTGTGTGTGTTTGCTTTTCTCTCTCCCTTTTTGGAAAATTGCCTTCATCTCAGAGGCTATTTTCCTATGGCAATCAGTGGACATTAGCTTGCGAGAGTCACAAAGCCGCCAGCCTCTCCTGCAGGGCAAATAAAAGGAGGAACTGCAGTTTTCAAGGGTGCAGGACAATATCTGTGCAACCTTCCCTGAGGAAGCCAAAAAGATCTCTGGACTCGGTGTTAAAAGGGAACTGCAATGTCTGTCAAATGGAAAGAGTCTTTCCCAGCTGCCTGTGTTCTCTTTGAAAGAGGTGATTTCTTTCCTTCGCACATAAGCAGGCAGGAATCCCAAAGCCTGCACTTCAACTAAGGCTCTGTGAATACTTTTCAAAAGGCAAAGCTTTTGATTTTTTGAAAAATAAAGTCCTTTGATTTCACCTTTGCTTACTGTCCTAAAGATGAGGCACCCTTGATTTAAAAATACTTATTAATTCTGACTCCTTGCAAATAAAATAGCTGTAGTTTTTGGTTGCTCTGCAACTGAACAATTATTTAGCTGGCTGGTTCCTATGCCTCAAATAGGGACATAAAGACTGAAGAATTTTAGGGATATTTCAACAGATTTTTGCATAAGTAGAATAAGATTGAGAATTTCAAGAGAAACTTTGAGCAACTGAAGTTCCTTCTATAGTTTCCTCTGCAGTGTTTCTAAATGAAAAGTGACTTGCCCATGGAACTGCAAGATTGTGCCCATGAAAATAGTTTCTCATAATTTTTTGGCGTTCTCAGCACTTGATTCTTTTGTGCTGGGCAGCTCTGCATTGAGCTGTAACCTCTGAAGCTAGCTACCGAATACAATTGAAATAGTGGAACAGAGAGAACACCTACAGTTGTTACATTAAGATGCTGCGCTGCATAGGAACAGGATTAGTTTTGAGCTTAACTTATGTCTTTTTATTTCAGGGTCAGATAACACTAATGGATGTCCCTGTATTTAAAGCAATTCAGCCTGAGGTGAGTAGTTCAATGGGTTTTGTTTTCCATTTTTAATGGAAGGGGGGAAAAAAAAAGTTCAGGGTTACTTTGCAAAGTCAGCCAGTGCGTAAATTCTGGAATTGGAAAGTGTAAGTCCATTCAATAAATCTTACTTTTTTTTTCAGTTCTTGTATCTCTGAAGCAGATGGTTTTAGACAAAGGTATCTGGAACCAATAGTGTGTTTGAGGAAAGAACTGTTGGTGTTTAAATGTGTTCAACTGATGCTAGGGGTGAAGTATCTCTTATTAATATTCTTGAATGTTCAACATCTTGGCTATACTGATCATAATGTTTTTTGGATTCCATAAAGCTTTTGACTGTGAATTCAGTATTTGATTACAGCTCCCATTAGGTCAAAGAAAATGCAAGCTATTACCTAACCAATAACTGAAGTTACAGTATTCCAAACTATGTATCTTTATAGTCTGTGCTGACATTTTTTGTGACTTTTTTTAACAAACATGGAACTGTCCCAGCCTTACAGTTGTGAGCCTAGCTGTGTGTATTGACGTGTATTAAAGGTATAGTGGGAAGTCCTTCCTGAACTTGACGATGCCATGGTAATAAATTGGAAGCAAATGATACTTTGCAATTTACTGAGGCTTCCACAACTGAAATGTGTAATCTGAAAATAGTTCCTACTCTCTGTGTTTAAAGCTTATTGTATAGATAAACTGCTATTCTGAACTATGGTTAATGACTTTGTATCTGTCTTTTGTGGTGTCCAGGATTTTATTGGGCTGCAGTTATATCTTTTCTGAAGCTCACTTTGAAGAAGACATCTAAGTGCTCATTGCATGAGGAAATAAAGCAGTGCCTTTGCTCATCCTTTCCTAGGTTTCTTTGTTCATTTTGATTTATTTATTTTGGATAAGGGAAAATTATCACAGCTGCATCTTGTACTTGAGATGCATGTGATTTGTGTATCCATTAAGATAATATATTGACGTTTTGGGATCTCCATTTTGTTTCCAAATAACTCCATATTCCTTTCGGTTTGCAGCCTGACTTAAATTATGTTTCAGAGTCTACACAAAAACTATAATAAACTATAAATTTGTTTATTTTTACTGAAATTGAGTAGCATTTTTGTGGGCATTGTTTTGCACTTCTCAAGGTTTATTTTTCTTGCCCATTTTTCAGTAGTGACAAGGTCCTTCCAGCTCATGAGTCACTTGTTGACCATAGAGCTATTGAATTAACAGCAAGCTCTTGTTGTGTAGCTGTTCATTTGTTTTCTTGGGGATCACTGAAGAATGTTTTGCTTTCAGCAGAGACGACTGCTGAAGAAACCCCTTAATTGTGGTTACTATTTGATCATTTGTCACAAATTTTCAAAGACTTTCTTTTGGTGTGTTTCTGCAAATGATTTTTTTGTGCTTTTAGCTTTCATGTCTTCAGCAAACAATTTTCCATCCTGTGTCCTTTTTTTGTTTGTTCATTTGCTTTAATCTTTCAAAGATCCTTTTGTTTGATATCTCTGGCTTTCTTAGGCTGCCTCGAAGGTGTGTGGTGTTTTTTTTTATTTATTTTTTATTTATTTTTTGATAGGCAGAATGTTTCCCTGTTCATTTAATAGGACCCTGTTTTAAAAATTACCCTTTGCAAAGTTTTCAAGTCTTTGGCCATCTCTTCCTGATCCTTTTAAATACTTTCTTCAAAGCAGGGTACTCTTCTTTCTAAGTGTCACAGCTGCCTAGGGTTTTTCTTTTATCTTCATGCTTGAAGGTGTTTTGGATGCTTTTACAGATGCCTCTTCTAGCCATACAGCTTTTAAGGACTGGATATCAAAAAATTCAAAAAACCTTCATTCTGCAGGTTGTTCCAGCTCGGTGATTGTAAGGCATGGGAGGGGAAAAGCAGAACAAATTAAGTAAGTTTATTTCTCAAAGCAAAACTATGGAAATCAGGAGGGGAAAATAAGCCAGTAAAGCTGTACTGTAATTCCTTTAGAAATTTGTTGGTTCTGCCCCATGCAAATTCCCATCACATCTATGTTTCTCGGAAGTATTCCCTGAAAACTAACCTGAGATTGAGGAAGCCCTTTTGTCACTGCTCGCATGTTTGCAGGGAGGTAGTTGAAGGCCTTGACAATGTGCAAACACCCTGTATCTGCCAGTGCTCCAAACAGGGGCAGGCGAAGGTATGAGGGCTTGGATCTGCCAAGCCTCCAGTTCCAACCCAGGATGGAGAAGGGACACATGGGTTGCTTTCCAGGTCAGGAGCAGCTATGGAAAAGGATTTTATCCCATTTTCAGGAGAGAAAAACAGCCATGGAGCATCCCCAATTTGCCTAGGGGGTTTTGACAGCAGATTAATGACATGTGTTTAGCGCTCTGGATTTCTTTGAAGCATTGATCAGGCTACACATGCCATAACTGCGACTTGATTCAAGATGCAGGTCCTCACACATACCTTTAGGTGTATACTCAAACCCAGTTAAATGTGTAATCAAAAAATTAAAACATGGAGCCTATTATCCTGCTTAAACTAAATTGAGGCTTTAATGAATGAGTAAAATGCATTGAGATTGTGTGTGTGCTTTTTTTGTTTTTGTTTTTCTCCCCGTATATCAATACTCAGTAGATGCTCTATTTAGAAATTGCAACTTTTTTTCCATGTGTAGTGGGAGGGATATAGAAACCATCTTCTGTGAATGTTTTAAGACCTGCTGCACATTATAGATGTTGTAGTTCATCAACAGTTCAGTTAGAAGGTGTGACAACTTCCACCTTCTTCTGAAAGTCGTTAAGACTGAGTTTTTACCATTTAATGTCCTTTCATCTATGTTCCCAAATAAGGATCCTGAAAGACGTCTTCCAAGAGGCTTTTTTTTTTTTTTTTTTTTAAAAAAAAAAAAAAAAAAAAAAAACTAAACACAACCAGAGATGTGTTCTCGTCCTCTTTAGGAAGCGTGCAAGAGGAACTCTGAGCATCATAGTTAACCTTGGCCACCTAAATTCCTGCCATGGGCTACTCCTGCTGTCCTGCTGTGCTGTTTCAGGCCTGGGGAAGAATCCATAAACCAGTGGCCCTGCCATGTCTGCAGGGACTCTGGACATGCAGGAACCTGCTCTTTCCTGTCGTTATTTTTTCTCTACTGCACCCTCGTATGCTGAAGTTATTCTCACTCCTAATCTGTTGCTACTCAATCTTTTGCTGAAGTGCTGACTATTGTTCAACTTAACAAAACTAGCCTCTTCAGAAGAGAATACTGGAAATAGTATAGTTCCTTCCTGCTGTTACTGCAAAAGATGACAGTTCTGGTTTTTCCTTCAATGCAGCCCACTAAAATAATGTGACATGTCTCGATGAAGCTAATGAGGTTTTACCAATTTGCTAGGCTTGAAAATAAATGCCCTAAAGAAACTTAAAATCATGAGACATGGTGCTCTTTCTAGCTCAAGCTTCAATTTAAAGCACTATTTTGTGTGGTAATGAAACAGGCCTTGTATTTCCCTTGTTTTTAATAATAACAAGTAGTCAATTAGGAAAAAAAAATTCTTAATTAAATAAAAGATGAATCCTAAAAATAGGTCTTGAAACAGTTCATGAATGATATTTATGGACTCCAAACTCTCAAAAGAAATGAGAACAAGTGTAACTACGTATTTCTAACTTTGATGTCTTGCTGTTAGATGCAAAGAGTGGAAAAATTAAGTACTTTCAAACAACTCTGCATTTATGTTACTCGCTTATTCAGTAAAAATGAATTCTCATCCTTCTTTTTCCAGGAATTGGCAAGTTGTGGATGGAATAAAAAAGAGAAGTACAGTTCTGCACCAAATGCAGTTGCTTTCACCAGAAGATTTAATCATGTGAGTTTTCTTTTTCAGTGTCATTACATGCATGTGTTTTAAAAAAAATTGCCGAGTGGAGTGTTCTGGCTCATAACTTTTATTGTTTTCAGCTAAGTACTTTAGATGTCTGCTTAAAATTCTTCCTTATACAGGAAGGATACCTTACAGCAGACCAGTACTGATGAAATAGCTGTGTTTTTCTTGTGCCCTGTTTCAGTTTAGGGTTTTTTAGTAAATTTCTGACCAATAAAATACTAAGTGTCTTTCCCTGTGGATGCCATCTGTCCCTTTCATAATGACTAAATCATCATTTCAAGTTGAAGACTTAAAGTATAGAAGGATGCTTGGCCTCATAATTGGATATATATTTTTTTATGATGCAGTTAAGTGTTTTTCCTGGAGAAGTTTTTGTCTTTAGAGATTTGAACCCTTTGTAAGTGTGGGTTATTCTTTTTAAGGTAATTCTAGGCAAACTGAGTTCTAAACAATTTGAGTCAACAAAACTTGTCTTTTAAATTGTTTGTGTGACAGAATTTACTCAAACTTTCTCTCTACCAAATGAACTTACAAGAAAGAATCTTAGTATTTTCCACAGTGAAACAAGTAAGTCTGCAGGTAGCCAACGGTCTCAAAAATGTAGTGCTTTTTGATGCCATATTTTATGTTTCAGAGGAAGTACCTCTCTCCTTTTGTAAATGTTTAATGTCTCAAACGTATAAGTTCTATTCCAGACCGATTTTCTGTGCCCAGTTGTGCTTTTTTAGGCATCTTTGTTAATGTTCTTAAAAGCTTGGCTTGGCCCACAGTTACTTTTTTTTTTTTTTCCTACCACTTTTTTAAATTCTGATTTCTTCTTGTTGTGGCCAAATGAGATATTAGATTTAGAACAAACAAATGAACGAAAAAGCCTCTGTTGAGATTGGCCATCCTTTCAGAAGCAGTGCAAGAAAGTCGAGACTCGCATGGGGTTGGCAATAGCAGCTGAGAATGAGAGTGGTGACGCAGGCAGTTCCTGCGGGCTCCAAGTGACCAGGCCTAGAGCGAAGCCCATTCCTGTCTGTTCCAGGTGCTCCTCAGTGGACTCTGCTTCCTACCAGGCACTTCGGTGCTCACCTGAGAAGCAGTAATGTTTAGAATTAAGCGATCAGTAAAAATCTCCATGGCTTTTACATTAATCTGGACTGAATCTGGAAGTTCATTAAACTTTCATTAACTTTTGAAATTTCCCTGGGTTTAAATTATGCATTATGCCTCTGTCCCTTTCCTTCTGCCCCCAGCTTGCCGGAGGAAACCCAGGTGTATTTTAAGTGAGGAGCATATTAAGTTGCTAACAGCTGCTTCTCGGTGAATGGATCTGCTGATAGTGTTTTGGCAACAGGAATAATGACGCACAGTAGCTGTAGTCCACAGAGTGATGTAGTAGCATGTGTCCAGCATCAGCCGTCTGACCATACATACGGTGCCTGTGCAAACAGCTTGAGCTTGGGAAGATAACTCACTGAATCATTACATACCACAATGCTTTAAGTCTTAAAGCATATATTGGTACAAGGTAGCCTGTAGATCTACACATCTACTATTAAATATTTTGTTTTTCTTAATATTTTCTTTCTCTTTTGCAAGTTTTTCTTAAGAAAAATAGTTGAGCGCTATTGTTGTAACCAGTGGGTCTGGCAGAGTGGATAGCTGTCAGGTTTGCTTGCTTCCCATGTGGCTGTTGCCTGTTTTAGAAGATTATAATTTCAAGCAAAGAAAGGTCTATCATCTTCTGAAGTTTGCTGTTAGGCATTGATCTGAGAAACTAGTTCAGAATCCATGTAAAGTTAACCTTAAAACCAAATTAGTGAAAGGTACCTGTGGGTAAAAGTCTTTCCTGAGCTTCCTATCCTAAGTAAGTAGGAGCTATGCTGTTGCGCAGCTAAAAATGAGAGAAACTTCAGGTTGATTGGGCTTGAGACGTGAGAATGGTGCCACAAAATTTCCCCCTTAAAAATAAACAAATTTTGTGTTTTGTTAAGTGCAAAATGCTGACTTTAAGTAGTGCATAGCAAGGGGAAAACTTGTGTTCCCCTAAATAGGGGGCTGCTGCTGAGGTGAGGGGTGGTCATGGCTTTTACCTGAGCTGTCAGAAACTGTAAAATGTGGGGCCGAGGGGGTGTCCTGCCATTGGAAATCCCTCGAGCGCAGCAGGGCGCCTGCTACCTCAGCGCGCCCCGCTCTCCTTCGGCGGAGCCCCCTAGGGGCCACAGCATTTATGGGCAGAAGGTTCCAGAAACACCAGGAAGGCGCCAGGGTTTTGAGTTAAAGGTGCTGCTAATTAAAAAAGAAAGGTTATTTAGCTTTTGGAACGGTAATTATGAACTTAAAAGCACCAGTACCGGTTTAAAATTGCTAGCACAGATTTGATTATGCACATCAGGCAAATATGGAAAAGTGAAAAAGCTGTGATTCAAGGAAGGATATGTGCAAAAAATCAAACAGTCTTTTATATGCTGAGATTAACAAGGAGACCTTAAACGCACAAATACTTGTAAAAGCTTAAACACTTGGACTGTTATCTAAGGTGTTAATGCCTGAGTGCTATGGGGCAGCTATGGGGAGTGAGAAATGATGCAATTTAAATGCGAGAGGACTGCTGTCAAAATGACTATATGTATGGAAAAATAGCTAGTGATTCAAGTAAGAACCTGGATCAAATAGAGGAGTTTTATATAGCCTGTTAAAACAATTGGTTTTATTTAAATCTTTTTTTTTTCTTAATATTTGGTAGAAAATGAGTCAAGGTATTGGTAGGTCTCTGGTAGGACAAGGACAGAAGTTCCGTTAATCTCACTGAAGACGTTTCGTGTTCAGAGGGTAGATCCCTGCTCAGATCCCTCTCATTGTCGAGGAGCAAGTTGGTTTTCTCAAGCTATATAGCTACAAGAGAACATGAAGTTGAAGTATAACTTTTTTTTGATAATACTTTGAAGGGAGGTCAAATATTTTTGCATTCGGTACTTACGTATTTTATAGGAATGCTCTCTGCACAAAAACTGTCACCCTGACAAATACAAAAAATGGTTATCTGGAGCTATTTCGCTTCTTTATTTGCCCTTTTCTTAAGCCTTAAGATAAAAAGGAAAGGGGAACAGCTCCGTCTTAACTTCACTGGCTGATACAACCAAAGACCCACAGAAAGCAGATGCTGTATAATATGTTCCACTTTGCGGGGTCGTCCCAGTTTTTCATTGACTTCAGTAAGAAATAAATTTGAAAAGTTAGAAATGTTATCAAAACTCTTTCAAAACAAAGCTTGTTTTTAAAAAAAAAAAAAAAAAAAAAAAAAAAAAAAAAAAACTTCAGTGTAACTATGATGCGAAGCAACTGGCCTTCATACTGTACTGAATATAACTGATTTCTTGCACAGCCTTGGAGTCCAGTAGAAGTTAACAGGTAAGAACATGAAAGCATGAATTTGAAGGCAGATTTTTTAAGTATTAGAAATTTCTCCAGGCGAACTGGAGAAATGATTTGAAAAACTTGAAGGCAATTGAAGACTAATATTTATTAGGCTTAGGTGGGAATAAATTGTGCAAATGCAGGATGGGAGCTACCTGTGTGGGCTGCTGCAGAGGTAGATGAGAGGATCTTGGTTTTATCACAAATTAGAGCTTCATGTGAGGGCAACAGGCTGTGCTGCTCTGGAAAAAACAGTGAAGTTCTTAAGCAGTAGTAGCACATTTATTTAGAATAAATAAATAAATCTTAGGTGGTTTTGAGTCCTACTCAGTGACTTTAAAGCTGTGAAAAAGCTGTGTCTGGTCTTAGGCATTATTTTGTAGAAGATATTATCCAGCTGGGGAACTAGAGGAGGAGAAAGAGAGAAAGAGAATGAAAAGCATGGGTTTTTTTAATTTCATTTTTTGAAAAGCTGAAAGTTGCTTATCTTTAAAGGAAGAATTTAGATGCCATCTTAAGCTTTTGAGTAACGGAAAAAGTAATTGTAAAGGAAAGAGGAATCATTGTGTTTCTGTCAATGGTGAATACAGTGAACAGTAGACTGTATTTATGAAAATAATATATTGGATTTTTTTCCAGATGTTTAGGACAGTCTAGATAAAATACTGTGAGAATTGATACTTGGGAAACAAGAATGATACTTGGGAAACATGAATGTGTTAAAAGCTTAGAATTAATTTTGTGCAAAGATCTTCACTAACACAACATGAGAAAATCGACTTTCAAATATTAAAGCAAGGAAATTTAGAAGCTGATCTTAGCAAGTCTTTAACATTAAAAAAAAGAATTAACAAGTTCTTATCTCAGTTGTATTGGCTGGAGTTCTTATAGCATAAGCTTTTCTATATTTATTCTTTATATGTGTAAACTGAATGTCATGTGACCTTTCAAGCCATTCCTGAAATGTGAATATGGAAAAAAAAAATTTGAAAACTGTAAACTTTATTCTTTTTAGGTAAGCTTCTGGGTTGTTAGAGAGATTCTCCATGCACAAACCTTAAAAATAAGAGCCGAAGTTTTGAGCCACTATATTAAAACAGCTAAGGTAAGAATTTTTTGGAGAGGGTGGGATTTACCGTGGTGACAGTTCTCGTACTTAAGTTGGTAAGTTCAAAACTTCACATAGCTACATACTTGTCTTGACAGCTCAGTTGTGCTTGTATCTATTGACATGAATAGGTGCTTGGCTTATCTATGCAACAAAATTGACAAAAATGGTGACAAACTAAAATCCCCACTTACAAGTTTTTCTTTACCAAAAAAAAAAAATGCTCAGCTAAGGAAACGATGCTTTCCTTCAAATGCCTGTTGCTGGGGATGTGAGTTGCACAATGTGGCCCTTCAAACACAATCAGACTTGTTTGTTATGTTGCAAAGAGGGATTGTTTTTTCCTAGGTTGTTGCTGTCATGGGATGGCAGGTGTATCGCCCTTCTGCACCACAAAGTAGTGCTTGCCCTTTATCAGTAGTTCTTAGTGGGCTGCTTGGATTTTACAGCTGTGAAAAACTGTAGGCCGGGGGGGACTGGCAGCAGGGCTGCTTTTAGATAGGAGTTCTGCAGCACTCTTAACTGGTGAGAAACATTTGGCCTGCTTCAAAACCACCAGCTAGAAAAATATCCTTGCGCTGTCCCTTTTGGTATTTCAAAAATAAAATCCCCCTTATATTTAGCAACTGCTCAGAATCAAAATAAATCGGTCATATTTTTGTCCCGTTGTGAAAGGCCTCGTGAGCACAAAAGCTTGGGCAAGCTGGCTTTCGAGGGAGGGAAAGTCCATTACTTTTTTGCCCATAGTGTTCTGAGAAGTCTGATTTCTTTGCTCGTGTTGTGTTTTTCTATAATCCTCATTTACCTTAGTGAATTTTCTAAGTGTGTCAAACAAGCCTGGCAATACTGGGATTGAATATCCATTTGTGATTAATATTCATTTCATTAGTGGTGAAACCTCAGTTTATCTGCTTCACCAGAAAACTCCTGCAAGTAATTCTCTTCTCTAGATGCTCAAAGCCATCGGAATGACTGATGATGCCCAGGAGCTGAAGGAACAGCCTTTTCTACTGAGGCGTTTCGAACCTTTTCAGGATGATAGTACTAATGATTAATTGGCCAAGGCATATTGGCTGCTGAGTACAGAGGGAAAAGAAAAGAAGGGAGCAAAGTTCTATATCTGAAAGGAAGCACTTCTCCACGGTGTTTGTTTGTAGATTTAAGAAAATTACTGATGCTTGGTGCATTTGATTTGTGTTTTTTTGTTTTTGTTTTTTGTTCCCCCCCCCTCCCCCCCACTAGTTATTGTTGTCGCACTTTTTCAACGGGAGAAGCACTCCAGTTGCACGGTTTTCAAATTGCTCATTTGATTTCCTTCTGCAACAGTTATTTTTTTTAGGTGCTTTGATGCAGTATCAGTACTTGGGTGTTAAAGGTGTTTCACAACATTAAATACTGCTGTGTTTACATCATGCACAGCTGGGTTGTCCTTCTTAGCATGTTGAGTTTGAAAATTAGAAAATTTCCAGCATTTTGGATATATGATCCTCTCTCCTGCTTTTTTTTAAAGGAATTGAATATAGGTGACATGGATTACGAGCAATCTGAGCTATCAGTCAGCTAATAGGACCTAATGCAAAACCCTAGGTGAAGTGCTGACAAATTAGAAAGGGGTGCCATGAAACGTCATTTAGATGCACATCAGTTCACTATAATTAAATCATCAATGTAGAGTGTATGGGATTTCCATTAAATACTGCCATGAATTGAAAACGCTTTGTGTACATTTAGCTCAGTTCTGCATGCATCGTTCCCAGCAATTGAAAAATCTGCTTGTGTAATATATATACTTTTGTCCACAGAAACTGTATGAGCTGAATAACCTGCACGCTCTTATGGCGGTTGTGTCTGGCCTCCAGAGTGCTCCAATCTTCAGACTAACTAAAACGTGGGCGGTAAGTGAGCAGCAGGACCATTGAGGGGGGTTTCTTCCTGAAAAAAACTTATTTTTAAGCTTAAAATAAGCTTTTTAAAAAGCTTATTTTCAAGGATACAACGATTGTTACAGATAGTTTTGATCCCTTGTGCTGCGTACATAATGTTTCTAGTGCCTTTTAAGTCTGGTTTCCTGTTGATTTCCGCCCCCCCCCCCCCCAGATTCTGGCATAGAAATATTTTCCTTTGAAAAATAGTTCCCTGCAGATTCTATTAAATGCAGAGGCTTCTAATTTGGCCAGAAGCTATTTTGTATTTAGTTGCTGGAAAATCCTGAATGCCAAAGTGGGTCATATTTTAATCATTTAGGGGCTTATATTTTTGGATTTTTTTCTATAGAGAACAGATGTTCAGAAACCCCAATTCACTTCCCATAAAAAAAATTGCAGTTTCTTTTACTGATAACTGAATTTAATGATTTTGCCCAGTGCACAGCATAATTTTCATGGTTACGGTAGCTGCACCAAACAGTATCTTTGCATGTCTGCCTTTGTACCATTTTTTATATACTTTGGTAACATTTTTGTTTGACACCTCTTTTCTGATTAGAATATTAATAACTTTTGCCTAGTTGGGTCCTTGATCAGTAGAACTTCAGGAATAACTCTCCGTGATGGAGGAAAACACTGAGCTTGATTCAGCCATGGGTTGTGCAGCTGTTGAGTTGTATAAGGAGGGGAGATGGGCTTTGGCTTTCAAGTGTGACAGAAATAATCAAGTGACTGAAATTCTTCTGCAAGTTGTCCATGTAAATAGATCACTTAAGGGTTAAAATTTTCAGACAAGATGTGTCAATGCAACTTGGTCCTTTTTCAACCTCTGAAATGCCAGGTAGACTCTCCCACACTTCTGCAAGCATTTCTCATACAGTTCCTAGGCAATCTTTGTTTTTCCATCATCTTATTTAAGCCTTTACAAAGTTGCAATGTGTGCTGCAGATTTAGATGTCTTTCTCTTGGAAGTTCAGGTTTTTTTTTTTTGATGTAATTCTAAGCCTTAGTATATTAAAAGGAAGAACAGCCATGTGAAAAGGGACACGATATAATTATGGTCATTTGAAAGTTATCCAACAATTGTCTAAAATGGGGACCTTGGGAAGCACTTCCTGGCTGTTTTTGAACCAAATTCTGTTACAGGAGTGATCTTTCTTATGCTTTCATCCGGGAGCACAAGAGCTTGCAGCAACCTACAGTCATCTCAGCTTCAGACCTAGTAAAGCTAATTGCTGTGAATGTAATTGCTGCCTCCAAAAGCAAAGTCACCATTTTTTGTTGGAATGGAGAGTTTGAGGAAGGCCTGAAGTGTTTGCTGGGTAGTGTAATGTTGCTAGTACAGGATGAAGTGCACTGTCACTGGGAATGTGTCTGGCTGTGCCTCAGTGTCACTTGTCTCATTGCCTACATTACTCCTGAAGTCTGTAGGAAGTAATAAGCTCTTTTAGTGTCCTATTCAATATTTTGTCCCATTCAAGATTTGAAGATAACGATGAAGCTTTGAGACAGTCACCTATATTTCTTCATATTAGAGTGCAAGCTTGGGCTTGGAAAGCATAACTGAGTAAGTATTAGACATCTGCAGTTAGGTGGTGAATTCTGCCCCCTTCCACCAGAGTCCTTAAATTCCAACTCTCCTTTCTGGCGTTTCAGAGGTGCTTGTCAGTTCTGGAATGCCCTCATTAGAGGGGGAATAGAGCCTTGCTGGCTAAGTGACCTGTGAGCCTCAGCTTTTCTGGTCTCTGCACATGTCCACTGTTCTTTGCATCCTTTGAGCATAAGGTAGAAGAAGAGGCAGTGGAAAAGATTATTTGGAAAAAGGAATGGCTCCCAAAGTGAAGAAATTACAAGCACTTCCATGCACAAAAAGGCACGATTGTTAAGTTAGCAGGTTCTCAACACTTTCCTGTGAACTTGGGGAGCAGAGGCATGGAACATTCTGGGAAAAAACTCCAAACTTGTTTGGAGACTGCTTAAAGAGTTCAAATTGATGCATCAGACTTGAAGAGGATTGTGCAGAATGGCATACTATGAAGAAAATGCAATTTAATTCCAGGCTGAATTTACACTGTTACCATTTCTGTTAGCCTTGTCATACCTTTTAGTCAAAACAAAACAAAAACCCCTATAAAACTACATTCTAACCTTCTGGACACTAACTGGAGACAAAATACTTTAGGCTATTATAAGTCATCTTTGAGAAACTTCAGAAAGGCGAATGTTATGCTTGGGTGCCTGGAAAGCATTCACACCACTGCTGTTTCTTTGCCCTGGAACTGGCAGGTGGCTGCAGCCTTACAAAATGCGGGATGGTGCGAAAGTGAAGGATGCCAATTGCTGCAACTGCAGAGCAGCGAGCCTCAGCAAACAGCTCCCTCTGCCCAAGCGTTAGTTGAGCTAATGAAGACGAATGGGTAGAAATTATAGCTAAAAAGAGGTGTTATTTGAGTAGTGAAATTGTAGCTTTCCACAAGAGGCGTTGCACTTGAACTACTGTGATCGCGTAGCTTGATTTCAACTGAAAGAGAAAAGGAAATACGATAAAAACTTAGCAATCTGTACCTGCTTAATTTTTGCCCTACTGGGGATCTTTATGCAGTGGTGAAATTCCAGCTTGAACACTAGAACACGGAGTCTCCTGCCAAATGTTTAGTATAAGCATTTTCTCCCCTTCTTTAAATCTTAGTTGGAAATTAAAGTCCAACTTGCAATAGTAGCCCAACTAGATGTATCTCATCTTACTTGGTTTCTGAGTCTTACAGAGAGCTTAATTGCTATTAATTCTGTCAAAGGAAGATGTGGGGGGGTAGGGGACAGTGAAGGAGACTCACTCATTTAAATTACATATTTGAAGTGGAGATTCCTGTGATACTGCAAGTGAACTGCTTGTTTCGTGTCAGAACGAGTACACAGTGTGTAGCCAAGTTCTCATAGTTTTCTGGAGAGAAAAAACTCATCAAATCCTTACTCTTTTCCAGACCATCAAGTTAATGGATGTGTATGTATATGCATTAGTTGCTTTTAAAGCTGTAGCTTGATTAAAGGTGTTTATCAGATCCTAGTGCTATTCTGATTTTTTTTTTTTTTTTTTGAGAAAGCTCTGTATTCAAAAATGAGAACATATTTGGAAGTTGGGTTTTTCTAGAACTGGATTAGAAGAAAAGTTCTAAGCGCTTGAACATTAACTTGTGGAAAACTGCAGTGAAGAAACGAATGCTGTAGAAGTTGGCATAGATAACATCACAATTTCATGTACTGTTAATTTCAGTCAGGTGACTCTTAGGAAGTATTTGAGAAGTATCAACTTCTTGGGAAAAGTGGTATTTGAGTAGGCATCAACACTTACACCTTATTTTTTGAGTCTATTTTTAAAATAATTCGCAAACTAATTTTCTCTGTAAACTTTGAAAGTAGTCATCCTTAAAGAGTAAATGTTATAATTTAAAAAATATATTTAAAGCAAAAAAAAAATCTGTTTAAGGGCAAAAGAGAAGATAGAATAATCAAACTTTAGCGTATCCATTTTCTGCTTATTTTCTAGTTACTGAGTCGGAAGGATAAATCTACATTTGAGAAGCTGGAGTATGTTATGAGTAAAGAAGATAATTATAAAAGGCTTAGAGACTATATCAGCAGCTTGAAGATGACACCATGTATTCCTTATTTAGGTAAGCTGAACTGTTCCTTGGGAAAGCATTGAAGAAAAACACGTTGTACTGATGACTACAAAACCTGAATACCCTTTTAAGCAATGCTCAAAAACTCCCTCAGTACATAAGCGAGTACCATTTGCCTTTGGTACTCTGTATATGGCAAGCGAAAGCTTCCTTAGCTTCAGGAAGAAATTCCATTAAAGCTCCTAACAAATTCAGGTTTTGCATACAGTATCCGTTTTCTAGGAAATGGGTTTCCCGTTTTCTAGGAAATGGGTTTCCCGTGTGTTGTGCAGATACCATGCTGCCTTCTGGAGAAGCCCTTCAGCTGTTAGGCCTGGTAGTGCTCAAGAACTAAATACTTAAGGTCACACAAGTGATGGCCTTTAAATAAGGAGAAACTATAAAGCGGCAGCCTATGAGATACACGTAGATCTTAGTAGCTGCATAAAATTAAATGTTTGCCCATTTGCTTTGCTTTCAAGATAAGTTCCTGTGGTCACTAAAGCTCAATTTTAGGCTGTTACCGAAATCTGTTTTTTGGGGGGGATGCTGCTTGTGATTTTATCCATTTATTTAGCTGGGCTATTAATTTTATTTAATCTGATAGTAGTCTTTTTGCTGAGATCCTTGTGCCTGTCAGGAATTTTTTTGCCTTCATACCTTGATCATTCATTGGCATTATAATCTGGAACGATACACCTAAAATATATAAAACTGTTTTGTGATTTGTTTGAAGTTCTGCATTCTTTTTGCTCAATTAGAAAAATATCTTGTTGTGGCGAGCCAATAAGAGTTTAAGTCCCGAGCGTCCCTGTGAAGTTGCCTGGCTTCCTTCTGGTGTTATTTGCTGTTCTAGGAAATCATTTGACACTGTCCTCTGCACTTTGAGTCTTCAAATATTTAATGTACAGACAAATGTTTATGGTTTGTTGTATTTGATTATTTTTAAATTTCCTTCCTTTTTGTGCAAGCATGTGTGTGTGTATGCACGTGTGTGGATATGTAAAGCAAAAATGTTAGAAAACAATTGTAAGTTCTACTAGCAAGAACCCTTTAGATACAGTAGCAACTTCTTGTCAGACTTTTCCTGTAGAATAAGCTTTGGGCTTGCCAGTTCTTTGAAGTCAAACGTGCATTTCCTTTCTGCTTGGAGCAGGCAGGCAGGAGTTTTATCTTCGAGCTTTGCTGAGCCCAGTTGTAGTTAAAGAATGTTTTGTTATCTGCTTTCATGCAGCAGGAATTCTTCCTAATTCTGGAAATTAGGAATTCTTCCTAGTTCTTCCTGGGTCTCCTCCAACCTCTATTTAATTTATTTTTCCAAAGGAATAATGAATGTGAACTAGTGCAGTCCCCCTGAAACTTTTATAGAGTTTAAATGCATGATAAAAGCATTGTCTCTAAGGTCTTAGTCATGATAAATCTGGTTCTATCTTGGCAGACTGGCCCTTGAGTCAAATTTTATCGTTTGACCAAAGCTTGAATCTCCAGTTAGACTTGAGCAGATTTGCAATAAGCTTGGGGGATGCTTCAGCCTGTGCTGAAAACCTTTTCAGGAACATAGGAGACAAACTCTGAATTTCTGAAGTCATTAGGAAATCATAGAATCACAGAATGCTTAAGGTTGGAAGGGACCTCTAGAGATCATCTAGTCCAACCCCCTGCACACGCAGGGTCACCTAGAGCACGTGGCACAGGACTGCATCCAAGCGGGGTTTGAAGATCTCCAGAGAAGGAGACTCCACAACCTCTCTGGGCAGCCTGTTCCAGTGCTCTGTCACCCCCACCGTGAAGAAATTTTTCCTTAAGTTCCTGTGGAACTTTGGATGCTTCAGTTTCTGGCCATTTCCTCTAGTTCTGTCGGTGGCCACCAGTGAAAGGAGGCCAGCACCATCCTCCTCACTGCCTCCCTTGAGACACTGCTCAGGTCCCCTCTCAGCCTTCTCTTCTTCAGGCTGAACAGGCCCAGCTCCCTCAGCCTCTCCTCATAGGGCAGATGTTCCAGGCCCCTGATCATCCTTGTAGCCCTGCGCTGGACTCTTTCCAGCAGCTCCACATCCCTCTTGTACTGTGGAGCCCAGAACTGGACACAATACTCTAGATGCAGCCTCACCAGGGCTGAGTAGAGGGGCAGGATCACCTCCCTCGACCTGCTGGAGACCCTCGTCTTAACACACCCCAGGATCCCATTGGCCTTCTTGGCCACGAGGGCACACTGCTGCCTCATGGTCAACTTGTTGTCCACCATGACACCCAGGTCTTTCTCCGCAGAGCTGCTCTCCAGAAGGTCGGTCCCCAGCCTGTACTGGTGTCTGGGGTTATTCCTCCCCAGGTGCAGGACCTTGCACTTGGCCTTGTTGAATTTCATGAGGTTTTTCACCGCCCAGTTGTCCAGTCTGTCCAGGTCCCTCTGGATGGCAGCACAGCCCTCTGGGGTATCGGCTACTCCTCCCAGGAATTCAACTCAAATTCAACTCAAAAATTCAACTCAAAGCATTTGAAAATAATAAGTTGTCATACACAGGGTGGACCAACCTTAATAAATGCTACTCTGACACTCCATTAATCATAAACTGGCAACTTAAGATCTTTCTTTCATGACTCAAGAGTTTGTACAGTGTGAACTTATCATGTTCATTTTGTAATTTTTTTTTTTTTAGCAGAAGGTAGATTTTTGTGGAAAAGTGTGTCCTCTTCCAAGGAGAGGAAGTCTGTAGGTTGAAGAAATGAAAACTGTCAAAAGTTTCTTGAAGGAATGCTTCAGAGAC
The DNA here is from genome assembly GCF_059628265.1 of Tinamus guttatus. Lineage (NCBI taxonomy): Eukaryota > Metazoa > Chordata > Aves > Tinamiformes > Tinamidae > Tinamus > Tinamus guttatus. The sequence goes on from NW_028288749.1 coordinate 3,336,223, forward strand.
TATTTTCCAGCTTTTAAGTTTACCCGAACTGCTCTTTTATCCGCCTGCCACAGCAGAGGGGAAAAAAGGGAATAGGGCATAGGTTGCCCAAACAAAGGGCAGTTTCAGTGTTGTAGTCTTAAACTTTCGTTTCATCTAAAATTCTTGGGGTCTGGGGATGGCGTATGCTGGCTCCAATTCTGTGCCCTCTGCTTCTGTGTGGGAGAGAGTTCATTTTCTAAACCTTTAGTATATCTGAACTCTTGTTCAGCTTTAATTGCTGCTAATTTGGAGCAGGGGAGGGATCCCTAAATTAGATGTCATGATCCTGACAGGGTTTTCTACCATCTGTGTGAATATGAAGGCAAGAAGTAGGAAGAGAAGCACTGAGTAATTTGGTCTTCTAGAGCTTATCAACCATTTCTACAATGATCTTATTTGGGATGCTTTACCTAAGCGTGTTACAGAAAGTAGGATATGCAGATCTTGAGGAATCCTTTACACCATGGAGAAATAATGTATTTTTTAATTCACCACTTCATTTTGAAAGCTTCAACAGTGACATGGTAAGAGATTTTCAATGAAATAATACCAAAATAATTCAAATAAATTGTTAAATAATGAATTTTCACATTAAAGAAAGATGGTGTCATTTCACATAACTGTATCTAAGGGTTGATTTGACCTGGAAAACTATAATCTTTTTAAGTGAGAAAACATAGAGCTTTTTTAAATCTGTATTTTTTAACCAACTTTAATATTTGTTAAGGTAATGCATGTTGGACTAGAACGAAGGTAAATATGCACTGCGAATGCAAACACCTGCTGCTGTGAGTTACTCAAACCTGTAGGCTCTAAAAATACCATCTCTCACAGTAGAAAATGGTTTAAAAAACAGGGTGGGGGAAACACAACGAGAAAAAAAGAACAGTTCTTGACCTGCTTTTTGTAGAGGCAGATTGTGCAAAACAATGATTTAAGTGTAACAATTTTCTGAAACTCAAACTCTGGACGTTTGATCGCTGGAGCACTGTGGGAGTCGGCTCCTCAGTCTATAGGTCTGATCATCATCTGAACTGCTTTCAGGGAGTAGGAGCCTCCCCGGTACTCGGCCCAAAAGATGCCGTCCTGGTATTTGCTCCGGTAGTGGCCGCCCCTGTACCACACGCCGTTGAGGTTGGAGTGGGCGCACGCGTTGTACCACCAGCCGCCCTTGTGGAAGTGAGCGCAGTTCCCTGGGGAGCGGAAAGAAACAGGTCAGCTGCAGCCCGTGTGGCCCAGCCGAGGCGCGTTCCTCTGCCGTCTCCCTCGGCCTCTCGGGGGGAAGCCTGAGGCGCTTCGCACCCTGGTGTGCTCATCTGGGTTGCTGCTTTTACCTAACTCATGTGTTCTGCACTCATCCTCGCCTGGCGGGGTGGGTGTTAAACCACGTGTCTAGTGTTCCTGTTTGCTGCAGATGCAGGGACGCACCTGAAAGCTAAGGCGGTGAAGCTGGCCTTCAGGGAACTTAAAGGATGTCCTGCTCAGAGATGCTTAACCGGCACTCCTGTCATTTGATGCGGTCCCAAGCACCACTTGGGGCAGCACAGCTCTGCAAAGACTAAAGTTTAGTCATTTTGGTCAGAATATCCCTTTGAGATGATTTCTCTTATAAGGAGGCGGGAACAAGAAGAGATCTGCCTCTTTTTCAGGTGCTGGTATGTAACTAAGGCACTTTCCTGTTGTTCAGGAGACTTGCTGGGTGGTGGCTGCAGCACTGGTCTGAGGTGTCACCCAGGAAGGTGCGTGCACCTCAGTCATGTACGAGTAGTAAGGATGGCATTTAAATATAACGTTTACTCAAATGTGTTTGCTTGAAGAATTTGATTAGAATTGAATTTGAGCTGTGCAGTAGCTTGAAGGGGGCTTCCTCAGTGAGACTTTTATCATTACCTGCTTAAAGCAACTTTCTATGGAATTATCAGAATTCCCCTGGTTTGTGTGTTGTGTTGCTTTAAAGGTGGTATCTCCATGGGTGCCTGCTATGTTGACTCTCTCTTACCTGTGTACATATCCCTGTCTCTGTCCAGCGTTGTGAACTGCTTTCCGTTGTGCCATATCATGGAGTCGCCGGCGTTGCCCTGGTACGTGCCCAGGCGCAGCCGATAGAACTCGCTCTCGGGCTCCAGGCGGAAGCTGCTGTATTCCGCGTAGACCTTCTTGTTGCTCCAGTCTTCCAGTTCAATCAGGAGCCTGTAGTTGTCCTGGTTGGTAAGCATGTAGATATTTTCCAGTCCCAGCCAGTACTCTCCGTCGATGTTTCCGAATCCTTTCTGCATGCAACAACATGAGACTGTTAGTTTAGTCTGCCTTGCTCATCAAAACATGCGTCAGCAGGAATATTGTAAAACAAGGGCACTTGGGTACTGGAGGTCTTTCATGGTTTCTCCATGCATTTAAATGCTTTCTTTCTGCTACTCATAGCTACACACCGAGTTGATCTGCTGGCAGTATAAGGTACTACCAGCATCGGTAAAGGCAGCAGAATTAGCAGGGTCTGTTTTCTGCGATGTCCTCTCCTTTGGAAAGCAGAGCAAAGAGAGGAGCTGAAGAAATATTGCGCATAGTAGGCTAGGGGGGATCAGTAAACATATATGAGTAAGGAAATGGAAGGTGTTGTGGCTTAGCGTGGAAGGAGATTTATAGATTGACAATCTCGTGTTCGAAAAAAACAGCTTTTTGTTGCCTTTTGTGTCCCAAATGATGGTACCTGATTAAGCTCGCTATAAACTTAATCAGTCAACTTGTCTGTAGCCTTCACTAGATTTGTTAGAAATCAAATCGTGAACTTTTGGTATAACTGTGAAGGGTTATTTTACACCTAGTGAGGAAAACTGCTTGTCAAGGTGTGGAGCTCCAGCCAGGGAGGGTGTTTCCATCACTTAATGTGAGTGGTAACTGTTGGGCTTTGCAGTTTCCTCCAGCTGGGCAGGAGCTGCGGTGATAACCCCCTGCAGGGGAGTCTCTCTCCTGCTCCCCAGGAAATAAACATCCCGGCTCCTGACTCAAGTTGCAGTTCCACTAGGGGCTTGAGCTGATCTGGGATCGCGCTGCTGCCAAAAATGGTAGTGCTGCCTTTCTGCTGGCTCCCGGCCGTGCTGGTGGCCGAGCGAGCGGCAGGGCCACGAAGAGCCCAAATGGGGCAAGGGCGGAAGGAGAGACTGTCCCTGTTGCTGCTGGCGCAGTCCTCCCTTTGCCTTCTCCCTGTTTCCTGCCTGGCGTGTGATGACTCCAGAGCAACGTGCAGTCGCTGCCTGCAACGCTCTGTCCGCTCATTTTGTGAACCAGAAGGTCAGGAAAGTCCTATAGGCAAATTAAATATTCACATAACTAGGAGCATGTGAGGAGTGCCACTGTAATTCAGCCTCCAGAGCTGAACTGTGCAGAGCTGAGCTCCGAATATGTATGCAGGAGCGTTCTACCAGCCCTGGGTCTGGAGAAGACTTCACAGTGAATTCTAAAGGTGGAGGTGATGTCCATTACGAAGAAGCTGACATTGAGGCCCGGATCCTGCAAAACTGTTGCTGTAAGTGTTTACCTCCTCCACTTGCGGAGGCTGCTTAGGGGAGACGGTTTTGCTTCTCAAGCACTGCACTGTAGCTCTCAGCGTCTTAACCGAAATCACATGCTTAATTAGGGCTTTGTAATAAATGACTTCCCAGTCACTATCTAGAGTAACATCTCTGCACCGTCATGTTGTGCTCTGAGATATTCTGTATTTGTAATGCCCAAGTAAGTTAAGGAAAGCAATGTGTCCGAATAATACGCTTTCCCCTGAGGGACTGCAGTGCCTGCTGACTACATCTTCTGTACAATTCATTTAAATTGTCTCACTTAAGCAACTAACCCTTTACTTCCAACATTTCAGTATTTATGATTCAGTTTACACATTTGCAGTGAACAACTACCCTGGAAATATTGTCCTCCCCACCCTGCCTTGAGTACAGTTGATAATTGCTGCCACACCAAAACAGCTGCTGGTTTTCTGAATTCCAAAATTTACCTTGTAACTGTCCCAGTTCCTGAAAAAGTTGACAGATCCATCTGTTCTCTTCTGAATAACTGCCCATCCTCCAGGGTCCAAGCTGTTCTCGCACCATAACTGCATCGGTTCATTGCTATTTTCAGGTTTGATCATATAAATCCCGCTGTTGGAGTACCCAGCTTCTTTGGCTTGTTGACAGTCTTTGAATGGACCTTTTTGAAAAGAGGCACTGTGAGCTGTCAGGCTTGGCTACGCAGTACACAAAGTGGTGAGGAATATTCTGTGTGTCAGGGAAAGACTTGGAGGTAATGCGAAGCCACTAATAAGGTTAAAACTACCATGGAAAACAATATAAAGTTATGGTCTCAGATGAATTGCATACCCACACATTAAAAATGTGTGTCCCTGTATCCTCTGCGTTTTACGAACGCGTTGGTTTGCTGAACAGCTAATAACTCTTCATGTATCACCTGGGGTTTTAGCCTCATGTACCCTGTTCAAAAGTGCCTGCTCCAGCTTTTGGTATTCAAAAAGTGCTTTGCAATTCTCACTGGTTTTTCATCTGTGCAACTTAAAATGGTTTGGTGTGAATGTGCTTCATGACCCTAGTGCATCCTTTTGAAACTTGCTGAAGTTTAAAATCATAATGAAAAAAAAGCCAATCCTCCACACATCTGAATACATACAGTTTTTAGGTAGTTTCTCTAGGAAATATTTACTGTCAAATATATTGATAAGAGAATTTAGAGAAATAAGATGATGATATACTGCTTAATTTCTTTGCCTCCAGGCACTTTCCCATTTCCTGGCTCAGCCAGTTAACCATACAGAGGATTTTTATAAGTTTCCTGTGCTGCCCTGGTATGCTACATGTGGAGAGGCCATGGAGAAGGCTCTGGGCAGCTCCCAGGGCTCGCTCGCTTCCACTTGGGAAGGACAACGCTGCTTTAGGCCATGGGAACACTGGCTTTGCCACTTGCCCCCCTATTTACACAAGAGCATCTAGTCCTTCTCTAAGCAGCGTGCAGCTTATGTGCTTCTGAGATCTTTGCTTTGCTCTGTCAGCATTTCACACTTATTTTTCTTTTATAGCAGATTTTATGCTAGCTGTCATGACTTCTGCTGGGTTTAAGCAGCTGATGAGAGAGCAGTTACTTGGCCACCAGAACAACACCTGCTCTTCATTACTTATTAGAGAGGGGTGCCCCAAGTGGATTGGAAAATCCAAATTCACTAAATCTGAAAATAATTCCCTGATGCCTAACATAATTTAAAGGCTAATTTTTCCTCAAACCTACTTGAAAGTGTGGAGAACTGTCACAGGCAAAGGTGATGTGCAGGGAACCAAAATGCCACCTGTGAGCTTTGCTTTAATTAAAGCAGAGGTCGAGTGAAAGTGGCCCTCACCCCACCCTGAGGCTCAATGAGAAGATCAAATTGATACTTGCAGGGTTTTTTAGGCTGTAGATTTGAGGTGGTAAATGCCAGTTGCACCTAATAGGAAATCCTAGGGAGATTTTGGTCTAAGTTTGGGCTTAGTTCTGTCTCATTCCCTTCTCTTATACTACCCAAAGCAAATTTGGATTTGCGTAACTAAATATTGTAAAAACATAAAGCAATAATGACATTAGAAGAAGTGAGAGTGGAAAATGTGTGTGTGTGTTTTTTTTTTTTTTTTCTTTTTTAAAAAGAACGAGTTGAATACTGAGATTGGCTCAATAGATGTGCTCTGTACTATTTCATATGCTGTCAGCTGGAAGAGGAATTGCAGCCTTGCTTCACCATGAGACCCGAGCAGATTTTGGAGTGATTTTTAAGTAGTTTTTGAGGCAGACAAAATCGTACTAGTCCGTTTATGTAACTAACTTAGGTCACTACTAAAATTCAGCTCGCATTAAGGCCACAGGATGTAACTTGTCTGTTTTTTGACTCTCAGTTTGTCTGTGCTTAAGATAAGTTGGGGTTTGTTTGGGCTTCCTTATTCTATAGCCATAAAAACAATTTTTAAAAGGAAATTCTTTGCTGCCTGTAATGGTTTTAAGTTCAGGGCATAAGAACAAATGCACTTTTAATTCTTGTGCATGGGAAATGCTGACATTGGGGTACATGGGCACTCTAATTAAAAAGCATGGTGTAACATCTGTAATTTTCCTATTCAAAATGCAGTGAGGTGCATGATCTTTGTGAGGCTCTGCTGAGAGTAGTGTGTAAACGCATCATTATTGGAATGCTGCAGAGTGGATTTCCTGGGGAATTTTCTAGTATCCCCTTTTCCCTACAGTTACAGCTTGCAGTATAGTGGGAATTGGGCTTGGGTACGTTGGCTGCTGTTCCAGTGATTGTGGTTGCCCATTCACAGCAATGCTTTTTTCTCAGCTTTGAGTAACTCCTACTTTTATGCAATTTATACAAAATGCGTCTCCTAGAACAAGAGGTCCCTCCCCCCCCCCCCCCCCCCCCCCATTTTGAATTTTACTTCCAACCCGCACTTCTAAGATGCAGGTTAACCCTTTTGTAAACTTCTGAATGTGCAAGTATTTATAAGGTGAAACTTCTTCAGAAGCAGTAGGAGAAATACCCTGAATTGCTGATCTAGTTTTTTGTTCTCTCATACTCAAGTCTTTGACTATCCTACTTCTAATAGGGGCTGTTTGATTTTCCCTTGTCTTATTTGACATATTTATAAATTATAAATAGTCCTTATGTTTCAACTGGAAATTTCATTTTTCATTCACACAAACTATTTTGCTTCTGTTGTTTACCTTAATCTCAAACCTTGGAGATAACTGGACATTGCCTTGCGCTTTATGATAAATTGTGTTTGTTTTTAATGATTGATGCTCTGCCAGCAGCGGTAATTCCCAACCCTCATTTCCTCAGGGCACTGCAAGGAACACTTAAACTACCGATTGGGGGACTTAAATACTAATGAAGTTGAATATTCTTAAAATTGCCTGTGATTTCTTTGTGTTTCCTTGCAAATACGGATGCAAAATCAGAACTTTTAAGCAGTGGGAAGAGGGAGCGAAGGCTGTGGTGGGTGCTTTAGAGGAAGATGCTTAGTGGTGTTGCTTCACTGTGTATGCAACAAACACATCCCAGGAGAGGAAAACATGCATTTTAAACAAAACTCTGAATTATTGTTCAGAATCATACTTTGGCTGTCTGACAGACGTTAACGTAATGCTTTTAGCAATTTGCTTTTGTCATGATCTATGACTGAAATTCTCATGACATCTGGCATTTTAGTTGGGCTCATGCCTGAATTTTTCACAGCTGCTGAATAAAAATAATTGCTCTTTACATCAGCGGATATTTACTTGGAGTGTTGCAGAGGAGTCTCAACTGTGTCTTCCGACTGGGACTAAAAGCAGTTAAAAAAAATAAAAGGCATTTGCTGTGTAACCTAACAAAAGCAGGAGAAGAGATGGTTACTTGAAAATTATAAGGAAAATATGATGAATCTAAGGATTCAGAAAAGCATGCTATAATTCTGTCGAACTTGCGAATGATGAAAGTGCTCAGGGATTCTCTCAGGGAGTTTAATTTGGAAAGAATTTTTTTCCTCCTTGATAGTTTTGTTTCTAGAGCAAAATGAATCTGCAGTGACCTGAGAAGTGTAACTTGTGAAAATGTGATAGTTGTCTGAGTGTATCTTCATATTTCGTATTATTTATGGTATTAACTTTCCCTACTAATATCAAATTACTGAGAATGTGGCTGCTCATTTTATATTTTCACATTTGGGTGCATATACTTGGATTTGCTCTCGAGTATTTCAACAAAACAATAAAAAAACCAAATAACAAATCTTGTATCAGTTGTCATGGTGTTGCTGGGTATAGGCCTCTCTTTTAAAACCATTTACAGTAATATTACAATTACAACAGGAATTACTTCTGGCAAATGTACCTGTATAGCTATTAAGGGCAACTATTTAAGATTATTTCAGTTATTTAATGCACACTAGCTGGTTTTGCATTCCCTGTTGCCGATCACCATACCATGTAGCTAATAGCATCCTCAAAGGAATGGTGTTAAAGAGCATAGGTGGAAACAGTGTTCATTCCCATAACTCCAACTCAGCTGCTTCTTATATTATAAAACAAGACTTGTGAGTGAAAGTTAAGTACTTCAGACTGATATTTTTTGAGCATCAACTATTTCCTCAAACAAATCCCATACAATGATAGTGTAAGAATGAGACTCTTTGGGAAGCTTAAGTCTAATGCTTTCTTTGGGGGAGTAGGGGAGGAAAATGATAGTTGGGGAAAGGGCGAGCTGTGCTGGGTGCTTAATCGTTGTTCTGGTTGCACTGCTCTAAAACACAGGAGTTTCGGCTCGCGTTAGCGGCAGCGACGCATAACTCACCTTCGTTAATGAGGGCTAGCGGGGGCACTCGGAAAGGGCTCTTCGTGGGCGCCGTGGCGGGCTCGGGGGGCGGCCGCACGTCCCTGTCCCTGGGGTAGCCGGGGTCCCGCTGGATCTCGTTGCCCCCCAGCAGCACGGGCGGGTAGGGCTGCCCGTGGGGCACGTGCTGCGGCACCACCTGCACGAGCGGCGGCGCGCCGTGGCCGTCCTGCCGGGAGAAGAGCCGCAGGCACTGCTCCTCCAGCAGGGCAATGGTCACCGACTGGTTGTTCACCAGGTCGGTCAGCGCAGCGTACTTCACCTCCAGCTCCTTGTACTTTGTTGCCATCTTCAGCATTTCTGTGGTAACGTTAAGGACTTTGTTTTCCAGCTGGGAGAGCTCCAGGGAGTTATCACGCTTTCGAATTATCTCATGCAAGAGCTGCATGTAGAGTTGAGTGACCCGTGAGTTCATATTACGGCTCTCTTTCCTCAGTAATTTCACTTCGTTGACTATGTTTCCATCCACATCCACCACCAGTTGCAGTATGTCAATCTCCCGCTTCTGCTTGGACAGTACATCCTTCAGGTTTTCTATGTCCATCCTTGTGACTTCGTCTTTTCTGTTACCAGTAGCCGGTCCGTTGGTGTTCACACAGATGGGCCCCGTAATTTTTTGTTCTGGGACCAAGAAGGTGTAACCACATTTCTTGCCTTCCTCTCCGCTGCCCGCTGATCGGGGGTGTCTCCGTTGGGATGCTCTGCTGAGCTTGGAGCGGCCTCTACAGTGTCCGATAGACAACAGGAGGAGCAGCAGTGCACCCAAAGTCCACTTAAATAGCTTCATCTTCAAGCAAGTATGAGGGAGCTATTGAACAGAGAGAAGACAGAATGTTTAGTTTCAGAGCTCATTATAATAACCACTGTTCTGGGGGAAGGCGCTCATTTGCACCTGAGCTATCATTAAAACTAAACTGCCTCATCTGATGGGATTTGCCATGCAATGTGCATGTGGACAAGTGTTTGGAATCTGTTGCAGGGGGTGAGTGCCCATCAGATGGGGTTGCAAAGAACAGCTTTCTATCCTGAGCAGCAAGCCCTAAAAAATTGCTGGTTATATTAGAGAATTTGTAATGAAAGCACTTTCAGAAACAATGTTCCTTTTCACGTTGTGTTATGTTTTTGTTATAAATTTGACTGCTTAGATCTGTAGTCTGTGCAATGAAAGCATGGGGTTATAAAACCGTTTTTGCAGAATATCTTGAAGGAATGAAAGCAGAGACAGAGTGGCTGATATATATATATTTTTAATCCAGATTACAAAAATTATAATGTTCATAATTTGGATTAAGCCAGCCTTTCTGTACTTTCTTTTGGGTTTGCATATGGCCATATGTATATAATGTATGTACTGTAGGCACCTCTACTCCCCTGTATACACATATGCTTTTCAAGCTTACTCTGTGTAAGCACACATACTTGAAAGACATGAAGTAATATATTAACCTGGCTTTGATATTAGTGTTAGATTAGACTAATGTAGTTGTCTTTGATTAAAGTATTGATTAAAACCACATTAACCATATTAAAACCCTACAAGTAACCTAAAAGCCTTAAAAAATGGATAACACAGCTTGCTCAATCCTTTGGTATCTCCTCAGCTAACTTTTAAGACGAATGTTTTTAACTTATGGCTAATGGATCTGAGGTGGTGGTTGACCGCTGAGCGCGGCTGGGAGCCCCCTCTGGGCCGTCATGCCCAGGAGTGTCCCTTGGACGCCCTGGTGTTGTCTACAACGCGCCTGTCTTCACTGGCAGTCATGTTACAAGTTCTGCCTCAGGGAGGAAGGGAAGCTGTTTGCTTTTAACACATATCAAAACCTCTTTCTTACTTGACATAAATAGCAAGTATACAGAGAAGGTCGAGAAAATGTATTTATATTTAAACATTTATGCCTGTGTATTTTATTGCTGGTATGTAATAACTGTTTTGGTATATAAGCCGCTGCTGGGCTTATAACGATAAATAGTGTTTTCAAAAACAATTTGCTTACATTTTTTTAGTACTGGCCTGCGAAAGGTATGCTTTGTATGAAAACACTGGAGCATTGTTTTTGGCGCAACAATTACGTAGTTTTCTTTAGTTTCAAACATTTTGAATAACACTTGGCAGTGCTCTGTTGGAAATTCATTACATTATGAATCATCTTTTTGCCTGAGTCACGGTAAAACATGGGAAATAGTATTGGGTGATTCTCAGCTTGACAGAGAGGAGCTCAGTTAACTGTCTGGACTTCACTTTCTACGTGTTCTCTAAACTTTTTTTCAGTGTTTTATGTGCAATGTTTTCCCATGCAGAGAAAGCACCTTCATGACACACTAAGGATGACACTGTAGTGGGAGCTGAGTATTCCACTCTTCCCGCTTTCAGCATGTAACAGCTTCTTTGTATCCCCAAAATAACCTGTGTGAATAACCTATGAATCTCTGGTCATTATTATTAAAGATCCAGTACCCTCGTTGAAATACAGAATGGCTGTGGGGAAAAATAGCCCATTTAACCCTTTGTTTTAACACAAAAGCACATGTCCCTGAAGAGGGGTGTTGCACACATCCTGGCGTGCTGCTGTTTTATTGCATCTGCGGAAGGAACTTCAGTACTGCTCCTGTCAGCACAGAAAACCTCATACTGGTTATGTCAAAAATCTTCCAAGTTGGGGGTAGGGCTTCAATACCATTTTAAGCCGAATACCATTCCTTTTTTCCTCCCCACCCCCCCCCCTTTTTTTTCTTTTCAGGCTGATCCTAATACAAAAAAAATATATTTCAAAAATTACTCTGACCGTTTACTTTAGAAAAGTGCTATTAGTAGTAAGGTACAAAATTCTGCTTAAGAGCTAAGTAAAGCTTTCAGTGAAAATCTATTATAGCATGGGGTGTAATATCCGAAAAAGCGGTATGTTTTAGCTGTCTAAACAAAAAGCTATTTGTTCCTTGTGGAAATACCGTGGCTGACAAGTCAAGGCATAAAACGTGGAGCTCCGCAGCACGGAGCAGAAAACCTGTTCTCTCCGAGCCCACAAAGGCCCCTTCTACCCGGTGGCCTCAAAGTGCAGCACGTCAGCTCAGTGCGCGTCTTCATCCGGAGCATTTGTGCGAAATGGCAAATACCGAGCACCCTCGGTGTGAGCCTGCCTTTCCAGCTGCATGCGACGGGAAGAGAAACAGCCAGGTTTCTTAGCAAAGAGAAGTGATCCCACTGAGGATAAAGATGCTTCCATGGCATCTATGAATATGGTACCACATCATCGACTTTCTTGTTATGCAGATTTTCATTTTCTTCTAAAAGTTTGTCTTAGCGAGTAAAATCAACAAAATTATCCAATAAATGTCTCCATCTCCATCTTTTATTTATTATTATTTTTTAGTTTTAAGCAGTGTCTCTAACCTCAGAGGCTTTACTGGAGTGGAGACAGTGCTACTGTAGGAGAAGTGTTCACATGGATTTTTGATGATACAGTATCTGTGTACTCTATAAATTACTTTGCCCTGTATAAATATGTCTCTTCCTGGCGAGTCTCTCTGCTATTGGTAAAATAACAGTATTACTTACATTTGTGTTGAGTAGGAACCAGGAATAATAGATTTGGTTTTCTTGGGCAGATGTATAGTGTACTGAGTCACAGAATTTTACTTTTGATATTAACAGGAATGTTCTGATATTAAGAGCAATCTGATTCATTTTAGAAAATGAAATCTAAAAATCTTCAAGTGCTTTTGAAGTAGCCATTGGAAGTGTGTCACTCTTAAGCCGAACTCATAGAAATTCTCTGTGAGAATTGCAAAGTTTGCCACACCAAATGTTTTGAAAGTATAGTACAATGTCTTCACGTTCCTGTGAAGTTTTATGCACTTCTTAGGGCTTCTTGGCAGCTGGAGGGGTCTCTCCATTCTTTGGATCTCATTATGTTTATATGCAGCATTTTAACAAGCAGAATAACAGCCAGGGGTGTTTGGTATTCAGAGATGAGTTATTTAAGTGCCCCAGAATTCCCTATGAGACAGGTATGGAAGACACTGAGCAGTGGTACCCTTTGCTTCATTCACTGCTGTATAAATTTTAAAAATTGACCAAATAGTGGATGGTATGAGCAATAAATTAAAAGTTGTAAAAAATACTGGAAATAGGAGTGCAAAGAGTGCAAGTTAAACTTCAGGATTTCTATGCTGAGACCAAAATTCATGTAAAACTTTTCCTCATGCTTCAGATTTTTCGTTTGGCAACAGCTTAACAGTAATAGTCTATCGTTTATTTAAATTATCACTTCAACATTTGAACTTGCCTTAGAAGATGGCAAAGTAGGAGTTAAATTCTTGCATGGAGATGTTTTTTCTTTAATGTTATTGACTCAGCCTTTTTTGTGAAAGATTTAGGAATTGTTCTAAGTGTAATGCTAAGCAAAAGCTTGGCTAACAGTGACTGAGGAGAGCCTGGTGGCCAAAGTACAGAGGAGATTTCAGATGTTCCTTTTGTCTGTTTAGATTCTTCCCTAGAATATGGAGACAAGCACAGAAGGATGGGTTCTCTCTCTCTCTTTCTCTCTCTCTCTTTCTCTCTCTCTCTCTCTCTCTGCCTTGTTGCTTTTTTTCATAAATACTAAATTTTAATTAAGCTTGCTTACTCATAACGCTTTGTGTCTTTTTCCTTACTGTCACCCTTTCTTTCTCTTTTATTTTGTCAGTTTCCCGAGAGTTTAATACCAATATGTAACTCTTACTCTTTCATTGTTTTCAATTTATGTATTGTGGTGTTCTTTCAAAGATGAGGAAGGGCATACACCAGAAAAGCTCTTTAAATTTTGGGGGGGGAGGGGGGTTCTCTCTGTGCTTTTTGTATTCTGGCTTTTTTAAAAGCTTTCTGTTTGTTTTGGCTCACAACTGGATCCCTCCTCCTCACCGCTGCCCCCAAAGCACTGCAACAAAAACTTTATTTTCCACTTAGCACACTGATGCTTTCTATGCTGCACTTCATGTTTATGAAGCCCGTCAATTGTTTGGCTGGTAAACCACTTTAACCACAACTTCAGCTGTGAACGCTCATTGTTTTGAAGCTCCTCTTCGTGGATCTGCTGCGGAGCGGCGGTACTGTTCCCTTCCCTGACATTCTCCACGTTGCTCCATGAAGGGGTTAGCGTCTGTTTCAATCGCTTGGAGAGGGTTGATTTTTCTGACCCAGTGTGCGATTATAGGTTAGTTTTTCCAAAGCAGCTTGGGCTGCTTTTGAAGATTTTAATCTTAGAAGTCCCTATTTAAAAAAAAAAAAAAAAAAAAAAAACCCTTTCAGTTGCAGAGAGAAACGCTGATTAACTACTTAGAGGTGCATGGAGCATGGATTTACTTGGGATTTTTTTAGTGGTTTTAAGGAGGTATCCATTTTCTAGCTCTAGTAATGCTGGGTCTGTGCTCTGAGCACAACCTTGCCTTCCCTGAAGTCAAGAGGAATTTGGAGTTTTGCTTTGCGGTGGGGTCAGAATTTCACCTTATATTCTTACCACCCCAATAATGCGCTCAGCAAAGAATCTGGCAGTGTTGATTTTCGCTAATTGTATATAGCACAAATCCATACAAGTCTTGCAGCTGAACAGCTCTGACTCGCTCATCGTTACCAGTGAAGTGAGGGAGTTTCTGCTCCCACGCAAATCCTCTGAAGCTCTTCCCAAGTTCCCAGAGTCTACCAAACTCCCCAAGAGTGAGTTCTGTATTTTTAGCTGTCAGATAGCTGTGGGGCCGAGAGCTGGGGCTGCTCACGGACATAGGCATGTGATGGAGTGGGTGTAAATGGCTCCTAATGAAACTTGTAAGTAAGAGTAACTTTAAAACTTACCAAGAAGAAAAAATCCTGCAGCTGTTTCACTTCTGGAGTGGATGCAAAATCCAGAGGCCAACTTGCAGATGTGTCTTATGCTCCCTGATGGTGCAGGCTGCTAATCCGCGGCTGTAGCAGCGAGCTGCTGCAGTCCTTCTCCCTTAGATCCAAACCGCCTTGAGGAAGCGGGCTTCTCCATGCGCTAACCAAGCAAAGGACATGGCTGTTGCAGAGCGCTGCCTGCGCCGGTGTGTGTTATCCCAGCGCAGAGGCTGCGGCGTTCCCCTCCTGCCCGCGGGCCCAGGTTCCGTGTACATCACATCGGCACAGGGAGGATTTTAAGCTCGGCCCGGCGCGCGCGCCCGCGGCTCTGGCGCACTCGGCCCCACTGATGTCAGCGCCGCCCACCAAACTCCTCCTTCGCTCTGGAGGGGGTAGGGATGCGGCCGCGGGGAACAAGGCAGCCTGTGTGCCCCTCGCAGGGAGGGTACCAGGTGGCAGCAGGCGCTGCCCCCCGGCAGCAGGCGACTGCAAATCAAACATTTTTACTGGGGTGCCGAACGAGGCCTTTTAAGTTGTTACAGTACCGGGCTTCAGCTGGAAGAAAGAATCTTTCAGGCTGATAAATCTCCGTTTGTGTCGCCGGGAATAAAAGAGGCAGGCTGGGTACAACAGGGAAAACAGCGCGTTTGGAGGCTCGGGGACCGTTGGGCTGAACGTCGCCTTCGGGTCCTGACGTTTGCTTAATGAGAAGCAGTCGCAGCTGTTAAACTCCTAAAGCTGCCGGGACATGTGGAAAGCATTAAAACCGCGCGGGATGCCTTTGGGTAGTATGAGGCTGTTCAAGAACATCTGATTAGTGTTAGAAGTAGCCAGAGTCACAGAGATTGCACCCTAAGGGAAATGCAGCGCAGTGCTTTTAGCTCTGTCAGTCCTCAGCCAGCACTTCAGCACATCCATTTTGTTTTCTTGGATCTTTGCCTTTATGTAGGAGATGCCCATTACATTTGCGAGTTACCGTTGTGCTCTCTCAACATTTGCTTAGATTTCGTAGAATTGCATGAAATCATTCTAGAGAAGAGCCATCTACAAAAAAGATCTGATCTAAAAGAAAAAAAAACCCACTACTTCTAAAGAATTTCTTCAGAAGGATAATCCTATGAATGTGTTAATTTATAAAATCATGTATAATATTGCAGGAGCATATTCATAATGAATTTAAGCATAAATATTAAGCATGATTTACTTCTCTCTATGGAAGATTGGGACATTTTAGTGGCCGTTTGGACGCTGACTAGCAAAGTTGGCCTCCAGGCAGCTTCTACAGCTCAGATAGCATTAGAATATAAATGTGAATAATGCATTGCTCATCTCTCTTTCTATTTTATAATAAACTACTACTAGCAGCATACGAGATTGAAAAATGTGGTAGTATATCAGGTCATGTGTAATACCTTTCTATTCACTTTTTTTTTGGTGCCACCTTTCAACCACAAGTATTTTAATTTGTTTCTCTGTGTGTGCGCACACGCACATGAATGTGTTGACTTTGGAGCCATGCCCAGAGTTTCAGTTTCAAGAACCTACTGGCTTGGTGCTGTACAAACACAAGAGCTGTTCTAGTGAGGCTGTTCTGGTGAGGTTGTGTTCATTCTCTTCCACCTGTAACTTCTTGTTATGACTCTGGTTATACAACCTTACGTCAGAAAAATATAAATAGTTTTAGAAATTCCGGATTAGGTTAATAACAGCTTCTTGAAAATATCATTTGAGTTTGGATATTTTTAAGTCATGTAAGGCTTTTGTATTGTGGAGGTTATAGGAGAAGAGTTTTCCTTTGCAATGATGAAGTTGGTTGACAGATGCTTCATTTATTTGATACAAGAGATGATCAGACTTTATGGGTAAATTTTCAAAGTAGATAAAATTATAAGCAGTCTATTTACGGCAATAATATGAAAGGACGAGGATTTTCCTCTGTTTTCCATGTGGCCAAAGGATTGGCACAACGGTAAGACTACAGAGGTGTGAGGGAAAGAAATAAGTAGAAGACTTGAAAAGCTATATCTAAGCCCATGGGATTTTAGTGACTAAAGTTAATATGAACTTCATAAGTTGTATCACGTTTCGGTCTAAGTTCACTTTTTGCATGGATATAATTTTCCATGTTAGGGCAAATAGAGTTTTTTCTATTTCTATTCACATTGGAAGGTTAGAAATAAGGTCTTTCTCCTCTATTTTGTTTTATCTTTTTGAAATGTGTTGAATTGGAGCAATAGCAACTGCATAAATTTATTAGTAATTTTGCTCCTGTATTCTAGCAATTTGTTTAATATGCTTCACATTTGTCAGAGGAATGATGAATTGGTAGTCTGACAAGCTCAGGAATTATGAGCAGTTGCATATATGCTCATAATTGCTTTCAGCTTTAGAAACAGTGATGCTGTCAAAGATGAAGTCTGATTGTACGTGCCTGGTAGGATGTATGCAAAGAAGGAGTCTCCATCTCCTGTTCTGATTTGTTGGATCTAGCTGCACATGTAATATGGCACTTGCAAATACAGCCAGGACAAGGGTGACAAAATTGAAGGTCAAACGAAGTCCCCTCCAGAAAGGAGTGGTGCACTCTCCTATAAATCCAAGCATAGTTACTATTCTTTTATTCTGAAGTGCAGAAGTTCTTGGAGATCCTACTGAGATTATTTTCCAAATACATAAAACGTAACACAGCGAGGCTATACTGTTATCAATCTCCCTGTACATTAGTCAAGGAGAGCAAAAATTCCACAATACTTCTTGCCTTTATGGTAAATGTGCAACACTAAATTAAGGAATTCGGGTTTTTTTCAGGTATTTATCTCTCAGACTTGACATATATTGATTCTGCATACCCATCAACAGGAAGCATTCTGGAAAGTGAGCAAAGAACAAATTTAATGAATAACATACTTCGAATTATCTCCGATTTGCAGCAGTCCTGTGAATATGGTAAGATAGCATGTTAATTTTGCAGCATTAAACAGAATAACCTCTAAAGTATTAATATTTGCCTTCTGTAACATTATCTTAATAAGGTCTGACCCATTGGTAAGGTCGGGACCACCCCTTGCATCCCAAGGGCTAAAGCATGAATTTCAACACTGTATATATGTGATAAATATGCACATCTCATGCGGGAAAGGCTGGTTCTCTATAAGTACATTCTAGAAGGTAATTCGGTGTTCGCCTGTGAGCGGTACAGTCATTACAGCTGTCATCTGTTCTCTAGATATTCCTCTGTTGCCTCATGTCCAAAAGTATCTGAACTCAGTTCAGTACATAGAAGAGCTGCAGAAGTTTGTAGAAGATGACAATTACAAGTAAGTATGAAATGCTGCAACGCACTTAATTCTTTAGCAGAAGTAGCTTTTATAACAAAAAAGCCTGTCACTTTGTCTCTACTTGCACCAAGAGTTTATGGGTCTCAGATTATTTTGCTAAGTGATTTGGCATCCAGCAAAGCTGAGGGCTGGACGCGTGTGGCGGGAGGCAGCGCTGAGGCAGGAGAGGGGCTGATGTGGAGCTGCCGCGTGAGGCAGGAGCCTGTTCCCTGGCTGAGCCGCTCCAGGAGCTTCTCACCCTTCCTGCCACCACTGTGGTGTTCAATCAGCTGCTTGTATAGCCGCCTTCCAGCGGTGGGAGGGCAGGCACCCTGAAGGAACAGATTATCTTTGTGAAAACAATGATTTATAAACGGTGGCCTGCCGTTTAGTAACCCTAATTAGAGTTTATGAGATGGCGGCAAATAGGCACCCTTCAGTTTGTGTGAGAGGGCAGGTAACAAGGGCGCAAGCTGCCGGCTTCTCAAGGCTCAGTCTTCAAGGGTGGTTGGTCCTCTGGCGCGGCACTTGTCCCCGATGTGTAGGCATCGAGCTTTAGCTTCTTGCTGCAGTGTTTGATAGGCTGCTTCTAAAATCACTCTGTGCTTATTCCTGAGAGTAAAGCTCCACGGTTAACCATTTGAAGCAAAAAATGTTACTTGGCAGCGGTGGCTGGTTCTCTGTGGGATATAGTCTTCATGAATCCCACAAACCACTCTTCTTCACCAACTGGGAATCAACAGTAGTGGGAGTTGTGTTGCTGAGGAGCCACCTCACCCTGTACAACCCCAGGTCTGAGGGCTGGAAACAGTTGCATGTAATGCAGTGGCAGGAATACTGTTAAAACCTGATTTTACACCTATGAGTAATGCATCCTCCCAGACTGCAAAATGTATGGGGACAGTGTATTTTGAAAAAACAGTGTTATCACAAGAGAAGAACTTTTTATCTCATGAGGCGTTTATGAAAAGGCTGGAGTTGGAAAAACATGACTGTGACTTGAATTGCTGTTTTGTCTTGCTCAAGAATCTTATTTAAGAAAGCTAAACTTTAAAGCTGCCATGAATCTGCACAAAACTGTCTGGGAATGAGCGAGAGGAGCTGTCAGATTTTAAGCGTTTTCTTCTAAAAGTTAAAAGAGGTGCTTTTCTGAACTTGCTGTATCCAAAGCTTTTAGCTCTGCACATTTTGCTAGCAAGACATGCTTGGTCTCTTTTGGAGTTACATGATGAGCAGTCTACCCCTTTGTGACACTAATGGAGGTAGCATTGAAAAACGCTGAACTGTTTTAGAAAAAGCTTAAATCATTGACCCAATCAGCCTGATTATGTATTTTCCAAAGCCTCAAAGAAGGATTTTGTTTTCTTAGAATAGTAGTGGCAGCAGAAGGCTGCCTATGCGCATATGTGCTCATGCTTTTATTACCTTGCAGAAAAGTTCAAAGCAAAAATTATAGTGCATAAATGTTTTTGCCAAGGTGGTGGACAGTTTGGGTTTTTATGCTAGGATAGAGGTATCTTCAGAGGTATTTTTTCACCCAAAAGGGGAGGGAGGGAAGTTAAGAATACTATATATTGAAGATAGTAACTGTGGAAGTTTTGTGTTAACTTCACAATGTTTCTTGCAGTTATAGAAACAAGAAGCTTTCAATTATAAATCAAAAACAAAAGTTCAAAATTGTGTTCAAAAAATGTACTTTTGTATCCATTTCTTCATAAAGTAATTTTTATTGCTTCTTTAATGCAGGCTTTCCTTAAAGATAGAACCAGGGACCAGTACCCCACATTCTGCTGCTTCCAGAGAAGATTTAGTAGGTAAATGCTTAATAACTATGAGAAGACTTCAGCTGGTCAAGCACTTTATTTTTGAGTTGTGAACAGAGAAGATATTTGCTTGAGGTGTAAGCACTGTGTATTGGTACTAGAACTCTAAAGTTGATATCTAAGCTCTTTTCAAGGAATTGGATCAGCTTTTTAGGTTCCCGTGTATTGTTGCACTAACTTGGCAACATCTTTTGGAGTGAAGAGTTATTAATACTCCAGTTTGTCTGTCTAGGCAGAACAGCTTCATGTAAACCTCTTCTTGGAATGACATCCTGCCAGAGCAGTTTCATCTAAACCTTTTATCAGAATAATATCCTTCCAAAGATGCATGCTATTTTTCATCTATATCTGAAGTGATTGAAGATAGGTGTTTCAGAATATGAAGATCAGTAGGATGTGTTTACTGTCAGTGTGGCTATTGCAGTCAATTTGAGGATGTTTTATCTTGCACAAAAGGGACCAAATACGTTTTTTTCTAAATATTACACTTATAGCAGGGAGTTTTAAGGCTATACGGTATCTCTTGCCATTTGAGTTTAGGAAGTTATTTGTGCAGCTCGCCCAGAGTTTTCGTAGAAGTAACCCAGATTTTACTTCTGCATGGTCTTAGAATTGCTCTCTCGTTTGTTCTCAGGCTCTGAAGTTGGAGCATCTCCACAAAGTGGACGGAAAAATGTTGCAGCTGAAGGAGCCTTGTTGCCACCAACACCTCCTTCACCGAGGAACTTGATACCCCATGGGCATAGGAAGTGTCATAGTTTGGGATACAAGTCAGCATTTTATTTAACCTGAAAATCCTAAATTTTGTGATGCAAATTATGTATCTTTCAATATAAAAGCATTGCCTTGAAAAAAAGTAGTATTGTTTATATACAGTATTTCACTTAAAGTCCAATTTTTGAGAAGAAATCAAGCTCAGAATATAACAGTAGTTTTCCAAACGAAGACAAGTTTTTAAAATTGTCTGTGTGGCTATTGTGACAACAAGTATAGTTCACAAAACACAAGATGTTTTGGGTTCCTGTTTCTGAAATGAGCTGTGATTTCTTATAATCTGTCTTTTATAAAACTGCTCTTCCTGAAATTTCTCCCATGGATCTCTTCATTGCAGGATTGAAGAAGAAGCAACCTCTTTCACATAAGTCATGAGTGCTGATGTGATGTGATCTTACATAAGGAGCAGTTTCTTTGTTTCTGTTTTTACTGTTCAGATGATAAAACTTAATGGCTAAATTCCAGTGCAACTCATTCAAAGTAAAATAGTCATTTTGCTGATGTTCTTATAGTGATGGTAGTAGATATAGGTTATTACATGAGTTTCTAAAATACTGGTTTTAGTTCTTTTTCTAACTAGGAATAATTCTGATATTTTGATCATCAGCCCTTTTGTCGCTTTTCCAAAATGCAAGATTGTAGATATTTTGTAATTCAGCTCTTAACATTTTATGAACAGGAATGAAAGTGCAAAGTTTAATTGTGTAAGTGTTAAGACAGGTATAAGAAACAATCATTTTAGGTCTCGATTTTCTCCTTGCTTGTTTCCAGTTTCATCCACAAAATGAATACGGCCGAATTTAAAAGTGCAACATTCCCCAATGCAGGACCAAGGCACCTACTGGATGACAGTGTCATGGAACCTCATGCTCCTTCCAGAGGGCAGGCCGAAAGCTCCACCCTCTCCAGTGGGATTTCCATAGGTAGGAACTGTAAATACAGTTGGGGGCAGCAAATGAGTTTTAATTGTGATTTTTATACTTGGAGATTATCAATGATACTATTCAAAAACACCATTTTAGAGCAAACTTGAGAAATGTAGGTATGAAAAGTCAGGGATGGGGAAGAAAATCTAGGGCACTTTCATACTTATTTTTGTGTGTTTGTTTTGAAAGTTCTTATGATAAACGATCGCTCTTCAACACCTTGCTAGTATTACTGACATGCCAGCAGCTTGACTGTGATTGTAATTATGCGCTACTGCTACTTTAAAAGACTCAGAACTGTTTTAAGGGCTGTTTTAGAGCTTTCTGATCTTTTCTTGCTGAAGGATCTGATACAGTCTGTCTAAACATCAAATGTGAAATACTGAGGCTTGTAAGAAGAGTTTGTAGGAGGATTTTTACAGCGCTGTGTCTTTGTGATGCTTTCTGTAAATCAGGAGAGCTTGTCAATTTGTGTGTTTGTCAGCCTCGTGCCAGAGTTTGCTGTTAACAAATAGCTAAGAACATTAATTTACTTCAGTGAAGCAATTTACAGGCATGTTAATGAAGATTCCTCTTTTTGTTTTCCACCAGTGGACACACTAGGCTCAGATACATATGGACACTTCCATTTGCATTTCTTCAGTTAGTTCTGTGGCAAATACTTTTAATCTCTGATACAGATGAGTTACAGCATCACAAAACTTGAGATTCATGGCTGGATGAAATTATCTTCTGTATATTAGCATGCTAAAACAGAGTGGTTAATTTAGCTGCCTGCTTCTCTTTGCAAACTGCAAGGATGTATAGGAGTGATGGACATATTATGGTACTAAGTTTGAGCCATAGTAGGGCATAGCATAGTACATTTTTTATGACAGTATAATGGATCTTTCAAATATTAAGAACACTAATTTTCGCACTGAATTATTCCTATAGCAGCACCAATGCAGAAACCCTCCAGGATATGGGATCACTTGGAAATAGGGCCCTGTAACAAGACAACCATAGTGAAATATCTTTGCCAGATGCTGCTCTTAATTTCAAGGACCTGAGGCTGCTTGTAGGTTTTCCACTATTTTGCAATCCCCTATGTTGCATCCAGTATGCTGGGCGGATTATTTTGCTGAAGAGCTTTCTCTAAGATTTCAATCTAACACCTATTAAATATTGTACATGTAAAAGTATGACTGCACACGCTCAGCCTGGCATCAAGAAGGAAGTTCTAGATACTCAAAAAAAAAAGGAGAAAAGGAAACACACGTTGTTCTTACTATTTTGGGTGGAGATTCAATTCTGACTTTAGAGTATTTTCTCTTTTAGACTATTCCTTTAACTTCAACAAGATGGATGAAGGTTTTGAGAAACTAAAGCCCTTGAGCATTTGCTTGAATCTTTAATAGAATGGAAAAAACAATGCTGTAGATGCAAAGAAAGGTATTTTAAATCCAAATGAATTAATTGAAGTCCCCTTAAGAGCAGTACATTTTCAAATCTAACTGGCATAAAATGCTTACAAGAAAATCAGCATTTTGATGAATTACTCTATTAAGCCACCCTGTCGGAGTACCTGAATTCTAGAAAGGGTTGTATTTCTGGTTTAGCAAGTGAAGGTGCAGTGTGTACATGTGCTTACAGGTTTGGTGCAGAGCTCCGCACAGCCGACGCCTGTCTCATTCCTTGCCCTGTGCAGCAGGGCTTGGGTGTTGAGGACCCCACGTCATCAGCCGTCTGCTTGGGAAGATCCAAGAGGTGGTAGGGTTGCAGGCCCAGGGAAGGCTTTTTAAATCCTGTTTAAATGTGTCCATAAATGCTTGCTATTTAACTTCCCTGCTGTTGCAAACTACTTATTCGTGGCAGGCTAAATTCAAGAAGCGTTCAATGCTTCAGGCTGAAAAATGCATATGAAAATGGATAGATTTGAGGCAAAAAGAGGGCTATGCACAGGGGCTTTAGGATTCTCTTCCTTTCTCAGTCTTTATTAGCCAGATTATTAAGGGGCCTCTGTGAGATCTGGGCAGCCGTTGTGACCCCTTATTTCTGCCCCATCTTCACGCAGTTACACACTTCTGGTTTCTGTAACTCTTTAACCGTCGGTGCTGTTAACACGTGGTGGTTCTCAGGCAGCTTGTTCTTTGAGCTGTTTGCCAGTCTTCACCCCATGTTTTTTGGCTAGCAAGCTAAACTTGAGCTTATTGAAACTTTATTGTACAGTAGCTAAATGGTACTGCAGTAGTTAAAACGCCTGCAGGGATTTTTTGGTAGAACAGTGGGCTCAACAGGGCAGAATGTATCTTGTAGGAGATGGGCTCCGTCTCCCTGGCCTCGGGAGGCCTGTGCTGTGTCAATACAGCCTCCTCGTTTTCTCATCTGGCCTACTGACCAGTTTTGGGCTTTTCACGTTAGAATTTTAAGTTGTCCTGGGTCGATGACCAGGTAGTGACTAGCACTCTGAAAACGCCATAAAGCTGGAGCCAAAAGAGGTTTGGTTGCGCAGCGGGGAAAGAATTTTTGGTCTGAATAGTTTTGAAGCATTTGGGGGTTGGTTTGTTTATATTAACACCTGTTGAACTTTGGGGACTAGCGTGCGGATGAAGGCAGCCTGTGTTCGGCGCCGGCTCTCAGCAGTGGGGAACGCGCGCGCGGGCCGGGGACGATCCCGGCTCGCCGTGCCGGGCGCCCGCGCTCCCTGTGCTCCTCCACAAGTGCCAAGTGCTGTGCTCGGCCACAGCACCAGAAATCCCCCTTAAAAAAAGAGCCTGGAAAGTCTCAAAAGATCTGCACTATCCTTCGTGAAAACCACTTGTGCCAATGGACCCCATTTCTACGACAGGAAAAAGCCTTTGTGTCAGATAGTAGTGGAGAACAACACAATTCCAATTTGTCTTAAGCACATGGAAGTGATCCTTAATTTTCTTTCTGTAAAGAAAACCAAGAAAACTGTCTTGTGCCAAGTGGTTCCTAATGAAAAATTGCAAGTTTTATAAAAGATTACTTAATTGAAAGGATTTAAACTACCAAGGATGTGTTATTAAGTTTAACCTGAAGACTTGCTTGAGGTTGTCAAGGGAAAAAACAAATATTGAGTACATACTTGAGAAGAATTTAAGAAGGTGATATATTTTTTAAAGTACTGAATGAATGAAATATTTCCAGTTGAGGTGCTGGTCAAATAGTGTACTTAATGTTTAAGCAGAAATTGGCTAAGCACCTAACCTCTGCTAAGTTAAAAACAGTTTCTTTCACTTCTGTTTTGTTTTGGAGAGAGGAATGTAATATGTAATTTCTGCCTGTTTTAGAAGGGTGTTTTTGTCTGTGCATCAGAACTTGTGTTGTGGAGGTCTTTTGGAAACATTTAGAATCTAAAAAACTCTGTAATGTTATTTATAGCTATTAAAGAAACATAGGAGACTTCAAACATTAGAAATCAACTGTTGCCACATTTCTGTTACAGATTTTGAAAAACAATAGGTTTCAAAACATCCAGCTGAGATCTGGATAGGAGTAACCTCCTATTTTTCTATACTAACATTCTGTATTTTAGCTTTATTTTTTGCACACTGAGAGTTAACAATGCTGTGACAAAAATCAGTGTCCTTTTACAAGTGGAAGTGGTTAAAAGTATTATAAAGTTCATTTCAACATTTTTTTAATTGAAAGTATACTTTGTATACACGTATCTAGAATTGTTCTGGTTAAAAAAAAATTGTAAGTTCGAGAAAATTTGAAAAAAGGCAGGTATATTTAAAATACGTGTGTATATTGTTTATATATATACAGATAGTTTTTCATATTTAAATGCTAATTTTCAGACTGAAGGTATTTACTGTAACTGTAAATGTAATTTGTTATTTCCCGAGCCGACACTTTATTTAGTGGTTGACAAATCACTTGCCCTCGTTTTGGATGATTTCATGAAGTATGAAAGGCGAAGAAGCTCTTGTGAGTTGATGTAATAAATGCGAATCAAATAGTCGAAGATACCAAAATTTTAGGGAAGTATTTGTTACACATTTAATATCCTGAAAGGCAACTGATGTAACAGAACTAGTTAGTTTGATCATGAAATAAAGTATCGTCCGTTCTGATCTTTAAGGTAGCAGTGATGGCTCGGAACTTAGTGAAGAGACATCCTGGCCAGCGTTTGAAAGGTAAGAAAAGCTGCCACCCAAAGCAGGCTCTTTGTTATCCAACACTTTTTTTTTTCCAATTTTTTTTATCTTGGAATTAGGAATTAGCTTAGAATTTCTCTGTCTTTGAGAAATGATGCTTTGTTTTAATGGTCAGTGATCTTCTGTGTGTGAGAATTTGAGAGCCAATATTGATTAAACCATCGTAAGATCACATGGTAAGTGCTGGTTTCTGAGAAGGAGCTTGTGCTCACTAGTGGTTAGGAGGGCCTGCTCTGTTTGGGTGCTTGTTTGTAGCTCAAGATCTTCTAAGCAGACGAGCCAGAATACCACTGAACCCCAGACTGTTCTTATGTATTTGTATATATGTAATATGTATATACGTATTTGTATGTAACCATGAAATATGTTTTGGATTTTAAATACTCCAAAATGTGTATGTTAAGATAAGGAGAGCACATCCCTAGTTTTGATCTGTACAATGGGCTGCTATTCTTATCCAAGCAAAGGAAAAGCATCAGTTGGGTGATAGCAGTTAAAACAAAAGTGGGAATATATCCAGTTGTCTTAGTGACTACTTCCTATGTCATGTGAGTGGGAAGATGATGTTGCCCAGTGATTTGGCAACAAGGTTTTTGGATAGGAGGACTTAAATCAATGCAACAGCCTAACAGGAAGAATGAGGTGCACTTTATTACCTGGGAAATCTCTGTGTGTGGAATATCAAATATTCCTCATTTTCCAAGCCCTCCTGTTGTTTGTAACTGGAAAATGCAGAAAGAATGAGACCTAGAGTCACTGATGATTTTTTAAGAGCAAAGGAAACTTATTCTGAAACTGGAGAAAGAAAACTTTCAGGACTGGCAGTCCCTTTAGGCTCATCAAAAACAGTCATAAGAGACTTAGAACTTAAGTCCTGGCAGTTGTATCCTGTGAGGGTAATACAGGAGGTGACACTTCAGTCCTGTTGGTTGCCGTCTTTAGTGTCTCTGAATAGGTTGACTTGAAATAGCTCAAATCCAGAGCCATACTCTCCGTGTTATACAAAAACAAGCTTAAAGGTAAGAAATAAATGTATTTTGTTTGTGTGCAAAGTATATTGCAAACAGATATACTGCTCGTATTACAGTTTGGTTTTCTTATTGCTTTGCCTAAATCTTGAATGTATTAAAATGTTTTGAAGATCTCTGGAAGTCGGGTTTATTCTGGAAAAGATGAGTAGGTGGTAATTCATACATAGCATATTGGTAATTCTCTATTCAGCAAAGAAAGTGTTTTCACCTGGTGAGAAATGAAAGTTGTGCCTTTTGTTTAATGCTGTGATATTTGTGCTCTTTCTTTAAAACTCTTGCTTTCCAGGATTTTGCTTGCCTGGCGAGTGCTATTCTGATATGAGATTAAAACCTGAAAATGTTGCTTGCTTAGATGCCTCTGGTAGAGAAATACGGGCTGTCCGTACTGGAACAGCGTGCTCGCTAGTGTAAAACATCTCCAACGGGACAGTTTGTTTATTAAATGTTCAGGGTGTAAGAGATGTTCCCTATAAACTTCTCCCATTCTTGTATTTAACCACCTGATTTCAATAAAATTAGAGCTTATTTTGCGTCTTTCAAGAAAACAAATGATACAAGCAGAGATTATAAAAAGGAGGCAGCAGTAGAGCAGTATAAATCAGCGTGTATATATTTGTATTTCTGTTGACTTCAATGGAATTCTGGAACGAAGCCAAGTCGCGCATTCCAATAAGACTGGAATCCCAGCCCTGAACGCAGATACCCACCTCGTAGGGGCCTGCGATGGGAGATGCAGCTTAAGGCCTGCAGACCTGGAGACCCGAGGTGCTGCTGCGCGTGCCTCGGCGTTCCTGCCACCGCAGCATTTCAAGCGGTGGCAGCCCGTGCCACGGTACTCGTGTGCGCCCTCCCTTCCAGCAGCGGGAAGGCTGTCTCAAGTGAAGCGGTCGTCCTTTCTCTTGGGATGGGTATGTTGGAACTAGCTGCTGTATCGTGGCAGACAGCCCTGCTTTTTGTTGCGTTGTTGGCATCACCCATTGGTTTGGAGATGGAAAGCCCAAGTGTCAAGTTGTTCAACGCTTTGCTTTAGTTCCGGTCAGCTCCACAGTCTGGGCCTACTTACAGAATGGGCAACCAGTGTCTTTAGTCAGCAAAGCTTTTTCTCATAGTGCCCCTTCTTTATATTTTGATTTAATCCAAGCAAATGCTGATTTTGTTCTTAAAAACACACTAATCTTTTCATACCAATATGAAACGCAGTATGATCTTTCATACCAATATGAAACTCATTTCATACCTCAGTATGAAGAGTATTGATAAAGAGCTCAGATAAAAGCTATCTACCTCTTCGTGCATTTTTCTGAATAAAGTTATCCTCTGTAAGAAGTGGCTGTGTGACACACACACCAAAGTTGTTACTCTGTTGTAGGAATCATGCTGTTTGTGTGAATAAAAGTGTATGTAATACGTGCAATTTATAATGGAATCCAACAGGAACAGGTTGTACCATTCCCTCGGTCCGGGGACAAGAGTGGCACGAAATGGCTATCGCAGCCACATGAAGGCCAGCAGGTACAAGCTCCCCTGCAGTCAGAGGTCACAAACCTTCCCTGTGCTGTTGGTGATCTGGTTTAATAGTGTTGGTGTCTTCTGGTGTTGCCTTTCTAACTTGCGTGACAAAACAAGGGCAGAGACCTCTTTTTTAAAGCTGAGCTTTCCTCTTCTATGACTTCCATGCCAGATGGGCTCGTTCCAGGGTGCAAATCCAAATTCTGAACCATTGCACCTTTAGGCCAAGGTGTTTTCCCACAGAGAGCTCCTCTGCTGGGTGGCACCAGGTGGTGGATGACACTCAAGATCTCGTCCTCGCTCCCAGGTTTTAAT
Source organism: Tinamus guttatus (assembly GCF_059628265.1). Classification (NCBI taxonomy): domain Eukaryota; kingdom Metazoa; phylum Chordata; class Aves; order Tinamiformes; family Tinamidae; genus Tinamus; species Tinamus guttatus. The sequence goes on from NW_028288749.1 coordinate 3,364,348, forward strand.
TAACTGCTGCCTTAATTAATCTGTGTTTTTGGGGGAGAAAAGTCGTGCGTTGAAGCAGTCTCCAGCTCTGGCAGGGGCCGTTTGTGGGACACGCTCGCAGTCGTGTCCCTTGTGTGCCCCGGGGCCGCAGCTCGGAGAATCTGGCCTGAGTTGCCATCCACACTGCTGCTGGGGCAGGTGGAAGGCAAAGCACGGTTTATTGCCAGCCATGCTGGAGACACTGCTTAACTTTCCTAGAAAACCGCTGGGGCCAGCAGTTTAGATGCATGTTCTGACTGGCATTTCCTGAAATTACTCCTATGGTAAATTGCTTTTCTAACTGAAAATGTTATTTAAGCTGGCCAATGTCATAAGTTCAGTAAAACCAGGTTTTCATTTCACAGTTTGGGGGCTTTCCTTTTAGACCCTTACGCAGGGTGGAGGGTTAGTAGAGCACCAGATGTATTAAAGCACCTAAAAGCTGTGGTTCAGGTTTCTCTCCTTTATCACTGCTCCTGCCACTGTTCTCGCTTTCTGATATTTTTAAAATTGTGCATGTGTGATTGAGCTTTTGCTTCTTCTTTGGTGTGTTCATGATTCCAATATTCCTAACAAAAACCACTGGCTTTCCTGTAAGAGCTCAAGGAGAGGCTTTAACACATGCAAAATATTATGAATATACTGTGAATGTTTGCCAGTTAGAATTAATTGTTCTTGAGTTTTAGTGGTCTTGAGTGTTAATTATTTTTAGTTATAGATTACCTGCCTGGCTGATTAATTTTATGATCACTTTTGCTTGTGATTGTAAATTCCACAAGAGCAATCATTTTAACAGCCAAAGTGTTTTTCCACCGTTTAATCCATTAAATAAAATGCTGGCACTTCTAAATTAAAATACAGATGTTTGCATTAGCTTGAAGTAATGATTGGAGAAGTACTTTAGGAAAAATGTGTTTTCACACCATTTTTTTGCATGCTGCTTTCAGCTCTCTAGAATCTGAAGATTTGGCTGTTCATTTGTATCCAGGAGCAGTCACTATTCAAGGTGTTCTCAGGAGGAAAACTTTGTTGAAAGAAGGCAAAAAACCTACTGTAAGATTTCGGAATTTATTTTCTCATCTTCCTTAGCCCATCTATGAAGCAAAAATGGCCCTGGTACAACCAAGCTGAGTGTCTTGACCTCCTTTGCTTTACTGATTAAGGCCTAGGGGCACTGCCACCGTTCTCATTCCTTTATTTGGTGAATTTATTGAGATTGTAAGGCTCTGAAAGGAAGAGGAGGTGAAGCGTAATGTGGTGTGAGGCTGCATACACTTATAGATAACTTTACAACAAAGAATGAGCATATTTTATTATTCTGAATGGCAGATGGGTCATGACAATTTATTAATAGGTGGTAGCTCCAAGTAGTTGCATTGCAAATGTTTTTAATATTAAGAGTAAATCATATGGCAGTGCATATAATCGAATGCACCCATCTTTGCATTATTTAGCTCAATGAATTGTACCATAAGGGGTGCAAAAAGGAAAAGATAAGATGCAGAAAAAAAATCCTGAATTAGTGAGGAAAAGCATGTTTTATTTTTGCTTTTCTATATTCTTTGTGGATTTGTGGGCCTATATGAATCTAACTAGAAACAGCAGAATTGAAGGCAAGAATGATGACTTGGCTTGACAGTGCTGTCATTTTATTGCAGAATGATGTCAAATATTTTATAGCTCCATAATACAAAGCATATCATTTTTTTTTTCCTCTCTCTAGGTAGCATCTTGGACAAAATACTGGGCAGCGCTGTGTGGAACTCAACTCTTCTACTATGCTGCAAAGTCTCTGAAGGCTACAGAAAGAAAACATGTATGTAAATGGGCATCTGCCAAAATTAAATGTGCTTCCCTGATGTAAACACAGAGTAGTTTAGGACTTGCTTGGTTTCTAGGCAGTGCCACCTGCCTTTCAGTCAGTCTGTCACTTCGTGTGGAGCTGGCTTAAGGGAAATATCATGTACTCCTACATGTTACTCCAGGAACATCTGCTCTGCATGTGCCACAGGTCTCTCAAAACTGTTGGTGTGGGGAGAAGGAGCTCTACTTATGTCTGCCTGCTTTTCCAAGGTGGAAGTTGCATCTTTTGAGGCTCTCCAAGCGCTACAGTTTGTACTCTCTTGAGATCTAAACAAGCGCTGATGTGGAAAGCTGAGAAGTCACTACCTATAAAATTAAATATATCCTGATCTTATGTGTGGTAAAATCATACTCCTCTCTGCTTTTTGTGTCCCATCTTGTACCCTGTTAACTACTACTCCCTACAAAATACTTTGTATGTTACACAGAGCCAGCTCATCACATGATGTTGGCTTTCTTCTCCTTCACTGCAACTTTATTTGAAAGAGCTAAAAATACTTTGCTTGTGTGGGAAAGTAATAAAAGGATTTTCTCTAGATGTTCCAGGGATGTTTTGCTGTGCATAGTTCACTTTTCACTGGTTAGTTTATAAAAGAATAGTATGTGCCACAGATGAGCTCTGCTAGAAAACTGGGTACATTTTGAGAGGGGTCTTTTTCTGAGTTCATTTTCTACTGTAACCATTAATTCCAGGCAGTAGCACTGGGCAGTGTTTCAGTTTAATTTATGACAACTGTCACTGAAGAACATTTGCTTCGCATAAAGTTATGTAATTTTAGAAACTGAGATGTGCTCTGGAATCCTAGAAAGGGGACTATCTTATTTCTTTTTGGCACAAAACACTGTTTCCGATTTCTAGCATTTCTGTATGCAGAGGGGCAGAACTTAGGATTTCTGATTTAGTAGACTTCTGGATATTTGAATTTTCTATGTGTAAAGTCCATGTGTGCTGTTGCCTTAGTTTTTTTTTTTTTTAAAAGAGTAACTTTCATTTTCCGTGGAAGTAGTTAATTAGGAAACAATATTCTTCTACTCAGTCATATACCTAGTTATTTGTAAGGGGGTTTGCATAATTTCTTTACCACATCCATCTGCCTCATGATTGCTGGCTTTAATTGCTTACGTGAAAGCTAAACTGATCCTACTTAATTCGTCTGTCAGTTAAGAATGACTGTCCTGGTCCAGGCATCCTGTCTCCAGAGGGGCTGGAAAAGCGTGTGTGTTTGTGCTCATTTGCCTCTGGTATCAGTGAAAAACTCACGGAAGGACCTCCTGAAAAGCAGAGGTATTTGGAAAGAGCAGACTCATAAGCTGTTATGAGCAGAAATGTTGAAAACGCAAACTGCTAAAGTACATTAAAAGACGCAACCCAAAGAAAACTTAAACTGACATTATGTCACCAACAGTTGGTTGCTTGTTTTCTCTGGAAACACTGAGAAATGGAAAAGAATTTTTTTTCCTAATACCAGGCGTCGTGCTCCTGTTGCAGATGTGATACCTTTAGGCTTTATGCCAAAGCTGTCCTTGTTTTCTTTAAGGAACAGCATATGCATTCTGTAAATGTCTTTTGTTCATTGTTTCTCCTGTGAGGGTCTGGAATGATGGAAGGCTTTTACCATACTTGAACTTGCTCCATCGGAAGCCTTCGCAGCACTGCAGGGGAATAGCCCTGTGCGCCAGGGCGTGCTGGGGCTGTGGTCGCGGCAGCCTGTTCTGGGCGACCCTGCTGGAGCAGACGGATCTCCAGAGGTGCATTCCAACCCCTCCAGTTCTGGGACTGGGTTAGACTAATACCCGGGTTAAGACTAAAAACTGGGTTAGACTAAAACAGACGCCTGGGTGATATACAGGGAGAATGAGGGGGCATGCATGGCTGGTCATTTTATCCTTTGGGAATTAAGTACATCGCACTTTTGTATGGTGCATTTGCTTAGCCATTTCCTTCTGAGTAACAGTTTTAATCATTTGAAGGGTTTTACGCTTTCTTTAGGAAAAGTAAAAATAAATGTGTAAAAAATCAGATCTGGTATCTGGTTGCCTTGAGACTCTGTTAGTACAAAAGCCTTCGCTTTGGTCTACACGATGGAGTGGTTTCCATTTAGAGGGCTCTTTCAGAAAGCATTTTCTGAATTTGAAAAACTATTTCCACTAACTTTTCTTACCCCCAAATCACTCAAATTTGTTGAAATATCTACAACGAAACTGCTAGTGAACTGAGACAAGTTCTTAGCAAGCTAAACACCTCCAAGAATTTCTTGCAGCCTTATGCTCTCCTATTTATTTGTTCAAGGATATGCCAGCAGACTAATAATTTTAAAGTAAATTTGGTTTCTCAGGTGTAGTGATGATTAAAAGATGATCCCAAATGTAGCTGTCAGGAGTTGTATTATTTTAATCAAGCCAGTAGCGCCTTGTGAGTCGATGTATTTGCTCCAGAGTTTGTTATCACCCAGAGTATCGGCTTTATGCTGGAATTTAAAGTGGAAGCTATTTTGCTGGAGAGACCAAAATTAGGGGAATAGGAGGAGAGACTTTAGTTTATTAAACAACCTAGTACTATAGGTGATCCATAACTTTCCATTAGCCCTTGTAGCACTTTTTAGGCTTTCACTGGCGGTTTAGTTTTCCCTCCGTGTCACTGCAGGGTTATTGTACAAAGCCTTGTTTTGTGTTCTGGAGCTTATGATGATGGTTTGTCAAGGACCCTGCTTCAGTTGTTACTTAGTTGTAATTTCAGCAGGAAATTCTAATGGAGAAAAAAACGTCAGTGGGCAGCAGTTACATGGGGTTCCCTCTATCCAAAATATTCCCGACATCTGCGGCCATGGAGAGATCTCCATGCAGTTTCTTTTCTCAAGGCTTCGGTGACAAGGAAAAGACTGCTGGAAACAACAAACTCAGCCTTTGCTATATAAAATTTCCTGGCTACAGCTCTCGTGGTAAATAACTGTCTTGATTGTAGGCATGCGTTTGACTGTTCTCTTGCTATTGCTCCAGGCCATGGAGACAGAGCACTTGGAATGTGCAGACACTGGAAGCTCTTCCAAGCTCTAGTAACCAACCCCTTTGGAAAATTGCCTCATAAAGATCCCCATGAAATCCAACAAAAAGGGCAAAAATTGACTCCCTTTTAGACGACAGGCCAGTTCTCGCTGTGCCTGCGGTCAAAAAAAAGGAGCACTTCCAGTGGGTATTCTGGGCATGATCCTAATCCAATGGAAGAGGATGTCCTAGATTCCTGGGTGAGATGAATTCCATTAGCACTGGATCAACTTCAGGGTGGGCTGGTTGGTTGTTCTTGTCTTGTACTAAGTAAGTACTAAGTAAGACTACTTTATGGAGTGGACTTTGCATGGTAGGTAGTGAGCAGGTTTCAGTCATCGAGGTGGTAATGAAAAATTGCCTCGCATGAGTACGTGAATCCAGAGATGAGGGACAGGAGAATCCCCAAAAAATGTTTTGAGGTCACTTAAGGTTTTCTCTTGTGTTTAAACGGTGCCCGCAGGAAGCCTCCATAACAAAAATGTAAAGCACTTCACCTTCAGAAAAAGTCATTAGTGAAAATAACCATATTAAATTCAGGAGAAAAAGGAGAATACATGAATAAAAGGCTGTTCTGGGGACTGGGATGGAAAAATTGTGTGGCAGGATAGCATACTCAGGAGATTATTCCACGTTCTTAGGATTTCAGAAAGCAACTGTGAGCCTTTACTCAGGAGGATCCTTCTGCATTCCAAGCCTTTCTTCCACGTGTTGTGTTCAGAGCTATGCCCTTGTATCGGGGCTCTGGGGACCTTGGTAGCCACTGCTTAGGCCCGTGGGTGGCACATGCTGCTCAAGCTGGCTGCATCTTATTTTTGAAGGTGGTGTCTTCAGAGAGTCCGTAACAAGCCCTTCATATGTAATTCCCCTTAAAAAAAAAAAAAAACTCCTGAGCAATCTCCATATTTTATTCCCTTTTCAGTCCTCCGCTCAGGCAGAGCTTCCTTGCATATTTCATTACTCATTGCAGTGCATTGATAAATGATTCTTCAAAGAAATTCTGGTTTCTGCTTGGAAAGAACTAATATTTGCGAAGAATTCATATTATTGAGCCCTCATTTTCTTTATGTAATGAAATACTGTCCAATGCAGCTTCGTAATTTATTTCTTTAAAAGCATCGTTTTCTTCTGAGATGCCTCCCAAAGGCAGCAGAGTGACTTCAAATCACATAGGCCCAAGTTTGACAGGTTTTACGAGGAAAGGCCTTTTCCCACAGTTTTATCCACAGTGATCCTGAAAGCAGCCACGCATTTCCAAGCTCAATAGGCAGATCCTCACTAAGAACAGACGTTCTCCCTTTCACACTGAAGTTATCTGTACAAACAGCCCTCCAGAGTCTCCACATTCAGTATTTCCACTGAGGCTCTGAAGATCTGCTGTAAATGTGCCACTGGGAACTCGGAATGGGATGTTTCCCGCGCACGTCGCTGCACAACACAGAGGTGAAGGCAAGCCATTGGTATGTGCACAGAGCTAAAAGCTTTGGAGTAACGGGACTGTTCCGTTATTTTGGACATGGTTCACATACATTGGTTTTCAAGGGTTGGCTCAAGTTCTGTTCATTTAAAGTTTTTCTGAGCTTTAAAAGGTAGCCTGTTGCACAACGCCCAGACAGTACAACTTTTTTAGATACTCAAAATCTCGAGTGGGTGTATGGTTTAGATTGGCATAACTGACATGAAATTTGCAAACTTCATGGAATTTTTAGTGAAATAATTATATTGTCTTGTAGAGAATATTTGTTATAAGCTCATGTTTCGCTTGTGATACCCTCAAACTAATTGGCAAGAGGTACCTAATTGCTACCTCCTGCTGGTACTCCCTTCTTATTAGACTTGTAACAATAAAGCAGTGTTATTTTGAAAGGGATAGGTAAAGCTTTAGAAGCTTTAGAGCTTCTAAAATATAACTGTAATTAAAAAGAGGTTACTATTACCTCGTTGTTAAAGAGTAAGATTTCAGAAAAACAGAACACATTTTATAGAGCAGGATGCACCAAGTTGGTCCTTCCGGGCTCAGAAGTGGGTTGAAGCCCTGCAGAAGGCAGGAATGCTCCGTTTGAATGAAAAGCCCACGAGCCATAAAGGTGGTGGGAAGAGGAGACTTGGCAACTAAAGACCTGAGAGAGAGAGAATTAGCTATTGGAGAGGTGACAGGACTGAGCAAGTAGTGAGAGGTGCGTTGTGCTAATAGATAGAGTCTAGGGAGAGGGAAGCCGGTGGGTTGGAAAGCAGTTGGATTTAATGAGCAAGTAGCCTGAACTCAGATGGAAAGCCTGAGAAGCAGAAAATAAT